>NW_019392902.1:0-426874 GCF_000648675.2 Cimex lectularius | reverse complement strand
ATTTTCAGAGAAATGTTTAGATTAAAAGATATCACGATTTTCCGACGCCAGGACGTGATATCTTTCAAAATCGATAAAAAGCGAAATTACTCTGAAATGGTTGAGAATCGGACCATGGACAATATGAACTTTTTTGTTCATTTTAGGGTGAAGAATCGACTGGAGAAGTTTGTAGCACGAGTAGCAATTCACCCTGTATATATACATTTCCTGCAAACGTCATAGCTATACGTCTGTCAAATCTTTGTGGCATGCATGGTAAACGGACGGCCGAAGTCATGCAAATCACTGGTGTGTCAAATCGCTTACTGTGCGAGATGATAGTTGTTATCGCATGACGTAAGTGGCATGATGTCATTGGGTCAGGACTGACAAAAGACCGAGGGATGAACCCTCGCATCCACGGGCACGCGACCCGAAACCCATTTGTTCTATCCGGCGCAGCACATGTCTTTAATATTATACAATCCCCCGTTTGAAGGAAGGGTTTCTAGGAATTTCGTCAATACAGTTTACTGCCTTTAGAATCCCTTTAGATTTTGAATCTGTTAGGAATTCCCTCGAGAATGGCCGTGCCTTCAATGGCTCAGGTCGAAATTGTTGTAATTTTTTTTTCGTTTATAACGTTAATAGCCTGGGTCCGTTGAACGTCTTTGTACTGATGCGCCCAGATGAACGGGACATGAGGGCACCCCCTCAACCCTTCCTAGGTTATAGGGGTGATGTTTTACAATCTTAGATAGACCAGAATTGAGAAAAATTACCTATCGTTGTCAATCTATAAACTATTAATTGAAAAAAAACCCTCTTTATAAGAAGAATAAGACCTTCGACGTGTGAAGAATTACAATAAAAAAGTTTCGTCGTTTCAGAATGGCTTTGTTCTCTTGTTTAGTATTTTTTGGGGAAATTTGGGGGAAGTCGTTTCTAATTATTTTTGATTATCTGTATTTTGCCAGCGCTTAGGTAACAGTTTTGATTATCTGCATTTTGCCAGCGCTTAGGTAACAGTATAGTTACAACAAAAAATTCGTTTTGTTTTAGTGATGTACAATTCATTTAAAGCTTGCGATTGCAGAATAGTCGACAGTGTTTACAATCCCATGACATTTTCACTTTTTAAAATATATTACAATATTTCTTGAACGGTGTTCACCAAATTTTCAACCTGCAGAGAAATATTTGGTATAAGTGATCATGCGATATAAAACAGAGTTTGCCCCTTCTCGCTTTATCTAGTATCTATTTAAATTATCGGCATGCATAATCCAGTAAAAATTAAGTAAATTATTTTGGCCATTTATTCTTTTACATTATTGCCAAAATTTGGTTCAAATTAGGTTCTTTAGAAAGGACAGAAAGTGGAATTTTGTTTATGCATAAGCAAAATTGGCCCCTTCTTACTTTATCGTGTATCTCTTTTTATTACAGCCAGAAGTTAATACAAATTGAGACAATTCCGGACGCTTGTCTTTAATATAAAGCTTAATTAAACTAGGTTCAAATCGTTTCTGAAGCACCCGATTTGTGCGAGTTTGGCTTAGCAAGGTTGGCCCCTTCTCACGTTAATACGTATCTCCTTAACTTGTTATCAGACATAGATAGATATGAACACAATTATTGGCCATTTAGTTGTTTATGTAATGGCATAAGGTTAAAATCTGTTTTGAAGAACTGGGCTTGTTGGAGCATAAAACAGGGTTTGGTAGAAAAGGTTGTCATATCCGCACTTTATCGTGTATCTCCTTCAATTATTGGCACATGTCAATACAAATGGAAAAAAATTATTGACTTTACGTGTTTGACAGAATGGCCCAAATTTGGTACAAATCGGTTCTGGAAAAAAAAACTATTTGTAGTGGTATGAAATAGAGTTTATCTTATAAAGGTTGGACTCTTCGCTCGTTATTGCGCACTTCCTTGATAAGTCAATAAAATAAAAATTGAGTCAATTACTGACGATTTAGTCCTTTGCATATTGGCTCAAATTTTGTTCAAATTGGATTTGAAGAACTCGACGTGTTCAGGCATAAAAGAGAGTTTGTCTTTGCAAGGATGGCCCCTTCACACTTGATTGTGTTTATCCTTAAATGACAATTAGTGATCATTTACTTCTCTACATAATGAAAAAGTTCGTTTCTAAACAATTCGGAGAACTTGACTTTTTTTTAGATATATACACATGTCTAAATCTTGTCTACTGCCTCTACGGAATTTTGTAATTTTTTAATTTGGAAAGCCTCAGAGTTAAAATTTATAGTTCACAATAAAATGCAACGATATTGATACTAGCCTTTTAAGGACGAGGCGTGGTCTGAAGTGCATATGATCTTCAGCATATAGAAGAATCATTATTTTTGCAACCTCTGTACTCCCCTATTAGGAAAAATACCACTTCTAGACCGGCCTAAAGGTCATCTACAAATACGGGTAAAAGGATTAGGTTAAGTAAACATCCCTGGCCTAAGCCGGCTCTTATTTGGAAAATGCAATTAACACCTCGGGTACCATAGAAGTAGGGCAAGAATATAAACAATTTAGATTTGTCATTCACTTAAAGTGCTATGACTAAGTTGTATATATTTGTTTGATACTCATTTAGTAGATGGTTGTCATCTGTATAGTTATGTTACAGCTAGTGTCAAGAAATTGTTATTTTATGTCATAAGCGTTCACATTATGAATTTACAAGTCTGCGTACATTTATCGATAGAGATTGGTGGTGAGTTCAAATCCCCACCCAGTCCTCAGTGTTGAGCTTATTAATTTTACAGTTTAATAAGGAATTTCAACATTATTTAGCCCTGTTTACTGCAACACAGAAATAATTGATTTTCGGCTGACTAATTCCAGTATCGACAAATGTCCAACAATATAATTTGTTATAGTTTTCGCATCGTTTAATGGCGGTTTTGTGTCAAAACGCAATCTGAGATGGACAGTGATGCCACAAAACACGTAAACTGATCTGACAAAAGTCGAACAAGTGCTCGCGTGCATGAGCTGATCACGTCAGGTCGCATGACCGTCATACGCGCCCCGTTGGCCCACTTGTTGGCTTCGACGACTCCAGAAAACATCCGAAACATTTCGTATCTCGCTTCTTTCGTGTGAGGACCGGCAGTTTTTTGATTTATTCGTTTATTGACCGCGCGTTATTGACTAAAAATGCAAATTGTGAAATACGTGACGCGAATGGATATTCGACGGGGAATCAAAGAATTAAACTGGGTCAGGAATTTAATTGGAAGTAAATGAACTTCTTAATTAATAGGTGTAGCGGCCTCTTGGGGTGAATCCTTAATTACGCCATGGCTTCTGTTTCTCACCGTTGTTCAACCCATGTAGCATATAATAACAATGTTATTACAGATACTAAACAATGGGTTTATTTGAATTTCCTATTACCATACCACTTGTATCACAATATGCCTGCGTTCAATATAACAACCAACGATAAAATTGTTTCTACTATATTGAAATATTACATTTGCAACTGTAAATGTCATACAAATCGTGAATAGATTTACTTTTCTTCCATGATCTGTACTTACAAGTGTAATAAAATTTAATTTGTTGGTGCAAATTTTGAACGCAGTGTGTTGAGATTATAAAACAGTTTGCTTAGGCAAGGTTGACCTCTTTGCACAATGTGGTGTTGGTCTTTCCATCAATTATTGGCACAAGTACACAGATACCAATTCTGACAACTATTGAGCATTTAGTCTTCTACAAACTGGTACAAATTTTCCTTACATCGGTTTGAAGAATTAGACTGATTGAGACATAAAAGAGAGTTTCTCTTCAAAAAGTTGACCCTTTGGCACTTATAGACTATCCTCTCCCCATAGGTCAATACTGATTGGGGCAATTATTTACCATTTAGTACTCACTGTATGGTAAACAGTTGGGTCAGATCAGTTTTTTACAACTCGGCTTGGAGCATAAAACAGAGTTTGACTTGAAAAAGGACTTTATCGCCTTAGCGTATTGACTTTGTAGTCCTTTACATATGGAGGCATATATTTTTGCGTGCAACCTAAATCGTGATACAGTGAACATCTCAAAATGATATGATAATTACCTTTGTTTTCAGGTTGTGCAACTGATCTGTAAAGTCATCTTCTGACGTTTAAATGCACAATTATGTATGTAATAATAGTCAGTATGTACTATTACTTGTAAATATCAGGGACAAGGTAGATTTGAAAGAAAGTAAAAACATTCAGTTCTTTCGGCAAGATTTCGATTCCAATGTAGAATGAATGTATGGGTGCTAAATCTCGTTCAATAGATTACGCAAAAATGCTTTGGCCATTTAGCGAAACTTGAGTTTGTTTTAAATTCGCATTATCCCCCATCTGTTTCCATTCCACATTTTTCCTTAAAAACGTGTAAGGAATAATTATAGTTTACGCCAATGCATTCTTATAATTTAAGCCATAACTACCTAAATCATTTTTGTTACATAAGAAAATTGAACAGTGTGGTGGATTAGTACAGTGTAAATGTCACTTTTATTAATGAGTACCATAATAGAAAAATTAACCACTTTTGTCCCTGGATTGTAGAGTTAACAATCCAATTTTTCTGCGGTCTTATGCGGATTTATTGTTACAGCTTTTCCAGACAAATTGTTCTGGACAAAGAAAACTAAAACCATTGATTCAACATTGACTGTGTTCAGACGTAAAAATCATCCATAACCGTGTGTTGTCATTAATGTTGATATTCGGCTGGCAAATTTCAGTTGAGCTGCTAAGCCTTTTAATTAAAGTCGGTAGGAGAAAACTCTTCCACAGTCAAACTCGATTTTTGTTTTTTCAGTTGACGGTTACGTAATAAAATGGCAAATATTTGGTTTTTGTTCACGTTTGAAATCGTTAAACCAATTAAGGGGATATCAGATTGAATATCTGGAATGGGGCAAACCACATGCGTCGACTTTTCCATCTTCATTACGTAAGGGGAATAAAGTCAGTCGTGTGTTCTAATTGATTCCTTTGGGTACCGTTTTCTGTGTAATTATTTCGATTTTCAACGTTTGGGGGCTTCGTCGACCTGAATCCCGAGGGGGCTCGATCTGTGCTAGTGGAGCTGATTTGGGATTTAGGGAATGGGCTTCTAAAGAGATGGCTGTACGCGTGGATCTTTTCAATTAGGGGGAAATTCAACGAATCGTGAAGCATTGAGATGCTCATGTTTTTTCGGGGCAAACGTGTAATATGAACAAATTGATAATATATGATACAACAAGATAATTGTGTATTATAAGTATACAAGTTACAATAATACCCTGAAGTCTTACAATGTATCCCATAAATGTCCAATTTTAAATTATGAAAAGCAAAAATAAAATTGGTATGTACATTTAAACGTAACATTAAATTATCTACATTGATGTTAACGCTTATTGCACAATTCTACAGTCTTAATGTGTAGATCTATCTAATAAAGAATAAATAATTCAATAATAAAAAGTACCCCAACACTTTGTTTCCCTGGTTTTCTTTTTTTCAGAAGCTGTTTAGCTACTTATCTAGTTTTTTTTTTCTTTTTATTGTATACTGCATTTTGGTATCTAGTAATAGTGTATGAATAAGTAATTAAGAAAACAAGAGTGGAGAAACTACCCACTGGTAGTACTCCTAACTATTTTTTTTTTTTCAATTGTCACTGGATAGAAGATCTTGTGGCCATCGTCTTTTTAGTCGACGAAGAGGGTTGGAAGGAATTCGTCGGGATGAGAAGATTTGAATTTGAGGATTTATAGTGGTTGGGAGATTTGTGAAAAATTTTTGGTAACGGGAGTGGATTACTTCTTGGCCAAAAGGAATATTTAGGTCTATGTGGGTAGTGTCGTTGGACACATAAAAGGGAGCATTAAGGATTTTTCTGAGGATGATGGATTGGGCTCTTTAGATGCGTAGGATATTTGAATGTTTGGCTGAACCCCACACTTCCAGTCCATAAGTGGCTTCACTAAAATGATATAAAGTAGTGTTTTGTTTAAGAGAGGTAGGTTAGAACGTCTGTCAAGAAGTCGTGAAAGTGCTCTGTAACGATTCATAACTTCTTGTCCTTTCAGTCGTGTGGGGGATTCCACGTCAGACGTTTGTCAATGTAGTCCTAGGTAGCGCTTGTCCGCAGTTGGGAGGGGTATTTGATTGAAGTAGACTGGAGGAGGGATCTTTTTGCGGAGGGTGAAGGTTATGTGGTTGGATTTTTCTGGGTTGAATTTGTGTCTTTTTTTTACACCATGATTCCCGTAGTGTGAGGTGTTCTTGAAGGTTTCGAGTGGAAATGACTGGATCAGAATTGCTTGAAAGGATCGCTGTATCGTCTGCAAAGGTTAGAGTGGGTAGTTTGAGGATGGGGTGGGAGGTCTTCCATGTACACATAGTACCCTTATCTAGTAAACTCCAAAATTTCTTACATAATTATGTTTATAAAATTAAAAATATCAAATCCTACATCGAATTAGTTCGAAAAAGTGGTTCGATTAACTTGTTCTTGTTATGACTTATACTGTATTATTAGAATTTATGTAGTATTTCTCTGTTCTAGAACCTTGGTTAAAAAGAAGCGAACAAATAGGAATGTTGATAAAAGCAAACACATAATTTTACTCTCCGCCGTGAAATAATTCCACCTACATCCCCTCCTACACTTAACTACGCCCGATACCTTGGGCAGAACATCGATATCAGCCTAACATGGAATCCACATAAAATATTAACAAAGCAAGAACTGACTAGACGTTACATAACACTCTCGCGACTACTAGACAAACGATCATAACTGACGCTTCACAACAAATGAATGCTGAACTACGGTAATACAGCCAATTGGGACTTATGGCATTGAAATGGGCGTTCAACCAAACATTCCAACCACCTTCGTATACTGATTTCCCAATTTAAAAGCTTCCAAAAAATAATGAACGCTACCTTCTAAGTATCCAATTATATTATCCATAAAGGCCTTACCATTCTTTTTGTGAAAGAGTTCATAAAATCCTAATACACAAAATTCCCAAAATCACTTTCATTACGCCCCATCCCTCAGTCTTAACCTTAACATTCCATACTATTTCCAATAATCCTCCCTGTAGTTTAAAGCTTAGTATCGCTACCTGTCGGGCAGTGAGTCTTAGCCTAGAGCTGGATGGATGATCCGTCCCATTGTAGTTCTAGATTGTTTATTTTATTTTTTCAAATATTTTCTTAAAATTAGAACATTTTGTTTTAATTTATTTTTATAGTTTTAGACACCAACAATTTTACTTGTTGTATATTCAAAAGATTTTTTTATTAGATGAAAGACTGAACAGTACAGCTTAAAATGAAAGTAATGATTGGATTTTTTGTACACAAAAATAAAATACCTTCTACCCCTTTTTACACTTTTTTCCCAAAATTCCTGACAAACTGTAGGAGCGTCTACCCTCTTTACATTATATAACATAAAATATAAACATACAAGTCTTAATAAATTTAACAGAACATTTAACGAATTGCGACACAATAAAGTCAGGTAAATACTCTTTCAAAACCAATTAGCTATAATTTTATTTAATTTAAACACACTGGTTGTAGAAGATTTAATATTTGCCGCTAGGACTTCAGTTTTCTTTATTGATTTAACTATGATTTTAGTTTTTTTGCACAAGAAAGAATCTTTCAATTGAAAACAAAAAATTAAATAAAAATGACCAGCTATTAACGGCTTTCGGAAACATTGAACCCAGTATCGGCCCAGTCCGTGCGGACGTAATGGCCATATCAGTCTCGTTGTATGCCCATCGAAAGCAAAATGAAGTATAAAGCCGGTGACGTCAACCCATTTACTTTTATAAATCCATTATCGGCCTAGGACAAACGCTCCGAAACTTCGAGGACCCACGCTCAATTTGTCACCCCGGAAATAAAACCAAACCGAGAAGATGAGCCGATTCCGACCGATTACAGCTAAGATTTATACATCCATTGCCCTTCTCTGATCGGCGAGGACAGCTCTGTAATTACATCGAGCGTGTGCAACACAGAAACATGTGCGTTAAAGCGAGGGAGTGTGTGTGAATGAGAGGGTGAAACAGTGTGAGTGAACGATAGTCAAAATATTTAATATTTAAATCACTTTTAAAAATTTTTGGCTAAAATAGCGACGGATTTTTTGAGATTCGGTGCACTTTTTTGGTGGAACTCCATCACCTAGAGATAATTCAGCTTTTGATAAAATTTCAACCCAATTCTGCTAGCTGATTAGTTTTTGATTTGATAAATTGCTTTATTTTCTGTCACAAAATGTCGCACAGGCTTTTGATTAAATTTCAGTTTAACTCAAGAGAATCCTGTTATCATATGCAACCTTATCCTTTCCGACAAATATTTTCAGAGTTTGGAGGGGGATATATATATATCGGGTTGTCCGGAAAATAATGCAGGATTTTAAGTTTTCATTAAAAAAAATCTATATAAAATATTCTGTTTACGTTTACAGGATTACTCATTTGTATGAATNGGGAAATTATTTTGATTAAAGAACATTGCTTTAAAGTAACTAGTTTCTTTTTTTTTGTTTAATACCAAAATCCTGCATTATTTTCCGGACAACCCAATATATATACAGGAGGTATGAGTGAGTAGTATCCTAGGTCTTATTCTTTATACCGTATACACATTGTAACCCTATACTGTATTGGACCTGTGACTTTTCCATTTTCAAACATTCCTTACAAATAACTTTTCAACATTCAGAGTTCTAGTATGTCATTGTAAATCTTTCCAAAAAGAGAGATCTGGGTTATATAACCTTATAACCTTATAACCTTAACAGAGGGTCTTTATTGACTACAGATGAATGACGGTGGAATGCAAAATATTCTGGCTAGGCCATAAACAAATGAATGTTGGGTGTGGACGTTAACAAAGGGTTATACGTTATAACCTCTGAAATCTCCTTCCTAACGTGGTTTTATAATCCGTATACTAAGGACTACCTACTTTCCTTTAAACATGATTCCAAAACCCCAATCCTAACCGCTTACCTTAAACTTGTTGGCCATTAAACTCGTTACCTATAGTAGGAAAAAATGCTTCTGTTCTAGGGTGCTTTTTTTGATGTGGCTCAAGATTTTATAGGGTCTGCCGTCCGGGTGTCCTCTGGAACTCTTCATCACCTATTTTCTCGTCCTCTGATCATGCCTGGCTGACTTTTTTCCCCCAAGGAGAGCACTCCGTTTCTTCACAATCCTGTTATGGTTAGCAGTTAGTCCCGTGGATCTGGTGGTCCAATCATTTAACGTAAACGGCTGCCTACTGGCCAAGCCTGACTTCACGCTGTTGAACGTAATGCTGCTATCTTATCGAATAAAGATCCAGTTTTCTCACATTATTCTCTATAGGGTTGCGCACAACACTAAACAACATAAAAACTTGGAATAATACCTAACCTTAACCTTTAGACGTGGAATAATGCTACCATTATACCAACATCTTATATCCGCTTTATATCCTCTTATATATATGACAAACGATCAAAACTGACGGTTCAGGAAAAAGACCCATTGAATTGGGGGATTCAACCAAACATTCCAACTATAATTGCATCCAAATTTCCCAATCCAAAATCTCTCTTACCTTTTCAATCGTACAGTCCACAATTACCTTAACATTTCTTTTGTGATAGAGTCATTAAATCTCGATACACAAATTTCCACAAATCCAAAAATGGCAACCTAAGCCCTTAGTTCTACGGTTCACATACATCCCCTACATTTCTCGCAGGAAATTAAAGTGGAAGTGGTTAGTTACTATTGAGCCGTTCTCTCTAATAGAAGGGCACCTCTGCAAGTGGGACTGTTTTGGTTGGCAAGTGATCCCTCATAACGTGGATCCCTCATAGTGCATATTCCTAAGACTAACCTTAAAATACGGATTGTGAACGCAATATTAAAACCAATGTGTACTGACGGACTTGAACTCGACATTCCAGACATTCCTACAATAAAAAAATTGTACGATCCAATAACCTTTAAAAAATAGTCGATACATTTTTACATATCTAACATCCTACCCAACATTCATTTGTTTATGGCTTAGCCAGAATATCTTACATTCCACCGTCATCCATCTGTAGTCAATAAAACAAATAAAATGCAAAGTAGCAATATTGGGTTCCTTCATACATTGTAACCACAACAAGCTTCTTGCTGCTTTTTTTGTTATGCAGTTTAAATAAACGTATGTAAAAATAATTAAAACAATAGATAAAGTCCAATAATATTGTGCATTAATAGTTAATTTCGTAATACTATCACACCCAGTCAACTTCTGTTGCTCAGTAGGGCGAACGTGGGCACAAAGTGTTCCATGACATTTGTAACAACCCTGGTAATGAAGTGCGCTTGAGATATGTTAGCATTGTCTCTTAGACCGAGGAGCTCATTAAGACGCCAGACATTAGCAGAAACGTCAGCGGCACTCTCGATGCAAATTACCTTAATTTAGTGCTTAAACAGGTAAACCGGTTTTTGTGGGGTACGAAAACATGGAAAGGTTTGTTTTATGTTAGTCAGAGTTTCTTCCTTGATAAACGTAGTGTTTAGTTGATTATTAACCCTTTCTTCTTTTACTCGATAGAATTTTCTTATTGCAAAGAATTATCAAGTAAGCAAGTACTTAAGCGATTTTTTTGAATATTTTAGTCGATTAAGTGCTCAAAATGCTCTTGTTTCCTGTGAAAGTTGAATCCGTGTAGACAGTAATGGTTTCTCTCTTCAAACCCACCAACTTGGAAAACGCTTATGAAATAAACGCTCTTAAATCCAGTCTGTAAAATGGAAGGATCCGTCCTGATTTTGCTTGATTTGCTCTAACTACTGCAAGTAGTTTCTTCGATCATTTCCAGGTATTCACCTGTTCTCCAATCTCTCTCTCCCTCAATATCAATACTTCATCTCCCCTCTTTCTGTTTCAAATTTCATAAACACTAACTGGCACTTTTCATGAAAGGGGTCGAACCCTGTGAAGGGGCATCCGAGAAAATGATCAGTCATAATGAAACTGCTAACTATCTTTTGAATGCAGGACTGCGGTGGGCAAGGGGTCATTCGTTTATGCAAATCACCGTTTAAAACTCTGACGTTCAACTCGTCGTCGTTTAATTCTTTATTGGATTCCGTCAGGCACATTACTTTGTTAACGAGCTCTCAGATAGCAACCTATTCGAATTCCCAACTCGTCACAGATGCGAGCAAGTGGCAATCACCGGGATCAATTAGCAATGCACAAGCCTGACGGGTATGACTCATCCGCAATCTCCGGCGTAGGCTCTCATCAGCTCCCAATAACCCCCTCGTTACGTGGCCGTGCGCTTAGTATTTTTTACTTCCTTTTTAAGCAGAGAACAATGGACTCCTCTTGGACACTTGAGCATGTTCAAATTGGGCTAAGGATACAGCATTCTTTACTATCCTCGTACCAGGATCTATCATTATTGCCACTTCAACAGCTCATTTCGAAAAAATGTCTGTCCTGTTATTTTATCAAAGCACACAATCCAAGATGCTACTTGGAAATTCTGATGATATTAATTAACAGTAAAGATTGAAACTCGAAAGATTTCAGACTATACAGGGTGTCCTTTCAAGATAGCCCAGCTGAATTTCTCTTCAATAGACAACGTAAAAAGAAAGTCAAAATTACTTACTATTTTTCAGTCTAGTTGAAAATTTCTACCTGTTTTTGAAAAAATAATTCAATTATTATTAATAATAATAAAAATACTTGAATTGTTATCATTTTTTACACAACTGGTTTTATATACATCAAGGAAGGTATTTGAGCAATTTTAATTCCTGGGTGTAAAACCTTTAGCAATTAGATATAACTTCATTTCATTCAGTTTAATTTTAACTGTAAGTCAACATGATTCGAACAGTCAGTTATTTCCCTCAATAACGATTTGATATGTAAGGTATTTTTAAGGAGATGCGGGTCTTTTGAGGGTTCAAGAAACAGCGAAATTTTTGTACGAGGAGCTGGATTTTTTATTGCATGTTCACGAATATCCAAATTCCTTCAATCGACATACTGGAAGGGTTTTGGGTTTTTCAAAGAACAAAATTACAGATGTACTCTGAACTGTTTTAAAATAATAACAACAACAAACAATTTTTAACTATTTTAAGCCGTATTGCATATCGTGTCTAGGGGCCTACGAACTGTATCAGTCTAATGTTCATTGTGGAAATGTTGATTTGGGAGAAAAATTCCACCATACAACCTGTGGACTGGTGAACCAGACTTCACCACAAATGGTAGATCAAATCGGTGTGGGAAAACCCCCGAATTCTGTATTCTTGTCGTAACACAATGAACCACAGCATAAATGTTCGTTATGGGCTTCCTGAAAATAAATAAATTGGTTCTTATTTCTATTTTACTATTTTCTACTAATTTAAATGGAGCTCAGTTTCTTGCGTCATTTCTTGATACAAGAGTTCCCAACTTTACTAGATGAACAATGATGAAGAATGGTACTCCACCTTGATAGAGGCCTCATAAGGAGAGGCAATTATTACCCCTTAAACCAGAGTAGGCAGTTCACACATGAAATGTAGGTTGTATCCACCCTATGATAATTTTTTGACTATTCTATTTCTCATCTTTCAATCAACAAGTTATCTTTATGAAATATCAAACAAATTGCAAACAAAATTATGCCTTTTCTTTTCAAACTTTATCCCATAAATTCGTTATTTTTTAACCAAGTGAAATCGGATTGCGGCATTGATTTTAAAATAAAAGTGGTGGGGTATTACAAACTTAAAAGTTGTACTGGTCTTGAGGTATCATGTATGATTTTTTTTTCAAAAACAGATAAAAATTTTCAACTAAACTGCGCAAAAATGAATAGGGATATTTGTAATTTATCCTTATTTTATTAATTTTAATTAATTAAAGATAATTTCGGCCTGATTATCTGAAAAGGACATCCTGATTTTGAAAAACGGCCTTAAAAGTTGAAAACTTGTAAACTGAATTCAATACAAAAAAATGGTTTTAATCCATATATTTTTAGCGGGCGGTCATAATTGACCACGTCATAACACATATGCCGTTTCTCTAACTACTTGAGTCACGATACTTCAAGTGGTTAGAAGTCGTGGGTTCGAATCCCGCTCGTGACATGTAGTTTAAGTTTTTCATCTCGACGATAGATAACAAACGTAATTGAAACAAAAATTATAATAATTTAAATAAATATAAATTTCGGGAATACAATTTTGAGGTAATAATAATGAAGAAAAAGTAAACGAACGAATCTTAGTAACATTAAAAAAAATTCCATGATCCTGGAGAGCTGTTGAAATATCTCATCCATCCCTTATCTCGTAACGGCCTGATACGCGCTCAATTTATCAGATAAAAAATTATATTAAATAACAAAATGTTCTTAATAGATTGGTATAAGAAACAAATACAACCAATAGAATATTAAATTTTTAATACAAATAAAATTAAAATTTTAATTAAAAATAAAATTTAAGGCAAATAATTACCCCAAAAAGATCTTAGAAAAATAATTGAAAACAAAATCTAAATTATTATACAATAATAACTAAAAGAAAAATAAGCTTGGATGGCAATAGGATAAATTAGTTTACGAGTGAATGTTTGGAGTCAGAGCTTTATAGCACTCAGAAGAGATATAGCTAACCTAAGATAGAAGGTTTGGATGGTAGGGCGAGAAATGACCTTAGCCGTTAAAACGCCCTTAAAAATTAATAATAACAACATATTATGAACAAAAAGATGAAGATGGGATGATTTGTGTACAAGGTATAAAAGAAAATAATAACAATCTTTAAAAAGTAAAACCAATAGATAATAATTTAATGATATATCAGTAAATTTTTGTTTTAAATAATTTATATATATAAATTATTAGTTTAGCAACAGTTCTATTACGGAAAAATATGTGGATGGTACCATTAATATTCTGCGCAAAGATGGTAAGTTAAAACTACTAAATTTTTTTTTCCAAAAAGTAGTTTTCGAGCAGAAATAAAGTGTTTTAAGAAAATACGGATTTTTACTTACCATAATATAAATTTGAAAATAATATCATTCCTGTCATACAGGAGGGCTTGACTTCTAACTACTCGGTAAGTGTCGAGGACGATTGGTCAAACAACTTTTACAATGCTTTGTCCGTATTATTCACAATGAAAAATCCTTTAGGTTATACTGGAATACAAATCAGACGGCTAGAGTGGTAAATATGCACTGAAGCCACCGGTCAGACTAAAAAGTGAGACAATTACATACATTTGAACGATCTTTAAATCCTACTCTAAGTAAAACGGCTCTATACAAAAGTTGAATTTCTAAGAGGTACACAATCAGTCTTCTATTGGAAGTGTGGAATAAGGTTCAACATTTTCAAAAAGTCGTTAGACTTTAAAGAAAAAGAAGATGAAGTGGTGTTGAGAGATTCTCGCCCCATTCCTAATTGAACACGGCTGTAACCATTTTTCTTCCAGTTCGCAAGTCTCCCTTTCAATTATCGTTTTATGCTCGCCCCCACGGCGACGACAACAGCCCTTGACAAAGTTGCACTTGATCCGGCAATAAATCAAATATTGAATAGGTCGGGTCGGCGAGAAAGGCGGTCGCGTGTCCCGAGTCTGGGAGGGTTCACGTTTTCCTCTGACTCAGCCGTTGTCACTACCAGAACCTTCGTCGCCTAAACGCAATCTAATTCAAAACGATTCTTAAATAAAGAATGTAAAATATCTTCGTTGTTTCGCAACTATTTTGGTTTTCGGTCAACGTTTTTAATACTATTTTTGGTACACCTATTTAAAAATGTTCAGGATTTTCGGAAACAGACGATTCGGCAGTCGGTAGAAAATAAATTTTATTGTCAAAATATCGCAGGAAAGTTATGCTTCGCGTTGTACAACATGTTCCAAAAGTTAGAGAATCCACATTTTTCTCTGTGGACACAAGTTGGATACGGAGGCACTCGGCACAAGCATTCCACGCACTGGCTAACTTCGCCTCCAGGCTTGAATTTTTCTCCTATCTCGTATTCGTTGCCTCCAAACCTGCATTTGTCACCTGAAAAAAATTACTCCTTTTAAATATTGTTGCTGTTAAATCAAAGGAATGAACAAACTAATTATGGTAATTATTTAATCTTTAACAATATAATTAACTATAGGAGCCTACGGACACACTGAATGGAAACACTGAATCCAATTTAAAAAGAAAATAATTAATAATTTTTTGTAAATATGGTTTTGCTGTATAAGGATTTTAAAGTTATTTTATCTATCACAGTCTTTTTTTAAACGTAGTATAACAAAATAATAAAGAAGATTTTTAACTTCAAATTGTTTGTTTTTTTAAATTTTATATAAAACATTTTAAATTTAAAATTAACTTTTCTTATTTCCAAATAATCGTTAATAATTTCAAATGAACTTTTTTGTAACTTTAAATAACCTTTTTAAATTTCAAATTAACGTTTTTACGTTCAAATCAACGGTTTTAAATTTCAAAATAAACCTTTCTTTAAAATCTTAAAATACGGGTATGGTATGAAATAAGCATTTAAAGATATAAATGAGATTTGATACCATCATAAAACGTAGTCAAAACAAAAACTGCTTATAGTAATGTAGGCCAAAATATGTTGTTTTGAAAAAAAATTCTTATTCGCTTAAAACACTTGAAAGTTCCTAAAAACGAACTGTTACCTAAGACAAAATTTTAAGGCTGGATCAACGGGAGTATTTTTTTCGCTTAAAACTTCTTTCTTCTTGACTATATCAAATGTTCACTGCATTTTAATCGTTGAACAACAATATATTTTTTCTTTGAGCCTTTATCAACAGTCTTTGGTTTATATGTTAATATAAATGAGAATAATTAGAATGCAACCATTAAAAATTCTCTAAACTTAATAGTTGTAGAAGCTCTGACGTACACAGTAAACAAACTCTTTATAGCGTTTAGATTCTTTATTTTTGTTAATTAGTTGGTAAAATATTTTAAACCCAGAATGTTGGTTTAACCGTATTTAATAACTAACAAAAGCTTTTAGCTTAACTTAGTGTGCGACAAAGGGCGACCCAACTCAATTGAGGGTAATCCCTCACTCTCCGAAACTCTAAATTTCACTAGAATCCGCTAAATATAAATTTTTCCAGATTGCAGTCCATCAACATCTCACATGTAATGAAAAAAAATGGAAACTTCAATCCTTATAATTCCTTAACACTTACCAGCCCACAATACTGGTATACAATTCAATTAATGTATATGTTTAAATAAATGACAATAAGGCAATGTTTGAAATTAATTATAATTGTACAAGAATCGAAGGAATTAAATTTAAATTTTATACAAACGAAATAAAACAAATATAAAATAAGTTTACAGTTTTAATAAAACCAAAGAGAGAAAAAAAAAACATAAATTGTCTAAAGCGAAAAAACACACGGGTGAGGTCAGCGAGTGGAGCGGCGAGTGCGGAGAAATTGACACGCACAAAAAACGGTCGCGAATAAATTGCGGATGTAACTCGTACACAAAGTCTTTTAAGCTTGCGGGTTGCGGGACTGCCTCGAACACGTGCGGGAGCGAAGAAGAATGTCTGGACCTTGTCGTCAAGCGCGTCTCCAACAACCCGTCTCTTCACGGCCTATTAGGTGCGCGACGTACAGATCACAAAAATTCACACTTACCAACAATAATTACATATAACTTATACTAATTATTTTTAAAACAAATAATATATAATATATACAAAATATAGTATGCTTGAACACTTAGTAATTTTAGAAAAACCTAAAATATTATAGTGAAGTTAGTTAACCATATAATATTCATTATAATCACATTCTACACCTGTCTGTTAGAACGTTGGCAATTCAACCAAAGGACAGATTTTACACAATTGCTGTTGCTTCATTGGAGGAAAGACGTATAAGGTTGCAGTATTTCAAGCTAATGTCATTCCTGATGGTATAACCAAATATACATCCATCAAAGAGCCGGGATTCATGAAAACTTGTACCAATCGTAAAATATTAACTACAAAATAAACAATTTGATTGAATTTATATATATANTATATAATATTTTTTTAAATAGGACAAATACTTTGTAGACTTTACCGTCACCTGGTCAGAAACTCTCTGGATCAATGTATGGACTTGAAGAAAAAATTGAGTTGTTACTGCCATGTTTTGTACCTGTTTATCATCAGGGCAAAATAGGTCCAAAGCTTGGCAGTAACAACTGAATTTGCTTTTTCCCTTCAAGACCATACCCTGATCCAGATTGTTCCTGAGTGAAAAAAATGGTCAATAATTCTAGCACTGAAAAATAAGACAAATAATGTAGGACTCTATTACAGAAGCTTTTAGTTAAATCTACTTATGCCCACTTATATTAATTTAGCGTTACCGTTCACGCCAACGTTATGAAAAATCTCCATATTACCTTTATTCCTTCGCCCCCCCGTTAATAAGCTGGAATTAGATATATAAAATAAAAAGTATGGAAATTTTGTGTTGATTGCGTCCTTATTTTTCACACATATAATGACATAATATTTAAACTGTATTGAAATAATTTGTAAGAAAAAAATTCGCTTTTTGAAATTCATTGAAATAACGTAGAGTTCGAATATGTGTTATTCTTTTGTATTTTATTTTATTTTTTTATTTTTATTATTCTTTTTTAGTTTTTGACAATTTTCATGATCCGATCGGCCCTTATGATTGTGTGTTATTTGTATATTTTATGTTTAAGTCTATTCTAGTTCTTTCGTACGCCATGCGGTGATTTCAAGCTTGTCTGTTTTGTTAAAGTTTCGCTTTAGTTGAAGTTGCATAGTATGAATTTTCGTCGTTCTATATAATATACTATGCATATCTTTTTTACTTTTTAGTTCCATATCATCTTTAACTAATTCCCCATTCCCTATAGATGTGTAATTGTTAATTTCCTCCAAATTCATTTTTTTTTGTATTAGTTGCTAGTTGTTTTGTTGTTATTTATCGTTGGTTAGTGCTGCTGTTTTAAGTCTTTGAAGTTTGATGCAGCTTGGATTGTACTATTAGTTGCCGTTGTCTTGATGTGTCAAACTGTGATTTTATATCAGTTTTGAAGATTCTTAGATCAAACAATTTATTCACGGTTTTGATTATTGCTTTAATAATTAAAAATAAATTTAAAATTGAAATGCCATAACCAGTATAATCTTGTTGGGTGAAAGCTGGCCACTATAAATATTGCATAATATTATTAAGTTGATTTACCTTTTCGTCCTGTCTGTTCGCCATCTAAAAAATACGAAATTTGTTAGTGCAGCCATGAGCACAAAGATTATCCCCCCCGCCTCTCTTATCCCTACAGACATATATATATATATATATATATAATATTTTATTATTAATAGCCAATATAATATATGCATTTATTGACAAACCACATAGCCAGAGTTGGGACGGACAGCATGCTTGTGGACGTAAAAAAATGGGCGTGCAACCTCTCGAAATGTAGTTCGAGTACAGCAAATTAGTATTACACTGCACTGGAAGACAAGCAGGTTCAGTCAAGTTGCCTGAAACAAAAAATTATTATCACGTTAGTCACAAGAGAGTGAAATTTTAATATTACCTCTGAAATTTTCATCGCAGTAGCAGACGGTGCAGGGATCATGTTTCGGGATGAAATGCTCCCCGTAGATATATTTTTCACCGATATGAATGCACGTTTTGTCGTCGTTTTTCAGCAAACTATCTTCTTTGTTTACAAAAAAATTATATTGAACTGCATCAATATGGATATGTTTTTAAAACAAACCGAAGCTTGTGGATATTGGACAGCAAGAACCATTGTACAAATTCCGGCAATCTTTCGCTTTACCAAAACACATTTGATAATCGCACATCCATTTTGTTCTGAAATGTATTGCCACATATTCATAACAATTTTTTGTTAATAAAAAACCGTCTACCTGTTCCTGCCGTCTTCTTCAGTGCAAATACAATTACGGAAACGGTGTGCTGATACTTTAAGTTTGTACCCTTTTGGGTATTCTTTTCCACCTTCATAACAACGGTCTTGTTTCAACTTTGTAATTAAACCTTAATTAACAGGTATAAAACCATAAGATTACAGAACATATGAAAATTCATAAATCTATTTCATGGATAGAATAGGAGAGAGGGAATTATGAAAGGACGTTTGGGATGACTTTATACCTATATCATACCAACGTGGAATTATCGATGATGGACTGGTCTGGACAAATCCGATTGAACCTGCAAAGACTGAAAAAGTGTCCCATCTCCCGGGAGACGTGATGGATTAGTCGGTATTATAAGAATGAAAAGAAAGTTATTAAAGGAGTTAGGCTATAACTGGAGATTCTCCATTTATAGCGGGCGTTTCGATTTAGAGTTTTATTGTAAATTTTCTATATTTCTAATTGAATAATTTCACAGTAAGTTAGTAGTGATAGTAAATTGTCTTAGTTTTATATACGAGTGTAATATGTATTGAGCTTGTGACTTCTGGCGGTTAACTGTGATGATCGTATATTTCCGCTTTTGGCCGAATAGAGCCAGAATTACAATTATTAGATTTTATCCGTCTCGCCATCCATGTTAGGCTCTAGTGACTGACAAAAAATAGGTCATTGCAGTCCCCAACACACGCAGTTTTTGAACCTACATACACTCGTTTTTAAATATATTCTTTCTTACTTACATACCATTCCCTCAAGTAGAGTGGTCGAGTATTCGAGTACTACATTCCCCATATCACCTTTTACACATACTATCTATATCTAATTAATCTGGTTGAGGGTCCGTGGGGTACCCAATACTCTAGCATCGGCCCTCTCACACCACATTTACGCTTATAAATAGATTCACTCTTAATAATACAAACAAAAGAAGGGATTTATTAAATTTTTAAAATTAAATTGGCCTTTCACAATAGTGTTCTATCAAAAAGTAAATAATCTTAAGTCATCATACAAAACCAACTGGTTGGATTTTAGTTTGTCATAAAATTTAGATTAGTTTAGGATATTTGTAAACAGGATGAACCCTTGGGGCGCTCCGTTATCTATGCTTACTAAGACAGATTGCCACTTGGAACGATATTTCTGGTAAGTATTAGTGTGATCTCTTCACTGTGGATGGCATGAAGCTGAAACGTGTATTAGTTAAACGTAAACCAGCAAGAATAAGCGAAGAGTGATCAGTGACGATGGGCTGCTTAATACTCCACCATCTCACACATTACACTCACGCCAATAAATACACTAAGTCTCAGTCTCAGAGCACAAAATGGAAACACAGCACCATACTATCACAATAAACAAGACGGGTGATCCTACTTGCTCGCTATACGGAGCCAAGGAATGACAACCTTCAATTAAGCGGGACAACATGCCGGACGAGGGTCTTCTACATTTCAGACTCAGCAAGGGCCACCTACAAACTAAGCTTTTGATACGTAGGAGTTTCTCTGCCGATCCAGCCCACCGACGCTGCCATTTCCATATAACAATTTTTCCTTGCATTTTCAGCGTGAGTGAGCCTGATCGATTTCGTTAGGTCCAAAGTTTGGGACGCCGCATCGTCTACAATTTTGTTTTCTTCCAGACCTACATGTCCGGAATCCAAGACAACCAAGTTTAGCTGAGACACTCCAGTTCTCCAGTTCAGTTGGAATATCTGTCCAACAAGAGCACAACGAAAAGTTCACAGAGGACCTATCATAGGCATCAATAAACACAATCAGGGGGACGGTGTAGATTGGATAGGCAGGATGAGTTAGTATATGTATATATTATTTAGTTAAACTATCCTTAACTTACTGCAATCGAATTTTCCATTCTGATCCTCGATGCAATTGAGGTCCTTATAGAATCTCACCATCTTCTTAATATCTGTCAAATTATCAGAATAAAACTTGCAATTATCGAAACATTAACTTTGAAAATCCCAATTTCATAAGTACCAAATGGAACAACTTTCTATGGTAAAAAATGTATAAGGAACAAACTTTCGCCAGATCCTTTGGCTTGTCAGCATTATTTTGATGGATTTGCCAGCGAAATATGTTTAATTATTAAGGTTATTTTCGTTTGAAATGGAAATTACGTTCATGAAAATATTTTTATTTAACTGCATTTAATTTTTATTTTTTTCTGTCTTAATTTTACTATGTTATCTACATAAATAACTTGAACACAAATTGTTTCTAAAATCCGACTAATTGCTTTAAGTATTTTTTAGCCCAAATGTTTCACAAAAATTCGTCAAAAATATATGAATCTCCAAAATCAAAGTTTATTTGTTTTTAAGATAAATGTTCCTCATATACTTTAACAAAAAGTTTATTCAATGTTTTTAAGTGTTTATAACTCTATTAAAAAATATTTACAGGACATTTTTGAAAAATGAATATCTATAGCGATCTTTATCTTTATCATTCTTAAATTCAGCTAGTACATTATTGTGTGTATTCATTTTAAAACGTTAATCCAACAAATCATTGTCAACAAAAATATCTGCAAAATGTAAATGGATCTACTCGTATTAAATTGGAGAATGTAAGATATTTGGGAGTTTATCCACAATTTAAGAAAAATGTAAACACAGGCTACTAACTTACACAGGGTGGTTCGTTATGACTAAACGAAAACTGGATGATAGTAAGCTGAAAAATATAATATAACACTTCAAAAAAGGATTTTCTAACTCACATTGACATGAAAATACTATATTTAATTTTTTCTCGGAAAACTGGGCTTATTGGGCAAAAGTATTTTCCGTCATCTTTGCGTTATTAATCAAAACTGATGCTATTTTTAAAATCTATTTCTATGTCTTTATTCTATATCAATATTAAATTGTCTAAAGAAAAAGTCAACTAGTAAAGTTTTTCAATTCAAATGATAGCTGTTTCGCTGGTATTATTTCTTACGAAAATATAATGAAATCAACAGTTACTTTTATTTAAAATAGATAACATTGACGGGTAGCAATTTTTGTTGTATCGATTAATAAGAAAATTTAAAAAAAAAATACATTTATTGATATGGTAATGTTTTTTGCTTTGTCTTAATTTATTTATTTAAAAAAAATTATACTCACTGTTGCTGTCACTTTCATTTCCTTGGGCGTGTCCTGTAAGTATTTCAGCCGTCCTGCTGAAACCTGTCGTATTATCCAAAATTAAATTATAGACATTTCTGACATTTATGTTTAAATTAGCCGATTTTTAAAAAAGTACCGTAACAACTGCCTAATAGAGCAAAGCATAATAGAATTTTTTCTAACATCTTGGATAGCCGGGCGACTCTTACTGATAACGTCGTCGATTTTCTATTTGGCCTGGGTTTTATCTCATACGAGATTGTTAATCTTATTTAGCCATGAATCGATAGAATTTCTACGTAATTTCTTCTTATACGTACATTATTTACAAATTGCTCTTTGTACTCTATATCTTTAATAAATGCAGCGAACTTTAGTAATAAACCCAGTTTCTAAGTTTATTGTGTGTTTATGAGTGTCTTGATAGCTGGAAAATAAGTACTTCGTACTGATGCTTTGAAAAACTATCTTTCTCCGCTCTAATTAAACTACAGACAAATTTGTGAGTCACAAAGCTCCAGTCTGGTGGGTTATATTAAAATACCCCATTCATTAGATTGCTTATCCCCTCCTGGATTCCAATCACAAGTTAACAAGCCCCAAATAGTTCTTTGATCTTGGGTCGGATCCTTAAATCTTCTTCTTGTTTGCCCTTATTATTTGTTTATTGTGTCCCGATTTGTTTGAGATTTGCAATAACTGATATAAGTACAACTGATACAATAGTGAATTTAGAATATCCCAAATAGAACATCACTCGATTCTCCTAATGTTCCTAACAATTCAGACAAGAAATGAATTGTTTGATGCGCTAGCGAAAATCGTGGATACGCCTTTTGACTACAGGGCGTTATTATATTCAGGGAGTATAAATGTGTATAAGTTGCTATTTAAATATTTAACTAAGATTAATCATAATGTATAAAGGGAAACATTAGGAGAATCGAGTGGTGGTTGTGGATGCTGCCGGGCGTCTTGGGGGCCGCTGGTCTGTGGGGGTCTACTGCTCCGCCATGGGGGTGGATGGGTTCCCCATTCCGGCGGTTCGCGTGGCGTTGGCTGCGGCATGGCTACACATGGTTTATGGCTTAAAAAAAAAAAAAAAAAAAAATCGTCCAAAAAATCTCAGAAAGATCATTTGCAACATCCAATACATTTTTAACTTATTAAAAATTATTAGAATAAAATCAGGAGAATATCGAGAGTACAGATGGGCCAAAATCCTCAACAAATCTTTACAGTAAAGAAAACCTAAATATTTAGTACTTTAACACATCACATCCAAAACTGTCAGGGAGTGCATCGAAATCTAAAAAACCTGGGAAAACCAAACTCTCTAATAATGTCAGGCTAGTTGCCAGGGCAGAAAAAGATTTTGTGTAACGGACGGACTGGTCAGAAACCATAAGTGTCATAAGTAATCAAACATAGACCACCTACATCTCCTTAGTCCTTAAAAAAGTTGGAAGTGTCCCAACTCCAGATGTGCCTGGCACATTAAAATTATATGATTTAAGAAACTTATTCAAAACTGACAAACACATTGATACAATTAGAAAGGGTAAAGTACAATAAGATGAAAGGCTGGCAGTGCATGAGGCATACCGAAACCCTGCTTCATAGTATCATCTCATCATCATCGACCAAAAACATTTGTAATTTGGCCGTTATCTATTATTTTGATCTGTCTAACTTTGCTTGCTTCGATCTGTTAGAAGCGTTTCGGCTTCTCGCCATCTTGGATGTGTCGGCGCTATCTTTGCATATCGGTGCGTTTGTCACTTTCAGAAAGTTCTAAGTAAATATCTATATAATTTTTGTGGTAGGACCGGTCATAACTGTGAAATTAATTCGTGGTATTTTTTCCTATTTAATAAAAAAGTAGGCAATTGAGATTAGATCATGAAATTGGTATTACAATTGGCAATCGTCCGTTGATATTGTATCCGTCTTGTCCGTCGTTTTATCCGTCGGGAACGGTAAACTGTTGATTGGATGGTCTTCGGCTAAGCCGATAAGAGGATAATACCGTTTCTCGGTCAACCGTGCCGGTATTAGAGACCGGGTTTCCATTTGTTTTGATATCTCACCTAAACATTTGATTAGCCCGCTTTCGGGGTCCAATTAATGGAAATAGCCTCTGAAAAGAGATGCGAATATGTTTTTATCCTATTATTAAAAGGGTTGAATTGGAGAGAAAAGCCGTTTAGAAAAAAAGAGTACCGCTAAATGGAAAATGACTTTTTTAGATAGGACGTGGAAAAACATAAAATGTTATGGACATATGCAAATTTTATGCTACTGCAATAATAAAGTAATAATACTACAGTCATATATAAATATTTATATTTTTATTTTAAAAAAGTCCTTGATTATTATGTGTTTTTGGTGAAGCTGTACTTAAGAAAACACAGGTTTATTTTCCTAACTTAAATCATTTTGTTTCCTCTTTCCATATTCATTTGTTCACCCTCTCCTTCTCATTCTCTCGAACTATTTCTCAATATCCAGTTCTCGATCTCACTCTCTTTTCCTCTCGTTCCATATCTCATTTATCATTCCTATTTGGTCTCGATTATGGGGTGTTTATGGTGAAGTAGTACTTAATAAATCTCAGTTTTACTTGTATATCTTAAATTATCTTTCTCTCCCTCCCACTCTCTCACTCTTCCTCTCTCTCTCTCTCTCTCTCTCTCTCTCTCTCTCTCTCTCTCTCTCTCTCTCTTCCTCTCTCTCTGGTTTTTAAACATAACTAAAAGCATAGGTGCTAATCTTGTATAGACTGTTTACTGTTAGAATCAGCAGTTTTCAGCTAAATCAAATTACCTGGACAGGAGAGGGAATAATGCTTTTTTCTTCTTCTTTTTTTTATCGCCGCGGCTCCCTGGCTCCCTTTTTTGTAAAAAAGCTCTTGCAGATGACGTTCCAATCCTGAGCCAACTAATAGGAGAGCCGGAGGCTAAATGAATTAACTTCCCCTTTGAACTGGCCTTTCTAATTGAACTCAAAAACTCACCCCGATATTTGAGGGGGTGGGCTCGTTTGATGGCCGCGCCGCCGCTGGATGCTCAAACAAAACATCCAGAAGAATTAAGGGAGATGCCGCGGCTATGCTTATTGGATCCAGGGCCCTTTATCGGTTCCCTGATTTTTGTTCGAATACCAGAAGGGATGAAGAGAGAAATATCACTCCGGGAATGAATGCCGGTGGAAAGAGGAAGATTCGTTAGCCTGTTTTTAAATTGTGAAGCACAGAAAATATTCAGGCTTCTGTATCAGTTATTAGGGAAAATATTTATTTCAAATTAATTAGAATGATTTGGATTTTATTAGAATGTTTTGAATTTTTTACAAATGAGACATTTATTGTTAAAAGTTTTTGGTTGATATCTTTAACGGTGTTATTGTTTATTTTTGTTAATATGTATCGATCGATTTTGAAAGCATCACATGCAAAATGTTTTCTTTTTTTTCCCCTGCGATTTCCGTCATAAACGTGGGTAATGATTTGCCGGGATGGAAGGGTGAATGTCAAGAGGTGCTTACGTGCAATTTAACCCTTTACGTTTTGACTGACGTCCGTTTGATTTCCCGTGGGAGCCGGTCTAGTGACGGGACCAATCTCGGTGGCGGATCTCCGCGACGCCGTGAACTCGAGTGCGGGGATTGTCCTCGGATTTTCTTTTCATACGCGATCCTTATCCACGTCCTCGAGGATTCGGTTGAGAAAGTAATTTCTAAACAGAGAGCCCGGGAATAATCACCAGGCCGGAAGTCATCCGTCATTGTCAATGGCAAAATACGCCTCTTTGATTAATCATAAACAAAGTTCGCCTGGCAGTCCTTCGGCTCCGAGTTGAACAATTAGCCGAAATCTGTTATGCCTGGTTGGCAGAATTAATCGCGGAATCCGACGACTGTCTCAGATTATTAAGTAGAATGGCACAGATTTTACTATTTTCAACTGCCATGATAAAATGCACAATCTCACTTTAATCTGGTGTTGTGAACATTACCATCGTGCACTCTCTCTATAGCATAATATAAATAGGGGCTTAGCTATTTTAAATGGCAAGATGTATATCACTGTTTTTTTATGCAAGCTGTTTTTACGCTGATTTAAAAAAAAATTCAAATATTGTTTTTAGAAAAATGAAACTTTTTCAACGGAGAATTTATTTATTTATCATTTTATATAAATAAAATAATATTTTATAAAAATATTATATTTTATATTATATATAATATTTTAAAGAAAATATTTTATTGCTTCACATGTTTGCAAACTTCGTAACAACTTGCTCAAAAAACATTGATTAACAGGAAGCTCTGGATGTAGCTCATTAAAGCAAAATTCATCCTGGTGAAAATTTCTGTTCACAAAAAAATTATTGAAACATTTTATTTATAGTTAACACTTCTCTTAATAACCACCACACTGTAGATTATGGAGACAGAGATGGTCGAATCGTTAGGGCATCCGACACGCTTTTACGACGCTCGCAATTCTGAGTTCGAATCCCAAAGAGCTCATGGTTTTTTTAAAAATTACTTATAGTATGAAAAATATAATATAAAATGATTTAGCACCTCATCCGCGACATCCAACGGGCAGTTACAGACAGGAATTACTTACTACATCACACTAAAGTTTAGATTTATGTTGTTCAATCTACTGTGCATAACGTAAAAATGTCTCGTACATTACAAAAAAAATTGGAAATGATTCTCCTCATGGTAAGTGGCCGGAAATATGCACCAGGCTACATCGAATATAAAATAAAATACATCCAGAAATTCATTAACTATATCCAACTGTTAATTGATGTTATTTGAGGAAATTGTTGCGATGTTTTTCTTTCAGTACTGCCCTAACTGAGTGAATGTTATGTAAATTGGAAATAATCTATTTAAAAGTTAGAGAGAGAGAGAGAGAGAGAGAGAGAGAGAGAGAGAGAGAGAGATTGAGTGAGTGAGAGAGTGGTTTTGGATTTAAAAACTGATTGCATTGCAGGCTGAAATGACCCAGCTGTTGATGCCCCCTGGGTTAAGAACTAGGTATCTCCTCGGACTGCCCAGATCTCGAGGCCTGCCGGTAATTTATTGAAAATTACAAAAGGTGGAATTACTGGTGGACTGTGAAAAGATATAGTCTAAGCTGTATATAAGAACATATAGGTCCAGATTTGAGCTTATATAAATAAGTGATTTTCATATATTTCATTCATAATTTCATTAATAAGTTCATGCAGTATTTAGATGTTGCACAATGGTTTATATCATTTTATATATGCACTGTTTATTATTTATAGTAAATCGTGCGGACCAGTTGTTTTATGTTATCTTTCGCTAAGGAAAATCTCGTATCTCGTCTTTTGGCTCTGTAAGTTTATCCTCAATAGCTTGCGATTAAATTTTCCCTTTTAAGATTTTTTAGGCAATTTTTCAAAGCGGAAAACATGGCGCATGTTCCAGAAGAAAAGATTAATCTTATTATTAAAGTTTGGGCTTGGTCTGTTCACTGACCTTTCATACTTATTGCGATATCCCCTCGGATACAGGGGAGAGACACGGCTTCTTAGGAATTTTAATATAACTATAAAGTTGAAGAGGGGCGTTATATTACGCTAAGGTATTGACATCGGCTTCTTTAGTGATTTATGTAATACCATGTATCCGAATAACCAACAGTTCTTCTGAGGAATGGAAAGCCTTTTGAGTTTAATTAAGTGGAATATTCGCATTGCTAAGCGCGATCAACAAGTGGTCTTCTTTATTTCTTCCTTGATGTCCATTCAACCACATTTTTAATATTGTTTAATTGACAAATAAGCCAAGTGTTCTCAGTGCATATGGAGACAAAGTTGAAATTCAAATTGCATCTCAATCAACCCGTTGTCTTTAACACCATAACAATTTTAAGCCATTCAAATTAATGTTAATTTTAAGTCACTAAGCCTTTTAGCCGGTTGGCTTTTGAATACACATAATTTATTGTGTATTATGCTCCGGTTCATAAAAATGCAAATCTACCAAAAATTTATCGAATTCACCTTTTCGTTCTTTGTTAATGAAAAACCATTTCTGGTCATAGGAACCCTTTCCAATTCGGCGATAACAGTTAAGCATCAATGGATCCCCTGTGCCCTCCTCTCCGCCGGATCTTCCGTCGCATATAAATAAATTTCGTATTACTCACACAAACGATAAATTACAATTAAGGAACTTTTATAAAAGGATCTTTGAGCCATCACTCAAGCCGTTTCTGGTCATGCGAGCGTGCGGCGCACGCTTCCATTGTCGCCGACTTCCCTCGACGGCGTTCGTCCTTTCCGCGCGGAAATTAGCAAAGCCTCATTTGTTTGGTTTTAACCTACTATTGTAGCTACTTCCTGCTGGAAAACTTCATGTCTGACCCTTCATTTAATTCCCCTAACCTTAAATGTACACTGAGAGGCCAAAAAAAAAAAAAAAATAAAATAAAAGTGGCCACCCTTAATATTTTTAATTATCTCTTAGGCAATCCTCCATTCATTATCATACAACAATATTTGGTTGTTTTAAAGGATTGAAATAAAACACAGATACAACAGTGTTTACAATTGAATTAAATAAATAAAAATAAGTAAATAAATCTTTGAATATTTAATCTCTTCTTTGTTAGTTTTTCTAACGAGCTTCTTTCTAAAGATCCGGTGGTTTGATTTTTTAAGTTGTACCATTTTTAAGTTTCAAATTTGTTTTAGGCGATACAGATTGGGCTAGAGTAAGAGATGTAGACGTCATAGTCGGGGTGTAATATACTGCGCCCTTTAGCAACTATTGTATCTCCCGTTCTCTGCCTAAAGTACACCGGTGAGTCCTATTTCATCAAGGAACTTGATTAATAGGCCCGGTTTCAATGGTTAAATCTCTTCTATGGTCACATTGTACTTCCCAAAGCACATCCTCCTACGGGCAAATGTAACATCACAGTTTGTTAGTAGATGTGTTGGTGTCTCCTCCACCTGAATCTGCATGTGCCGTCTTGGATTATTCACACTTTAAGTGTCCATTTAGCTTGCCTTGTTGAGAATCATATTAGGATTCGCAGTTTATTCCTGCTTCCTTGGACACATTCTGTAATTTCTTTTCTGCCGAAATTTGTTAGGAGATTCTTGGATTGCCTGTGTTCAATGAGAGAATTCAATTGTTCATTCATTATCTTTTTGTCCTTCTGTCTGAGATACTTATTGATAGTGTGGGTTCCTATGCCACAGAAGGGTTCGGATTCTATCAGCGTTGTACTAGCTCTTTCCTTGAAAGGGTGTCTTCTTTCTCGATGCCTTCTACTCCCATGTGTCCTGGGACCCAGCAGAGGCTGACTTTGCTCTGCTTACCTAATATGTTTAATTTGGTTTCGCAGTTCAACACCATCTTTGAACTAATGACATTTGAGCTTAGTGCATTGATGGTTGCTTGGCTTTCTGGTATGATAGCTAGAGTAAGAGATACAAACGGAGAGAGAATGTAACACGAACACACACACTTTTAACCTCGCATCATCTTAATTTTCTAATAAAAGTTTAGATACGTTAATACGTTGACTGCGTTAAATCTGAAACTTGGCCTAGTAGAATTATTTTGTTCAACTCGTTTGTTTCACCTGTTCATCTTTATAATTTATGACTGAAGATTCATTTCTAGCTCATAGTGTGGAAAGACTAATGTTTTGCCAATAGAAATCTACCGAGCTATGCTTTTTAGACATTTTTTTATAGATGGATCAGTTCTACTTCCAAATTTTACTATCTATTTATCTATAATTCACTTAGGAGCACGCCAACGACATAAAATCAAAATAATACAACACCAAGAAAATTGTGTACTTTAGATATTTCAGCTTGTCACTTCGATGCTGCCCGCTTTGATGATAACGCTAAACCTATGTTTGAACAGTACAGACGTTCGGGGATTACTCGGAGTTGTTGATGATGATAAACCGTGATAGCCGTTACAGACGGCATACCTAATCCCATTTCGCCACTCGCCCGGCTTCGGTTTCCCACGCGCTCACCCCAAAGTCCCGGCTCCCTTAAGTAACACAGAATAGCAATCTACGGCCTAATTATGACCAACATGCAGACTATGCTCGGTTTAATTTTGTAATATGAGTTTGATACTTTTCCTCTTTCGAGAAAATCTTTCTCTCTTTCTCTTCAGTATAAAAAATCAAACAAAAATGCAACAATTTCAATTGGTTGCAACGTTAAAATGCATGAGTTATCCAATGGCTGACGCTTGAAAGTACGTAAGCTCCGAAAGCAAACCTACAAAGGCACTATGTCACTAAACACACCTATTAAAATAATTTAAATTCTTAATTTAAAAGAATAATACGTATATACCAGAAATTCAAAATAATACCAGATCTCGATGAGTTAGGGCAGACTTCAACCAAATGGAAGGACGGATTTGTCAGTTTGGCCAAAGGGAAGTATCACTTCACTAACAGCTCACCGCTGAGAATCGAATTCTGATTACACGACATATGAAAATGGCAAAAATATGGAAAATTCGAACGGCTGTAGGTTGAGCTGGAGAGTTGGTGTCCGATCGAAGTCAAGATAGTTCAAGTGGTAGAGCAGCGGCGTTTTTAGCCGAAGGACGTGGGTTCAAATCCCGCTCGTGACACTGACGTTTTATCTTAATCAATACCTTACATAAAAAGAATGTTTATAACGTTGAAAAACACTCAAACTCTCGCCAAAGATTAGCCTTGCGATTAATTTATTATAATTTGTAATATGTTGTTGTTATCCTGATGGAGAAGATGTGCAAGCAATATTAATAAACAAATCGCAATAAATCTTTGGAGAGTGTGTGTATTTAAGAGTTTTAACATTTCAACTCCGACCCTGGTAAGAAAACTAGCCATGCCTAAATCAACTATATTCCCTATTATATTCAAACAGCAATTCTAAAAACAATTACTTTGTAAAGTTACAGTTTATTTGGTCACTATTTTGTAACTGTTATTTTTCATATTTATTTCTTGTTAAAGATTACTTTTATACAATGTTTTTCTTATTATGCAATACCATGAGTAAAAGGTAAATTTAATTTTACTACAATCTTCTAAGAGAAATTTGTTTTTGGATTGGAATTTTGTTTATACATTTTTATAACTCATTTATATACGCATTTGTCCATTTTTATTATTTTGTGTTTTGTTCATTTATTTGGTCTAACCAATCAGTGAAATATTGCTCATAGTACAGTCAAAGTGAGAATATATTTTAATCTGGGACTAGAGTTCCCTAAGAATAATAAGGTAAGAATAATAAATAAGGTCACAAAAATTTTATAAAACTGTCACTTGAATTATGAAGTTTTGATGTTAGCATGTAGTGAAATAAATTGATACAAACACATGTTGGCTCCGTTTAGATAGGAATGACGAGTTTGTACAGAAAGGTTTGAAAAAGAAATGAGGCGGGTTTGCGAATGGGCAAAGGAGGAGATTCAGTCACGTAGTAATAATACAAATAATTATTTAAAAAAATCTATATAAGAAGCAGGTAGTTATTAATTTTGCATTCAGAAAAAACCTAAAAGGAAATAAAATAGTTTTAGCTTGTAATAAATTATTTAATTTAATTTTGTGTTTTTGGCACAGTTATTTCAAAATTTGGAAACTGAAGCCTCACATTGTACGTGCGAGACTAGCCGCCCTTTGCAGATGTTCATCCAAAAACGTTGTTGTCAAAAATGTGCAATTACGACATCACCCTCCTAGATTTTTTTTGTGAAGCAAGCCAGCATATGTGACACCTGGAGGGTCGACCCCCAAAAGAGACTATACAAGCAACTAGGGACGCGGGGACAAAGCCGTCCATGTTATCCGTGGCGTTATCTAAATTTTCAGGAATTTAATAGCCTCCCTTTGGGGGCAATTCGCCCGGTGATTGTTATCGCCACGACACGTGACCCACGGTTTCAAAGACTGACTCATTTCGTATAAAAAAGTGTACATGGAGGGGCGATGTGTTCATTATCCTGCTAGCCTTGATGTTCATTGGCCAGAGACTGAGGATTATCCTTGTATTAAACATTGTCAAGTAATGCCATACGCGCTATTAACCGATGGGTTTGAAAAGTCTTAATCCTCTACTTTGAACCACCAATACAACAGTATTCCTTAAAATGCAACTAGTTTTCAACTCATTGAAATTATCTTGTAAAACCTTATTACCTGTCTTAAACCTTAGTCTCAGTTTATATCTCAAAATGTAATTTTAAACTTATCCAGGCGTGGTAATTACTCAAAAGGAGAATCGGCTAAGCCGTCTGGTTTAACGTGGCCCCCTAGCGGCTTTGCAGGCTCGAAGCAAAGGCCGAGGAGCTTTGCAGTAACTTTTGCTGTATTGATGAATTAGTAAACAGCCGAGGTTAATATAGGAGTGATGTTTAGTACGGAATTATATATTTTCGAACGAGTCCATCCTTATTTTCATTCGTTTTGAAGTCATACAAAGTGTATCGAACTTTTAAACATCCCTTTCACAAAAGTAGTCAGATATAGGTCAGGAGGGATTCAGTGCATATCCAATTATGGCGTCATAATGAAATTGTACATTTCTAAGTAACATAAAATAAATTATATGTTACAATTTTTTACCAATTAATTGAAAATGCTTAACAATTTCTCCCGCCTCAACTTGTTCATCATGTTAGCCACCATTCAATTTAGTCGCTTATTTCTTTTCACATCTATTAATTTGGTAAAACTGTCAAAGTGTTATTATTAACAGTATGGGATCCCTCCAATCCTGGAGGGTGAAAAGGGGATGAAGATAAGTGAGAAAAAGCGAGAAGGAAGGAGATAAGAAAGCAATTCAGAGAGACTGTAATCAAATAAGACATGTAAAATTCATAGGTTATTTTAAACAATGTTTTAAACTGTTCTGTACTTTCTGTAGACTGGTGTGACGTACTCGGTTCTGTAATATTCAGTATTTCTTGTACGGTTGTGGTGAAGGTAGGTCTGTATGTCCGTTGAGATCAGTTCAATTCATCGATTTGTTTAGTACTTATTTTTACTTAGTGTCAAAAGTGCTACTACTATGAGTAGTGTCTACCGTCATCAAAAACAAACAAAATCCCTGGTAGAAATTCGTCCCAGATTTGAAAATGACACTTTTGACCCTCGGAGATCTCCGTACTCACGTCCCTCTGCTCATGGCACTTGTATAGGGGAGCACTCTCTTAGGGTATTCTTCATACCAACACTGGATGACAGAAGCGATCGAAAAAAGTCGCTATCTTGGAAAAAGAGCTGCGGACAATAAAATGAAAACTGGAAATGATAAAGTGATTGGAAGATGTTGCAAATCGGCCGGTGCTGCGGTCCAATGCTGAATTAATTAGTCTTCCAGCTCGGAAAATTTCATTTGCGACGACGACCAGCGGCCTCGGTCTTACGTAGCTCAGCTCATGGCTCTGGTAGAGGGATAAATTTGCAATGACCAATTTTTGGTGTTGAATGTCAAAGAGAATATAGAACTTTTTGTTTAAATTTGATTTTTTATAAAATCCTTGCTGATATGATTATTTGTGAAACTGAAGAAATTACTGTAATTACAGTAATGTAGGATTCCAAAAATATCTCTCTCACTCTCTCTCTCTCTTTTTCTCTCTCTTTCCCCTCCTCTCTCTCTCTCTCTCTCTCTCTCTCTCTCTCTCTCTCTCTCCTCTNCTCTCTCTCTCTCTCTCTCTCTCTCTCTCTCTCTCTCTCTCTCTCTCTCTCTCTGATCATAATTATTTTTATTTTTCCCTGTCTTTCTTTACTCACTTAAGGATTTACTTTTACTTTGGTGTTTTTTATTTTTATTTTTTTTACGAGGGTTAGCAACAGCAGAGGTTATATCAAACCTCGGGGTGCCGGTGCTTTTGAAAAGTTCATTGTAAGTATGTCGAGTTCGAATGCAGGGCCGCTGGATTCGAACCCGTGACCTTTACCTTTCAGTGATGAGCGCCGTGTCCACGCCTAAACCGTTGCGGCCACCGACGCCCCCTACCATGGTGTTTGCTAAATTTGTAGTGTAGTTGAGTATTTTGACGCTTGATGATACCAGATGTTCATAAACGATATTATTATTTTACACATTAACCTTGTTTTTAATGGTTGGTCCCCTATTTTATTATTGTAATTGCACGATGACAGAAGGATATTTTGTAAAAAGGGCAGGAAATGAATTTCCCTCAGGGAGTACAGTCAAATTTTGTTGTAAGTGAATTAGAACCCGTGAGCCAACTGGGGGACAAATCGGTCATAGCAGAGGGGGATCGAACATAGTCCCTTATCTTACGCTGGGCGCTTTATTGGTGGACCGCGATTCCAAGTCGAGATACGTCGGGATTGAAGCCCTATAAATCCTTTTTGAAGCAGCCATCGAAAAAAAGAGAAAAAAAAACAATAGAACGGGTGAACTTTTTACACAATAGTCTTTACCTGATCGGAAAGTTTCAAAAACGGATCGAGTTTAATTACAAGCTGTTTATCTCCTTAAGGTGCTAACGAGTGATAAGGAGATCGGAAAGGGGTGCACGTGCGTTTGATACGGCGAGATGACAAAAGCCGCCCTTTCCGCTTTGGCAATAATGTAATTACTTGAAACTTATAATTGTCTGGAAGTGATAAGAAGGCTAATTTCAGTCCGAGGGGATTCCGCTGTCGCAGATCGTTTTCCTCAGATAGGTGCACTCGTATTAAGTACGAGCACATAAATTACGTCCCTAAGTTTTGAATAAACTATTTTACCAAGTTGTGAGGTAACTTTCAAGTGCTTGAGTGCATTTAACCTTCAAATTTAAACTTGAATTATATACTAATGATCTTTTGATTCATTTCTAATTGGAAATATTTTGCATCATTTTTTTGTGCTTTCATTAAAAATCTTCCAATCAAATTTCATTAAAGCAACTAATCAATGTTATTCTCCCATTGCGTTTCACTTGATAAGTTGGTTCTTGGTCCCTCAGAAAGGAGATCGTGGGGATATTTCCAGATGAATATTATTGATTCCAATAATAAGGCTGTAGAGATGGTTTCTGCTGGAAAATATTATTGAGTGATGGGAGAGTGTACAGTGGAACTTGGTGAATTCTGGATAAATGGGATTTTAAGATGAATGTGGGAGATAGTATTGGGGGGCGCAAATGGAGAATTAGAAAGTAGATTCACTTGATTGAAAGGACTGGAAAAGTTGAATATTGGAAAATTTATCAATTTCCCACAGTTTTTCTGTATGCCTAAATTGGGTGTAGTACCTAAATTGCGTTTAGTTTTGTAGACTGTAAATCTGTTTGGCGACACTGCAGCCGAGTGGTTAGGGCATCTGACTCGCAACCCAACAAACACCACAAACATTAATAATCATATAGCTAGTTTTACCCAAAAGGTTTTATTTGTTTAAACATGCTTTAAGTCATCTATTTATTGTTATACTATTACATGTTGTGTATATTATGATATGTGTAAAAATGATATTTAGTTTGTTAATGTTCCGTTCCTTGCTGTTTTATTAGTGTGTGTTATCCTGGCAATTTAATTTCGTTTTTTATTTGATGTAACCTAAAAGGAACTGATAGAGGTGTTCAGCAAATTCCTCTATTAGTGTCGAACGCCGAATCTCATTCGGACATCCCCCGTTCGTTCTTCCCAAAACACCCCCTTCGAGAGTCAATTATTGAGAAATGCCGCATTGTTTGCCCACGTCATCCCCGTGTAATACTCGAGGTATGCAGGACGATGTAATAAATTGCACCTTCCTCCAGACAAGGAAGACACGGGAATTTCATTTGGAGCCGACGACGCCTCCTCTCCGGCGGATGTCCCGGCCTCTTTTCGTCAACCAAGGACTATAACACCCCATAACAATCCAGGTTTATTCTTAAAACAAATTCCATTAAAATAGCGTTGCTGACATTGGTCAAATCGTAAAGTTTATCCTAAACAATCCTGAATAAAATTCTTTTTCAAAAAATATCCCTAATGAAATAATGACATAAAAGCGTAACGCAGTGAGGAATTATTTCAAATTGATTATGTTCCATTAATGGACCATAATTTATTATTAATTTAAAATGTTATTTTTTCATACAAAGTAAAATTTTAAATTAATATTTACTAAATGTTCTTGCAGACATAAGCCAAGTAATAAGTTTTCTTCTTCGTTTGAATGACAACTATTTTCGTTTTCCACGGTTTTTTCTTAGTGCATCTCTTATTATTCTTATATTCGAACAAGTCTTTCATCTATGAATCCTTAATCGCCCTTAATCGCTTAGTCTAATACTCTTGATTTTTATTTACTGCAAGTTTTTAGTGTGGCAATGAACATGGGGTTTGGTTAAACCTATGTACTCTTTCAATAAATACATTTACAAAACTAAAATAAATGTACAAAAGAAGAAAAATAATTCTATATACAAACTCATCAATAAACAAGCAGTTTTTATATATATTTCAGAGCTAACATCAGCGAAACTTTCCAGACCTCTGGAAGAATTCTTCCTAAGAACATTCTTATTGGCGTCGGGAAAGTGACTCTAAGGAGGAGACGAGCTTAGTCCTGAAATGTATACCATGTATTAAAACAAAAAAACGTTTATTTGAGTTCTAAATATATACCGATCTAAAAATTTATAATAACTTTGACATCACTATTCTGAGTAAAAATGTAAACATTTTGGTTCTTCCTCAAGATTTTATTGACCCAAATGCCCTTAAGAAGTCGTGAATTCTTTCGACGCGGTGTGTATTTTTTGCCCATTTTAACTAATCATTCAAAATCGGTTTAAAAATCCAATTTGTTTTTAACATTTTGTATTTGATGATGTGGATTGCAGTAAAATAATCCTTTTGATAACTTAGCTCGGAATTAGGGATTTTTGAATTCAATTTCTTTAATTTTTATAAGCTTTTTAATGTACGCGGTAGCCGAGTGGTTAGCATGAGAGACTCTCACGCCGCAGTCGTGGGTTCGATTCCCACCGTCGCCTCTGGCCCTTTTTTCCCGATAACCCCCAATTTGAACACAAGAATTCGTACTATGGCTAATATGCAAGATCATAAGGCCAATAAAAAAATATTAAAAAAAAAATTATGTACATATGTTTTCAGTTCATTAGCAAGGGCAACTTTCTGTGAGCGCCAATCTGCCAGTATTTATAGAAACAGAAAAATATTTTTTAAACGTCAACTTGGTGTTTATTTTCCAAGTGATTTTGTATTTTGTTTGCTTAAGGTTACTATACAAACCAATCTCATGGGGTTCAATGCCCTTTCCAATATTATAAATAAATTATTCGGAGATCGTGAGATGCGGTCTGGTGTGACGTAGGTTTTAGAAAGAAAGTGCCCAGTCTCAACACGAGACACAAGAATGGCACAATTACGCAGAAAACAAACACTTTGTGCCCTGAAGATGATTTCCATAATGATCGAAAAGTTGGCGCGATAAAGAAAATGTTTTTCTAAAACCTACGTCACACCAGACCGCATCTCACGATCTCCGAATAACCATCGACTAACGTCACTAATCACCACACATTATAAATAAAGTTGAAGTAGGATTAACATTTTATGATGTACGGTGGACTTTACGGAATAAAATTGTGAAATGTTGAAGTACCTGAAAAATGAAACACGTCGAATACAATTGAGAATCAGACATTCAAAAAAAGTGAGTTTTATTTCAGTTTTATATGTAGGAAGTCTGTTCACCGACACCCTATGCAATACTAACCAGTAATCTTCTAAAGAAAATCTAAATTTAGAGATAAGCCACTATACTTGTGTTCCGATACAGATTTATTTTTTTCTGTTTAATAATTGCTCCCTCTCCTAGCTCGTAAATATTATTGTCTTCCATTTTAACAAGTTAACAATTACAGTATGCAAAAGGATTCATCCAAATCCTAGTCCTATGTACAAAAATGCAGATTATATTCAGGCCAGAAGTGTAAAACTTTGTAAAAACAAATTTGAGCTTCAGTATTTCTATAGCAAACCAAGGTATGCGTAACGGATTTAAAAGATGTAAACTTTGATTTGAAAAAATATATTTCCATTTTTAAAATTTGGCCTGGGAAAAGTTCAAATTAACTTCGATTTATCTAGATTCAACCTTTGGAACGAAAGTATCATGTTGTGTAGAGCGATTAGGCGACAGAAAATTCTCGATAATAAAATAGATAATCACTATAAGCCGAGTGATTATTTTAGTAAATATTATCAAGTATTCAGGTATAAATATAATTATCTACTGTGTAAGGTTAGACTATAGACTGATTTAGTTCTGTAAAATAAAATTTATTAATAAACTACATTTTACACAATTTATAATTGTAGTGTATACCTGTAAAACAAATACGGTTGTTTTAGCCTTTTCTCTATACCCGGAATAAACACTAAATAAACTGATTTCACGCAGAGGACTCTTCTCAAATTTTATCTTAGAATTAGATTAGTGGGACGATCAAGCCATAGGCAGGTAATTGTTTCACCTCTTTACTACCGCTGCCCCTACTAGAGATACTGACAGCAGTAAAGTTAGTAGTTCTATCTGGTTTTAAAAGATGAGACAGAGAACTTGGGGTACTTGGAACTAATTGTGATTGTAGTGACCGTCAGATGGAAAGTCTCTAAACGTGGCAATTTTTCCCTCTTTTACTATGTTTACACACATATTGCTTGAACGACCGATATCGAAGAGAAATAAGGGATTATACCGATCTTATTTCATAACAACTGATTTTTATTTTTTTAATTATTTTTAACTGTATTACACTAAATTTTGATTAAAGATAGGTTTTATTAATATGTTTTAGACAAAAGTGTGAAACTTTTGCAAGAACAGCACTGGTGAATTATCTTTTCCACGGTTTACAAACGTTTGCGATTCTGACTTAAGTTGTAAAAAGAAAATGAAGCAACAATGTAAAAAATAAATAATGGAGAAGGAGGATTTTGGCAAATGAGAAACCTTTCTAAATTTTGCCATTTTAAATTTTCTAAATTTTTTTCATTACTTATGCTACTAATAAAATGAAACAAACAATAGCCTAGTATGGTATGTTCTGTCATGTACATTTAATTTGTGTTTCATCGGTGTAGGCCAATTTGTTGAAGAACCAAGGTTTCAGAAGATATGCCTATTTTGATCAAGAAACCACAATTTTAATGAAAAAGAAAATAAATAACCAGAAATATCACATTTATTATTGAGAACACGACAGGTTAAGAGAAACTTTTTGTGCCATTTTCGCTGTAGAAAAATATCCTGAGGTATATTATTTCTGAATTACCTAGTATTGTATACATACATATATTTGGTAAGTTTACTCTAAAATTGTTCACTTTTCCCTTTGCGGTTCTGCCATAATGTTATTAAGCCTGTTGAAAATTAGGTAACTTCCAGCAATATTGGTTTAGCTAAGTCTATTCGTAAACTCATACATGACAGGAGGTATGATATTGCAAACTTTGCCGTAACCGAACTTCAGAAAAGTAAAATTGTCATTATTTCGCTCAAACCTAACAGCAGACGATTAAATTCCAAATTATAAATTATCTTGTTTTTATGTTGTTTCCTTGCGCAAATTAATGTCTCGATATTTGGGCTAATAATGGGTCACAAAATTAAAATGAAGAGCTCGGATAAAAACCCATCTGCTATTAATGACGGATATCAGTAAAACGTTTTTAAAACGTTAAATTTAACCGAAAAAGCTTGTCTTTTTGGCAATATTAGGATTGTTATTTTTAATTAATTAATTTAATTCATTGACTCACTTTTTTAATTTAATGTTTTTCCTAGAGCCACTACATGGAAATTAATGGTTTGTACTCGCTGGTTTCACTATTTCATTAACGGTTTTGAATTTTTCATATATATAGTTGACATTTTGAAAAATAAATTAAACCAAACCATGGAAGATTTATGAAACGATTTAGATCTTCGAAAAAGCAGTTGAAAAATAATAGTGTTATCGCTTTAAAACGCGGAAATATTTCGATTGTTACCTTGTCTATTCACCTGATAAACTATGGAGGGATATTCGTGAATTTTTATTCTTCAAGAACTTTTCATAACACAAAATCGGTTAGAAATGGTCATGTGGTAGGATTTGTATTTTTTAAAGTGGGAAAAATTTGAAAAACAAATTTCGTACACTTGTCCCTGGTGTTTTCTCAGGGGCGTTTGAACCAGTTTCATCCCTAATCCTTCAAGTGGTAAAATATTCACAGAGGGCGGCGCGTTGTAGGCGTGTGTACAAACATTGTGTAAATCAGGGAGGGCCGCAGGGTCAATTAAAAGGGACGTTTGAACAAAAGAAGTGATTTACTGACGGCTCCGCATCTGCCGCATCCGCTTTTTTCACCGCCGGGACGAATCTGCCGGCCCATATGACATAGACGAAGTTAAAATGCCGAATCGTAAAATGGAAAAAATATCGGTTGTAATGATGTATTTATTCAATTTCCAGGTGGTTATAACAATGAATTGTAAAAAATAAATGTAATTTTGTTTGATCACAATAGTACAATTCGAAAAGCAAAGGGTTTTGAAAACATACCGCATAATGCATTTGTTCTATTGACCTAATTATTATATAAACTGCTGATTTTTTGCATAATTTCTTGATAGTTGAATACTCAAAGCTGAGAAGGCTAGATAAAGATCCGAAGGATCGACCATATTACTGGACCATTAGCAAGGTATTAAGCTAGTTTTAATACCTTCTTTGAAGGGGGTCTAACTCAAAAAGTCCCTTTTAGAAAAACCTATATCTCCGCTGTAAATGTACATATTTTATAGTTTATCCCGTTTCTAAATATGCGGAAAAAACAACATAAAAATGCATTAAGAATTTAAGGCTCTGCCTCCTCATACTTTGATGATCGACCAAAATCTTTCTATGTACACTTTTACTAAATGAAACAATTTTGTGCATTTTTGTCATAATAACAATGAATCCTAATAGGATTCGTGAATGACATTACGCTTTCCTTGATTTACTTTCTAACATTTTTTTTACGAATTCAAAAATAAACTAAAAAATTGTTCATAATTGTTTGTTTATTTTTGCCTCGTATTGTTAGTTGTTTTAACGTATAAAGGAAACATCGAACTTTAGAACTTTTTTAATCATGTGTGCAAATATGAAAACGTTGGACCGGTTGACCATAGTTTTGGACCGAAATATGTGAAAATCGAGTTACTAAGGTTTCTATTTTCTGGATGATTTAAAAGCTCCAAAAACCCTTAAATTTAGTTTTCCTTTTACCTGGCTGAATTGTTGTTTACGCCAAGTATTCTCCAGGCCGGAGGATGAACCGGATGGCAGTATAGAAAATAAACAGAAAATCTAACATAATATTTATTTATATGAATATGTATAATAACACAAATACTTACAATAATAATTCAAACATCAAAGCAGAAAATAAAAGGTTAAACACAGTTACGTAGGCAAAATTAGGTACCAATCGAGCATTTCTTTGCTCTAAGATTTAAATTTTATACCATTTGTCGTATGAAGATATCCGTACAATTTATATTAGCAGAATCCGAATAGCTGAAAAGATTTGTAAGAATGAAACTTAATTTTTTACCATAAGGGGTCCTTTTCAGAATTAATATTTCTTGTTTTTTGGTGGCATTAGTTTTCGTTTCTACCAGCAACTAGAAGGGTTTATTAAATTCTGTTTTTAATGCTTTCTCAAGAGCACTCCATCAGGAGGTAAATAAGCCTAAGTCAACAGAGTAAAAAAGTAATTTGCTGGATTTTTGTTTGGGGGTATAATTGAGGACAGTTGTAAAAAGGATTGAGCTTGATATTGACCGTTGGGTTACTCAGTTATTTATTTCAAATAAGTCAGATTATCATTCGGTAGTATATTTGTTTGTAAGTAGTAATGTAATGATCGCTTCTATTCACTCACTGCAGATGGTATGAAGCCTAAACTAAAGGTGGAAGAGAGAGTGAAGTGATCAGTGTTGATTAGTTCAACAAATGTTCACTCGTCGACCAACCAACACCACTAGCATTAAAATAATTATTAGAAGAAAGAGCAGTTATAAAATCTTTAAATTTTTCATTAAGGAAAACAGGAATGGGAAGTCATAGGGTCGTCATTTATTTCTATCAATTCGACTTTGTTAGTCCGATATTCGTTGTTAAACTATTACTACAGCTGAGTAGACTAACCTTATAACCGAGTTAGCCATTTTCTGGTGGAAAATGAAGGAAGGGCTGGCCGAAGAAGCACTTAGCCCCGACCCCCGCGCCTTTTACAATCTTGTCTTTGCCTAATAGAGACGGATGTTTGGCTATTTGGCCCCCGTCCAACCGATGTCCCCGGATCGGTTGATAAACGTTCCGAGCAACACGACGGCCACCAAACGGAAAAACCGACCGACGGATATATATCTACTCCTACGAAAGGGAGGATAACGTTTCATATTTCCTCTTCCCCTTAAACGAACCCATTTGTCCGTGGAGGAGAAAAATGCCCCGCTGCGGTTTCATAGGAAGGAAACATGTTTTCCAGACCAAATTCACCCTTTTATCGCTCGGAACGGGATACTTTTTAAAATATAGATTCAGAAATAAACCATTCTTGCAATTATAGGTTTATATCATGCTTTAAAAAATACGTTTTTATTAATTTACAAGTTTGTCTAGTTATTAATAGAACTGTTGGTGAATTTAATGTACCCACATATCCTGTTCCATACGGCTTATTATAATAAATGCATACAATCGAAATACAATGAACTTATTATTATTTGTTTGCATAATGTGTAGATATAAATTCTCTGATAACGTCAAACTTAAAACAAGCCTTTTTTTCACTTCCGGATAATCTGTTGTCAATGGCCATGGCCTCGAAGTCACAGAGGAGGGCCCATTCTGTGTCAGTGGTGTATAACGGGCTGGGGTGACCGGCCTTAGTTTAAATATTAAAAGTGTCGGAGGTCAAAGGGTCGTTTAAAGGGTGAGTAATACCCACTAATCAAATCTCCGTTTTCCCCCAGTCGAACCCCTTAAGGCCCCGGGGCACAGAACGCCCATTCATCACAGGAAAAAACTAAAACTAACAATGGAGCGTGATTCACAGTTATTGCCAATTACAACTTCTGGATATGTAAATTTTGACTGATAATCTATTATAGTACGAATAGTGGCAATCCTGATCGTCAGATGCCAAATTATCCGATGTTATGTTGTTATGATAATTTATTTTTAATTTTTGCATCGTTAAATTAAAAAGCCTATTTGTTCTGTTTACAATCATGCTCAATGCAAGAAAGGAAATATTATGATGTCATGGAGGCCACCACGATTCTGATACGTTTGAAAAATACTATGTTTGTATTTTTTCCATCCTACTATACAGGTGGAGAGTTTGTAAGAGTATTTTAGGTCATACTTGGAATTTATGATATTTTTAAAAATGAAAAGTAATGGATGATTACGCTTGTGTCAATCATTGATGTTATTAATTATTTCTTGTAATTAAGTCATCCGACCAAAATAAAATCAGTATACGATAACGTTGATATATAAATATCGATGTTAAATAAATATTGACATTCTAAATAAAGAATGATAAGAGATGGATCATCAGGAGAAGAAAAAACGTGCGCACTAATGAGTCAGCATATTCATTAATGTGTGGTGATTAGTGACCGTTTGTCGATGATTATTCAGCAATCGTGAGATGGGGTCTGGTGAGATGTAGGTTTCAGAAAAACATTTTCTTTATCGTGCCAACATTTCGATCTTTATTGAGATTATCTTCAGGGCCTGGGATTTACATTTTTACGCAGAAAACAAACACTTTGCGTGAGTAGAAATTCTTTGATTTAATATAAAAAAATATTTATTTGCATTGTATAAATTCACTTTTCTCCACATCCTACATGTTTTTGTTAAATTTAAACAACGTTTGTAAATCCCAGGCCCTGGAGATGATCTCAATAAAGATCGAAACGTTGGCACGATAAAGAAAATGTTTTTCTGAAACCTACAATACACTAGACCGCATCTCACGATTTGTGAGTAATCAATATTCATTAATTTTGGACATCCGGACCGGCGGGCCAAAATGAAAAGCATCGTGCGATGACGTGGATAATTAAATATCGACATTCTAAACCACGAATGAAAGGTAAACGTGCTACAAAATATTGTGTAGCAAAAATATTTTGGACTTATTGAACAGCCTATTGAATACTTTTAGACATCCGGCGCGGAGGACCAAAATAAACTTCGATATATGACTATCGACATGCTAAACCAAGAATGATAGGCATAACATATAGAGTAGAAAAAATCGTTCGAACTAATTAGATAGCCTATTCAATACTTTAGGACATCTGCGCGGAGGACCAAAATAAAAAGCATTGTGCGATAACGTCGATATATAAATTAAATATCATCGTTCTAAACAAAGAATGACAAGTGAAACATGCTCATCAAGAGAAGAAAAAACTTCGAACTAATTAGTCAGCGTATTCAATTTTTTTAGACAAAAATATAAAACATTGTGCTTTAAGTCAATATATAAAGAAGTCATGTCATGATGGTTGAATATAGACCCTGAACTCATAAAATAATAAAATACTCAATTTAAATTTGGGACTATATTTTTAAAACATGCAAACACTCACTCGGGTGTTTAAGGGAGGTAACCATCAATACTACATCCAATAATTATTAATAAACGCTTCAAAAAGTATTACAAACTGTCAACAGCGCGCGCGTGCACAAACACACATACATACAAAGTTTGTCATATATGAAAGTGTTGTTTTCTCTTTTTGACGCGTAGTACCAATCAGCAAAAATATAAAACATTTATGGACGTCGTTTGTAAAAGTAATTTAGCCTGAAATATTTGGCCCATAAAACTACACTTCCCTTCAATTTCAAAACACGAAGATGGAAAAAACAAGAAATACAATGTTTTAATAATAAAAAAATGAAACTTTCGTCTTTCAGTAATTCAGGTCGTAAAGAGAAAATATTTCACTTTTATCAAAATCTCTCGAATTGGATTTAACAGCTTCTGTGTCTCCTGCTCCATGGTGCGGCAATCTAATGGAAAATCACTTCCGCTTGCAGTTATTGAAAGACCTATCTACCTAATCTTATATTTCAAAAGGGAAGGTTTAAAAATAGAAAAGATAAGTAAAACAAAAATATAGTTTTAATACATATGTGTCATTGTTTATAGATTAGTTTTTATTTTTCAATGGTCTAATGTTTTTCATATTAACCAGAGTACAGACATTAATTATTGATCAATACTTGGGGTAAAAGCGAGTGGTTGGAAATTCCAGACGGGAAGTAGGTATGGATGACGACTGCGAGAGCCTAGAGTCTGACAAACTGAGAGCTCAGCTTCATTGGTCATCAATTGGTTAAGTTTATTAAATGAATATAAACAGCTTCTTCATAGATTTTTTTAAAAATAAAACATGATGCGTCTTACAGACCAAAACAACTGGCATAGGTCAGTGATCAAAATCGAGTAAATTTCATTTTTTAAGTTTTTTTTTCTGGGGGGGGATTGAATAAGGATTTTAAAAATTCTTTCCTCCTCTACGATCTATATTGATCTATTGTGGAAACCCAATAAATTAAAACCATTCCTGGGGAACGTGAACTTTTTCTGTATGTCTAAGCACCTTCTTCGGTGCCTCTTCACCCACCTCTTTTGGTGTTACAATGGGCATACCAAAGTGGCTGTACCATAACCGGACTAATGCTTCATATTCACAGAGGATATGTGACGATAAATCTGGTTCCTCCTGAAAGAGTCGACATGTTTATGTCTCTGTTTTGCACATCTTCTTTACGTTGTAGTTAAAAGGGCAATGGACTGTATAGGGGACTCTAATTTTTCTCACATCCTGCCTTCTGAGAGAGAGAGAGAGAGAGAGAGAGAGAGAGAGAGAGAGAGAGAGAGAGAGACAGAGGGAAAGAGAGAGAGAGACAGACAGACAGACAGACAGAGAGAGAGAGAGAGAGAGAGAGAGAGAGAGAGAGAGAGACAGAGAGAGAGAAAAAAGAGAGAGTGAGAGAGAGAGAGTAGGAGTGAGAGAGAGGAGTGGGAGAGGTGTTTTTGAGGTTCTTTTTGTGAGATTTCTAAATCTTGCCTTATACTTGGCGCTTTTATCCAGTGGTTTATTTTTTTTCTCAATCGATTTTCTAGTTCCAACTTAGTACACACACCTAGTTGTGGTTCTTGTCTCATGGGTGAGGGGCTGCCACTTTTTTGGTAGCTGATCAGCCCGTCCATTTTCTTCTATACCTTCATGTCTCAGAACCCACTTTATTGTAATCTTGTTGTGTTTTCCTACAGCCATTAGGCAATTCAGGGAACGCCCAGTCAAGTTTGGATTTTGAAGCATTCGCATGTAGTTCGTTTATAGCTATTTAACTATCTGAAAGTAAATTTATGCATCTTTCATATTTTTCTTTATTACCTCCTGTGCACAGAGTCGTATTGCATGGTCCTCAGGTTGAAAAATTGATGGGACTACTCCAAGGAGCTTTGCTAGGGCCTTTACCCCTCATCTATTCCATGTTCCATCTTCGATATATGTATTTAACATATTAAGGGCCCGCTGAAGCTTGGGGCACCTTTCTTCCAAAGGTCTGTATTATCTATGATCACTTGAATGTTTTGTCAAGTTGAGTATTCTCTCATTTTGTTAAACACCGTTATAGACATCTCATTTATTTTAATTTACTCCAGAAATTTGGGGTGTCTCCTCCTTAGATCTGGCCTTATTACCTTGTATTTCTGTTGGCACTCTCAAAAGGCACCTTTTGCACATAAATATGTAAGGGTGGAAGTCGAGTGTGGTATTCATGATTGTAGTAGGACAAGTGTGCATTGCCCCTGTTCTAATAAGACATGATAGTTTTGTAAACTTGGTAGCTTGTTTTGTGTCACCTTATTAAGCGTTTTTGGCCACTATAGTCGAACTCTATCTGGTCTATATATCTGACCACGGGTTTGATCATTGCGTTGTATGACCAAAACGCCATTCTGGGGTTTGGTCCTTTTTGTAAGTTCGAGACAGTTTTAAGGAGAGTATTAGTACTCAACTTATAAAAATGACCCGACTAAAGAGGATTCACATCGAAGTACCACTGTAGATAGAGGACACGAATCTGACCACCTAGACAAAAAGACCATGCCAAAATTATCGGAAACGTCAAAACGAGCAGACTTTTTGATTATTACAAAATCCTTGTTAAGACTTGTAGTTTTTTTATAATGACAATTTTAATCGACATAGGTGAATGATTTTTACGACTGCCAAATCTGAGGAGAATAATTCGTTGAATAAGGAAAGAAACCATCAATATATTCCATATAAACGTATTTAAAACGTGAAGTCGCTCTAATGGTTAGTTTTAATTGTAAAATAGGAAGGGTCGGGTAAATTGGTTCAATTAAATCAAACAACGGTCGTACATAACAAAAATAAATTAGCTTTCTAAGATTTAAACGGTCGTAAATATCCCAGGCCTTCTCTTTGGTAAACCTCAGAATTCATTTAAACCGGTCTCAAACGAAAACAAGACATCCGACTACAGCATGGAGGTTATTGTTCCAGTTAGTTTTCAACAGTGAATTTTCAATAAAGGTAGAATACTAAACAGAGTTAACTTGCGACGACAAGCCTACAAATTAATATAACATAACAGGTCAAAATTGTTGTACTACTAATTTGATAGCTTGTTTCTTTATGCTTTGTAATAAAAACAAGCATTAAATTTTGACCCTTGCCATTTTTCATTATTCACTAAAATTATACTGACGAAGTCTGTCTTCAGAGTTCAACATGGACATGTATCAACCTTCAACAAAAACGAATTCTAAATTATTATGAAAATAATAAAGAAGGTGTAACCTCACCTCATGGTAGACCATTATATATCAATTATGTCATAATAATTTATTACTCACTAACGGTTTATATAAGTACGAACATACACGCGCGTACAAAATCGAGAAATTGCCGCTAAATCTAGACCAAATGCCGCATGTAAGTGGGAACGACGCAAACCCGCACTACCACCGGCCTAAACGTTTTACTCTATCGGTTATTTATGAAATTTTAAGGGGGATTAGATGTACGACATTTTCTGACAAAAATAATATTTATTTATTTATTTATTAAATTTGCTGACTTTTCCAAATTACATGATAATTTTAGCTACAAAATATGATAAGAATAAAATAGTAAATAATAAGTACAAGAAGTAATGAGGCATAAAATACAGTCGAAGTAATAACAAAATCCCTTTTGTCTGCTAGGCCAGATTTATAGATAAGAGATTTTTATTTAATTAAATACTAATATTTTAGTATTTTACAACCATAGATTTGAAAAATTGTTTCACTCACACCGACTCTCTCAACAATTTTGACATACGATATACCCTTAATGACATAGTTAACGGATGACCGTCGTAACCATAAAGTTGCCAAATGTTGAAGTTGATGTGGTTAAAATGTAATTGCTGATTTCACCAACTCACTCTTCCCCCTGCGGCCGGAGTGTAAGCCGAGTAATTTGAAAGGGCCATTCGCCCTAGACTCCTGAGTATTAGCCAAACCGCAGGTGAACTTGCGCACGAGAACTTTGACCACAGGGCAAGTGGTATCTCTGAATCACATACGAGAGTTTAATACGGACCGGGTTAGCCGTACAAGTTTATAGTAGATGGCCGGGGATTTCGTAGTGACAAGCGTCCGGCCACAGTTTATCTTCATAGCTATTTAATTAAGGCGAAGCTGGATCGTTTCAACTCGGCCTCAGGGAAGCCGGTGCGGCATCTAATCCACTCCCCACTTTCATTAAATGCAATTTGACTGCTTACCCGCCCTTCGGGACTGCATTAGGGCAAGACTTAGGCTTTGAGATTTCGTTCCCTGTCCCTTATTAGTTTGCATTCCCCAAGTATTGGACGGACCCACGGATAAGGGCTGTTACAAATTTCGTCCTCGTTGTAAACATTCGAAATATCCGTTTCAATTACCAAGCTTATCCATCTCTAAAGATTACAAACACATTCTAGGGATGGCAGCGATTTTAATGGGTTAAACGAAATATTCGGATGATGATTTACAATATACCGAGTGCCATTTTTTTAATACGGATCAGCCACTTTTACTGGTAACTGATTTATATAACCTCAACTCTGGACATATATGCACTTACTGTACATAAATACACGTGTACATAATTAAACCTATCTACCTTGCAACCTGCCCGCAATTCCAGTTTTTGGGTAATTTACAATAAATAACCTACAGGTGTCGAAAATAACCCGCCCTGGGAGTTGGCAGTCCGGGGTCAGACCTCAGTCCAGCTAACGAGGTTAGTATCTAGGAACTATCAAAAGCCAATTTCAGCCGCCCAATACTTTCTAAATTCCGCCATCGGCTCTTTCACTCATACATTCGCACTCTTAAGTACATTCAGCCTCAACATTTGGAAAGAAACAAGTCGAGATATCTGTAAACTGTTAGATACTGTTTCCTCTAAAACACGGAATAGGGGACTCAGATATTCGCTGCTTTGTATTAATTGTAATGTAGCGTGGCATTCCCACACGCTTTCTATATAAAACCAAGGAATGACACCCATAAATTAATTGGGACATATCGAGCAATCTTTCTCTACTGCTTCATGCTGAACATATAAGTGGGCTTTGTCCCAAAAGAGGTGTCCGTATGTCAACCTCCTATGCCCAATTCTTAATCGGGTGAGGATGATACCTCTTGTTCGATTTAGTTACTTTAAGGGTCACTTATTTACCGTGCCCTCCGTCTCTGCCTTTTCATTTTAATATTATTTTCTATGGCTGTTTATCCTATAGCCGGATCACAGATGTTTGGCCTGAAGGTTCTAATAATTGTGTTGTAGATTTTGTTATAAATAATGTAAACATGTTAAAGTTAAAAACATAAAACCAGACTGATTGGGGAAGCTGCAATGAATGAGTGTTAAGCGGTGATCATATTTTTTTGCTGCAAACACGGCTTTTGGATGTCCGTTGTTTCTTCAGTCTTATCCAACCACTACTTACCTCGCGCAGTAGTCAATCGCTATGATTTTAGACTGGAAAACTTTGGTTTACCGTCAGTTCGGTCTTTGGATTTATCACAACACTCCAGCCCTCGTGCCGTTGTCGGTTTTGGAGCCGTCAGTGTACCACTAAGAGCTTGCCCTTAGCCGTCCGTGTTCCCTTGGCTCATTCTTCCCGTTTTCAGTACACATTCACGTTAATAAATACATTCAGACTCAACATACACTAAGAAACACAGATCGAGATTTCTGTAAGCATTATATACTGTTTCCTCAGAACTTAGCTTAACTAAGATTTTCCGCCTTTTCTTGTACAGTTTTTGTGCGGTCTACTTCGACTACAGCTGTAGCTTGGCTGTCTTCAACAGCAGAAGATTTGCCACCATCTTCCTTATTTTAAAGATCAGAAGATTTCTAATAAGGAATGCTGCTCTTAGGTTTCATTTATAGTTTCCTGCCCCCAAACATCGCTAAAATTTTGAGCCCTTTCGCTCAAGTTTTGCACTTCTTAATAACTCAAGGTAATAAAATTTACGTATTTTATCTTTTATCAAGTTGAGACGTTTAACCCGGTGGCAGAGGTTTATAAGTAAGCAGCCCAAACGCAAAGAGAATAAAGTACCTTTTTATTTTCAAAAAAATTACACGAAAAAGAAAATCCAGCATATTTGCACGACACCATCCCGGAAAAAAACAATTCCACGGTTGTATAAATATGTCAGAAATGTTAAAACCGGGTTTAAGTGAAACAAAGGGCACATGTCGGCCAACTCACACATCATGGATAATTAGATGTTTGCCGATAACCCCCAGGCACGCCAACCTTTTTTCCCCTCAACCAGATTCGTTCACGTATTTTCGCGTATTTTCTCAATCTTGATTCCACGGTATCAAAGAATTACATAAAAAATTTTCTTTATATTTACTAAAGTCCCAGTTTTCATGAAATGGCAGAACTTTCTTTGTTAGTTAATTGTTTTAAAAATACATTATACATGACTTACTATCATTACACATCACCTATATACATGATTTTGTTTTTATTATATTTTTACGAATGAATTTAATCTGGCGTCCAACAGGGGAGGACCTTGGACCTTTCCTTTACACGATATATCTGATGATAATTCCTATTCTCCCCCAAACCATACCAATACAAACTTCACTTTTGCTGAAAATACAGCATCCCTTTCCCGTATAAAGATTGAGTAACGGAATTCATAAACCTTTAAATCCATTTGCAGTCGACGTATTGTGCAGAAAGAGTAAAATTTAAAAAAAAGTATTCAAAAAGAACCAATACAGCATCAAACTTAGAGGGATTACACTACCACCTGTTTACTTTATTGGAAACTCGCTATCCTCTCTTGAACACTACAACTTGGAGTTTGACCTCTGCTGAATCACTACTCGACAGACGGTCCAAATTTCTACTAACCTACAAAATGTTGATATGCACCATGATTATAAAATTTATGTGAAATTATCGTGATAACGAGCTTTTGGTTCAACAACTACCAGCTTACCCTAAGTTCCTATTTGAAAGTTCTAAGAAAAATTGTTAACACTCCTTTCTGTGAATCATTCCTCACCCTACGCCGATATTTTAATATTTCTTTTGTCTTAAAATTAAAGAAAGCCAATTACAAAAATTTTCATCAATCCATTTGAAGATGTCTTGGTATAACAGTTCATTTCTACTACCATCCCGGATGAGGGGGCCGCGGTAGCCGAGTGGTTAAGGCGTCAGACTCTCGGCTAGTAGATCCCGCAGTCGTAGGTTTGATCCCCACCGTCGCCTCTGGACTTTTTCTGACGCCTAAGGCTACTCGTCCATTGGAACCGAACTAAGACGGCCGTACAACAGCCGAACTATTTGACCAAACGGACGACCAACAATACGGCCGAACGCCGTTGTCCACTGTAGCCGATTTTCGTCAGTTCACGACACAGCCCAAATGGATGTAGAAGATTTGTTGCTGCTCGAAAATTCTTAGTTTACATATAAATGGAATGAAAAAAATAAACAAAAATGTTGGAAGTTCCATTTCTAAAGCTATCGTTGACCACAACTTACGCTGGACATCTCTCCGATGATAGACTGGATCACGCATGTCCCAAGAGCCTGCTCCTCAATCGCACTTATCAATTTTTCGCAATCCATCGAAATGAAAACGAAACGAAAAGGTAAGCAAAAAGCAAAGAACGGCGTTAAACAATGGTGAGCGTTTGATGTCACGTGGTTGACAGTTTAAGTCGAAGTAACCATTCGGCCGAGTAGGACTGGAAAATCAAACTTTATTTGGATCGAAAAGTGCTTCGGCCGTAGACGGCCCAACACGACCGAGCGAATTGGTTCTAATGGACGCGTGCTCATTCGTTTCTTCGCTTTTGGATCATCCAGCCCTATTCGGCCGTGGAACCTACCTGGGGACCGGTGGCCGCAATTGAAAGAAATTGACACGGCACTCATCAATGGAATGGGCGGGATCGGATCTCAGCGACCCTGAATTTGGTCCCAACCCCCTTCAAAAATGAGTTTCTTCGATGGAAAAAATGAAAAAAAAAGACTAATATGTCATGTGATGCGCTATGAGACAAAGAAAATTGAAGAACACAATACAAATGGCAGTTTTTGTTTAGTAATAGTTATTATTTAAATATGATATATTACTCTATAAGGGGGCGACCACTGTAAGGTTCACCTCACTTGTTTAAGTTTGTTTGTTTTGTCCTTACTGTTTTTTGACTATGTAAATACTTTACAAGTAATGTAAAAACCAATAAAAAAGAAAAAATACAATGTGTTTAGCGACATTTTGTAATTAAAATATAAAATGTCTACTGTTTCAGTAAAATGTTATGAAGTTTAATTGTTTTAAAGGAAATTAAAGCTGCTAACAAAAAATTATACCAGTAAAATGGTAGTATTGCATACTTTATCGTTTCATTCATCAGATTTTTTTTGGGAAAAATTAAACATTGTAAAGTTATCAAAGCCTTCCTATTTTACGTTAATTTTGTAATTGGCCTGCCTTCCCCTGTTATATTCATTGAGAACATAAGGAGCGTCAATTCTGTTGCGACGGTTTAATTCTACGGCTTCAACCTGAAAAACTTCATTGAAATTTGAAACCTTTGTAAACAATTTCGTTAATTAACGAACCAATAAAAGAGGTAAAGTAAAGTAACTCCTGTAATATAGGAAGGCATGAATACACGTTGGGAGTCGCGGACGATGGCCAACTTCACAGTACATTTTTTCTCAATAAAACTACCAAATAATATATATAAAATATTAAACTAACCTTGCTCACTGTTACTTGTTACCTACTTTAAGGTAGTTGTAATGTACTACAAATTATTTTAAAAAAAGGACTATTAATTTTTTATAAACGTACAAAAATCTAGGAGATGGTTTGAGATGTAGGCAAAAAGGTCTAATTTCTGTATTAAAAAAAGTAATTAGGGGCTTACTCCCAATTAACCCGAAGAACACCGAGTCTCCGGTGATGTGTGAACGAAGTCTGGTGTGTGAATATAATTCATTAGTGCGAATGGAGGTGCACATCCCTAATTACCCAAGGGATATCGAGTAATTTAGTATCCAGACCGAACTAAACCCAGACTATCATTTTTTTAAATCTTGTTTCTGTACTTTCTATTTTTTATGTGTTATTTTAACCACAATTGAGGAGGTTCAGAGAGGATAAAAAAAGAGTTGGTGACTTTATATCATAAAACATCATAACTTGGCCAGAATCTCTCATTTCTCAAATTAAAAGAAGAATTTTGTAAAATATATTTTATTTTATATCATTTTTAATTTTAATTGAAATTCATTTTCATATGTATTTTAAAAGCTCAAATATTTTATATTTTAAAATAAATCTCAAATAAAAGAATATTCATTTGTTTTGATGTTTAATTTTATTATATAGTTTTTAATTGAAGTTTTAATGAATTTTCATATGGTCTTCAAAGAACCTAATTATTATTATTATTATTTTTTTTTTTTTTAATTCCAGTAAATAGGAATTTGACTTTACCTACTTATATTTCATATCATCTCCTAATTTTTATTGCTTTAACTAAAGGGTTAATGTTAATTTGAAATTAGACAGTATTAATTTGAAGTTAAAAAGTATTAAAAATAATTCAATTATTTACATTATTAAAAGTTAGTAGTAAATGCAAATTAAAAATGGTTATTATGACGGAAAAACTATTAGTTGAATTCTTCCCTGTTTTGAACCAATGTTTATTTAGACAGTTAATAGTTTACACACTCTGAAAGGGATTATTTTACGTATTTTTATTAAACAGTTTTTTCTATATTTCTTATTTTACAAAGTGTCTTGCTTAAAATAGAGGAAAAATGGAGCACGTTTAACATTTATTTTTTTATAACGGAAAAGGAAAATTGCAGCTCAAACTGCTGGAAAATTTGTAACATGGATGATGGTGTGATGACTCTTTAGGAGAAAGTACTTCAATAAGTACTGTGCTCGTTTCAGAAGCAGAAATTTTGATTTTGAAAGAAGCTGTTGATGATAACGAAATTCAAGTTTTGTCACAAATAACCCATACTCAATGGAACGACAATCAATGCATCTGAGAGAAGGATACATTTTTCGGGACGATTTCACATGTTGATTAGTTAGAATTGATTAGACATTGGACTACAATGCAGTCGGCTAATTTTAAAATATTGATAACTGGAGATGCACAGTGGACCCATTCTAATTTCCATACAGAAAAATCTATATTTACTGTGGAAAACACATCGAAGTGTTCAAGGCTCAAAAACCTGAGATGTTCTGCGAAATGGGAATTATAAAATTACCGCGACGATGATAACAGCAGGAGGAACAAAATATTTTATATATTGTTCATCAATTTTGTTTACAAATACTTAAAAATTGTTATTGAATTTATCATTGACAAACCCTCCGGACTTCTTTTACGACCCGGCAATACCGGACCATTTTTTCTAAATTTCTACACAGAAGATTAATTGGTTCTACCTGTGTTACAACAAAATTGTACCATTGTTGGCGATTCAATTTGTGCAAAATTGAGAATTCAACGTGGTGTAATCCAAGAGCAATATAGCCATTGCAATTACAACGATATGAAAATTAATATCTCTCAATTCCCAAAGCTTAGCATGTACGTGACAGAAATATCAACTCATTACGTTACATTCTGGAGCATTGATTACTCCGAGTGTATTTTCCAACGAAACTACTTTTTCAAATTTAATTACTGTCCTATAAACTAAACATTGTCATTCGTCTAAAAGAAAGTCTTTCTGGGGGGGGGGGAACGCACCATTCTCCAAATGGACTAGTAAATGTTTTAATTTATTAAGTTTTGAACAGAATTTTTTCACTATTTAAAAATGACTTTTAATCGGAAGTATTGCCACTTTTAGTTTTAATGACTGGTTCCATACTCCTGATAAAATGCGTTTGGCCAAAAATCCTGTGGTATGTTGACCCACTGATCCCAATACATCCGCCATAAGCATGTCAAGGGTTGTGGAGACCTAACACCCTGACCAAACTTTTGAGATTATCGTAAACATTTTCAAGTATGTGGACATGTGCGGTGTTCAGGTACTCAGAAACGTTGCGTTATAAGAGAAATTCATAAAACCCATGATCTTGTAAGATCGTCACCATACATCTTAAGTCAATCAAATTGGATTGGTACCAACTAGGTAGTTGCGGCCAAGGAAATGATAAACCAACCTGCAAATTTCACTGTTTCTAAGTGCAACACTGACTGAATCGTTCTCCAGGTCTTCTCCAGATCCTTTCATGGGGCTTTGTTCCATTTCCTCTAATACCCATGATTAATGATCTCTTGCAAACCTTAGTCTCTTTCTCTATATTGGTCTATGATGAAAAGAAGGCATTTCACGAGCTTTCTTGATCTAAGGTTTCACCCTCTTAGTCTTTTATCAGTTGGCTCTTAGGTGGATATCCTCTAAGTATAAACGATCAAGTTTTTAATGACAGAAGCCATACTAACTGAGTCTAACATTTACTTCGCAGAAATGTACGTATTTGATATGCGTTAAGTTATCTATATTGGTTCGAGCAAAAGGCCTAATTTTTCTCCCAAAATAAAATTAAGTTGACGACATTCAATAACTGTATAATCTTCGAGATTCTATCGAATATTCACTTACTTAAGGCCATTAAAAAGCATTAAAATGGCATGGGTGGCGCTCATACTGGTATCCAACACAAATTGGTTTGGCCAAACACGTTTCACCACGGGGGAAAGAATCAACTTTTCTTTTAAATTATACAGAATTAATCAAGTAGTTCAATGTCAAATTCAAATATGTCAATATAAATATTTATAGTCGGAAAAGGATATTTTCTGAAAAAAACCCAAGGCAAAAAGGAAAATTAGTTGGCTTAAAAAAATCAATATCTTAGCAAAGAATTTTGTAGGGCCATATGAAGACTTTGATTTAATTAAGCAGTGTGCAACAATACTTAACCAAGGGTAATAAGACATAGATCAATATGTGTGATTGTTGTTTGGTAATAACGTCAATAGAACATATTATGTACAAAATTCAATGAACAATGATAACAATATTTTTAATGAAGTAAGTTGCTATCTTCCATTTTATCTTCCATTTGACTATGGTGTGATCTTGTCCTCAAGAATGGGGGAATTCTAATGGGATCCCTGGATGCATGACAATGGGTTTTGTGCTAACGCAAAAAAAGCTGCTGAATTGGCTTTTGGATTGCTTGTATTTTAATTAACGGTCTTCTAAGGGATTGCTGATTATGATACCACCTAGATTTAGTTGCATTGAGGGAATTCTAGACTCCTGGAATTTTTTAATGGCACTTGAAATTAAGGAATAATGAATTTACGCAATGTAGCGCATGATTTCCTTTCTCTGTGAAGAAAGATAAATGACCGTTTATGACAAACACACACACACAAATTAACAGAGCAATGAAAACGAGAAAATTTAATACCCTTGGTTAAAAAGTAAAATCTGACTTATAGGAAATATAAAAACTCTGATCGTTCGTTTGTGGGTGAACATTGATTAATAATGATATGATTAATCGTCATTGTCCCTCATGGAACAAATAACATTACTTGAAAAATAAATAAAACAGAGGTTAAGATCAAATTATTATCATGTGATTGCTATCAACCTTAATATTACAATTATATAAAAAAGCGTTTATCGAATAATTCATTTTAATTTATTCTAATATTTGAATATTTTGATTGGCATTATTAATGTGGTTATTTTTTACAAATTATGAAAAATGGGCAGATGTGTTGGTTTTAAGAAATAGGAAAATGAGGCAGAGATTACAGTTATAATGCATTATGGACGTGTGAAAGATGGTCCACTTTACTAAGCAAAATGCATGAGTTCAATAGTGTAAGTAGATATTCATTTTTAAAAACCGTTTAAATCATTAGAAATATTTTTAAAGCCCTGATATACGGGCTATATTCCTCCAAACCAAGATAAAGAAAATGAGTGTTTTTTTTTTAATTTGTCATATCTCAGATCTTTTATGTAGAGTTTATATGGAGATTTATAAGTGTTGCGATACGTTTGATTGGAGAGTGTAATTTGAAAAGATTATGGTACATATGTAGACATTACTGAAAAATTATAATGTAATTTTTTTAAACAATTGTATTTGTAATGGTTTTATTCATATCATTTATTTACATCATCATTAAAATTCCATAAATGTCTGGCAATTTTATCTAACTGAATTATAGAAATAAAAAATATTTTCTTTTGAAATAACGTATATCTGAGTGTAGAAATTATTCACCAGCCAATACAAAATGGGTTGAAACAGTGAAAATTCCTTAGTAATAGCGTAATGCATGCAATATTAGTGTAAACAATCAATGTAATGATCAAAATTTTAAACATACGGCACAAAGAAAAAAAGTAAGGCATGTTAACAGGATATTACAATAAAGTTAAGAAAAGGAAACGACCAATTCTTTAATTTCTTCTCTTTCCTCCCACTCCGGAAATCTCTCCACCTTGTTCGAAAAACTTTTGCCGTTACAACAACAACCCGGCTTTCCGAGGAGGTGGAATACATTTTTACAAGTTAAGAAATGCACCGGCTAACATAATTAAAATGCCGGCACAGTTAGTTTACTTTATTCTTCTTGTTTTTTCTTTTCTTTTTTTTATGACAACAATGCGAGTTGCTGAACTGCCAACAAAAGCCCCAGGGCTCCTTTACAAGCTGGCTCACTATGTAAAAGGGCCTCTCTCTGCTCCCTTTCATTTGGTTATTGTTATTACAAAAATTTTAGAATAAGAAAATAAAAATGTCGCTTTCTGAAAAGTTCTCTTTTTTAACAAAATACTTATTCGAAGTATCTCTTTTTATGTACTGTAAAAATTATCAAATACGCTATTAAATATGTTACTTTTAAAAAAGTACTTTTACATTTGCATTTTTCAAAAATTCTATTAAATTTTAAAATCTATCATATGTGTCAGCTTTTTGACTTTCGAGATAATAGAAGGTAGTGTAACACAGCGGTCACTAATTATATTTTTGTACAGAACATTGCGCAAATAAAAAAAGGCAAAATTTGAATCCCTAAATATTTTAAACCACACCGCCCATCCTATTTCCAAACCACCGCCCTTTGCAGACGATACAGCGATCCTCGCAAGAAATCTTGATAACCTCTCCACTACTGGAGACTTGGTATAAATAAATAAAAATACCTGGAAAACTTTACTCACATAACCTTCCTTACTTGCAGTTCATTTCAAAAAATACCCCTCTCAATTTCAGACAAGGTACTGTATCTAGTACTAGATGGATTAGTGTGGGTATGTAGCATACTGCGCACTTTAAGAGCTATATCTATTATAGAGGTATTATACCGACAAACGTTGGACGTTGAATCCTGATATACGATTTAAACGACAAGATCTTATTAAACGTTAAAGAGCGATTTCACGACTTCTTTATAAACGCTCTAACTTACATCTCTTAAACATAACGCTCCTTTATCAAGTTGACACCATTGTCAAGCTGATATGGACTTACTGACTGGATGTAGGGTTGAGAAAAACATTCCAATGTCTAAAGAGCCGTCCCAATCATCGGAATGCTCCTTTTCATATGTCCAACGAAACTGTTCAAACAGACCTATTCTCGTGTCCAAGATGTATGTACTCCTCTTATAGCCAATTGCATACATACCTCCCAACTACCATAAAGTCAATTAAATGGAGAATACTTGGGGCTCATAAATACTGTCAATGGGTAGCTTCTTCTCTCTTGTTCATTTATTCTCTGTTACTTTTTAAATTTAAAATAGTTGTAATTACTGCAAATAAATAAAAAAAGTATTTTTAAAAACATAAATTAAGTATATTAGGAAATTAATTTGGTCAGTTTAATTTCAACCAAAATTTAATGATTCGTCAGATGTATTAAATTTCTGGTCGTATATTCCATGGATATCAATCGCTCCGTTTAATTAATGTTTTATCTTGAGATTGAAAGCGTGCCCTTATCTGAATTGGCCTAATGGGACTAGAAACTTGATTTGCATAGGAATAGACATTTCAGGAAACTGATTTGTTGGTATCATTACATCAACTGCAGGCTGACGATGAGGTAGCTCATCTACTATATCAGGGAGTCGATTTACATAAAATTCATAAATCTTTAGTTAAACATAATTCGAAGAAGGATCATACGAGCTCATAAGGAACGTCCTCTTCAAAAATAAATCCATGAATGGGACACTTATACACGTAGATTACATAAAAAAGACGGCCGAGATTCGGCTTATTTCTCCAAAAGAAATAAGAGCCGTATTCCTTAATTCCAGCACTGTATCCTTCGGCTATTGTGGATACTGGGGTTCAGCGGAAAGGGAAAAATTCGAGTTTTATTTCTGGGTTTTTAACGCTTCACCGGCCAACCGAGCCGACATTGTTATATATCTGGGATTAGGGCAGTGGTGGCATCGGCTGACCAAGCAGTACACGCACCCTCTGCAAGCAGAACCGTCTTTTTTCCGTTTCTTTTGTCACCGTGAAAACATAATCTCTGCTAGCCGATGAATCCTTTCTGATCGTTGACAACGTTTTCGGTCGTTACTATGTTAGAGCCCTTCAAATAACATCATTTATATATGAAAAAATATATATGTAATAACTGCCTACACATATTCTCTTTTATTTTTCAATTCTTTTTACACTTTTACGTCCTTTTTTCTATACATTACTTCTTAATCAAGACAAAAGATATTCTAAATTTATTTGGAGATCGTGAGATGCGGTCTGGTGTGATGTAGGTTTTAGAAAAACATTTTCTTTATCGAGCCAACGTTTCCATCTTTATTGAGATCATCTTCAGGGCCTGGGATTTATAAACATTGTTTCAATTTGACAAAATACATGTAGGATGTGAAAAAAATGAATTTAAACATATTCTAAATTTCCTTACTTTACTTTCAAAACAAGCAAATAATTTGCTTTTGCAAGTTTTTCTAGTAATAAGATGCTTCAAACGTGGGATCACAGATTTTCATATAATTTTTTTAATGATATTAGGTCAAAAATATTAGAACGTGTTCATGCGTTCATGCCCAGAAGCTAAGGAGAAAAGTTTTTCAATTAATTTTTGAAAATATGTTTTTCTTTCTTTGTTGTGTATGTATATCTGCAATTATCCTGTTGCTTTTAAGGTAGAGCATGATAAACAAGTTTCATTCATTCAACTTCCTTACAAAAATGTTATGGGGTAGAGCAAATATTTTATAATATTTATAAAAGTTATGCTGAGTGGGAATGTACGTGTGGTTAGCTATGATCACATAAGTTAACCTTTCCTCAGGGGATACCTGCTGTTCCCACTGTATATCACATTTCTTTCCCCTCTCGACTGTGGAATCCCTATTTTACTCTTCAGAAAACGCCAGCATACTTTATCACCGGGGAGCCTCGTTAAACGGGCTTCAAAGCCGGATGATGATGTGTAAGTGGACAGATGTCCCAAAACGCCCCTCACCGAACGGGATGACAAAAGCAGGTTTATCCCTAGGATTACCGCAGATCTGACCTCCTAACCCTCTGAACCGGCGGCCGGCCACCATTAAGAATCCCATTCCGGCCACTTGCCGCATGATTGATTTTACACAATCTCAAAAATTGATTTAAAAGCCTTTTCCACACAGTGATGTCGTCAAGCCCTCAAAGCAAAGCCGCTTACAGCCTGTTAAATATATTTAGTTTTTGTATGAATACGGTTTGAGTATGAGCAAGGCTATTTAAATAGATATCTATTTTAAGGGCGGTACAACCTTTGCTGGTCCTAGCAATTTATCAATCGTATTATTTATCCGAACTGAACTAAATAAAAATGTCAAATCATTAACTTTACCTTAATTATTATATACAGAAAACTAAATTTAAATTTTTATGGAGACGCTTAGGTTATAATCCGGTTAGACGTCATCAGTAAATTGGAACTAGCTGCTGGTTTTTTTTTTTTTTTTTTTTTTTTTTTTTTTTTTTTTTTTTTTTTTTTTTTTTTTTTTTTTTTGATGGCCCTGGACGAAGCCCTGAGGAACACCCTGCTTGCTTTGCTAGCAATGTAGAGATTGTTTATCTCCCTAATTGTCTAAGAGCTTTAAAGGAAGTACATTTGATAGTTTTCAGTGGCGATTATATAAAATACACAATTATTACCCAAAACACAAAATAAGGGTCAAGGTTGAAAACAGCCTGTAACCATTCAAATAGTCACTTCAAGTAATCGGAGTTAAAAAAGAAAGAACAATTTTATTTTGATATATTATTTTGAATTTATTTGATTTTCTTTACGTTTAGCAAATAATTAGAGAATTTCGTTTACTAACTTCATAGGTTGAATAAAATCTGTCAGTTGTTTTATCGAAGTAATTCTGGCCAGTCTTTTTCTCTTTGACCTCACTCGTGGTAAGTTATACGGTATGCCACTCCCATTATCCCATTATGGTGAAAAAGTAAATATATTTTTATTAATTAATCGATCTATTTATTAAAACTGGACTAAATAAATTTGTCCAACTATTAATATTTTAGATTGGTTAATATATACATTACTAGTTACCTTTATGCTTCACATACTGGTGTCCATATTACCTTATTAAAGTTCAAAGTGAAGACTTATAGCCCACGTGCGCAAGGAGCTAAGAAAAGAAGAAAAAAAGAAGTAATTATGGTATTTTAGGTAATATGTTTATCTGTTTTTGTTGTGTTCGTATATCTGCAATTATGATGTTGTTATTAAGGGAGAATATCTCGCAGAGCTTAAAAAAGCAAGTCTTGTCCTCTTCAGTCTTCTTACAGGGTGTGTTTGTCTTTGGAGGAAAACATGCTTTTGTAACAAAGATGTATTTCCCTTATTGGCACTCATTTATTTCAATTTTCTAATCTTTTGACCACCGACAGTTACTGTAATTTTGTGTAGGTGTTTCAATACTATTTTCTACTAACTAAGCTGCGGCATTATCCGCGAATGCCTGTTGGTCCTAGGACGCTTCCATCAGGAAGACCAACGTTTATTTCTAAAACTTTGGAGTTTTCGTCTTCTTGCGTTAATCGCAATAGTCTTTCTGAGAAATAGGAGGTGAGAGTTTTTTAAGTTAGAAGCAACGAAGCTTAAAAGATACGTCAATAAACTCAGCAGATTTGTTTCTCTTCTAAAGTTCTTATTTAAATATATTAATAATTCTGTTAACTTTTTGTTCTAAAACCAAATTTAAAGATTGGTATGAAACTATTTTTTGTATGAGAAGCTTCATTTGTATAGTAGTTTCTCAAAAATATTGCTCTATATGACGAAACTTCATTCGATGGTTAACCAGGGTTTACTATCATTGTACTACCAGGTTCCAGGAGTACGTTCTAACTTTATTGCCACAGTATAAATGGATTAGTTTGGGGGTAATTTTGTCAAAATTTCTTCTGTTTTGAGGTTCTTTTGAATAACCTTAATTAATTAAGTCTACCAGAGGCGTATTTTCGTTACACAGGGTATCATATTAGGTTTCATTTGGCTTTAATATTTGTTCTTAGTAATTTGCAAAAATATTCCCTTTATCGTTTTTTTTTCTCTCACCGTTCTGCTTGTTTTATTGGCGGTCTTTAAGTAACATGTCAGTCATTTTATTTGGTATTAGGTTTTTCATATTGACGCTGATTTTTTCTTCTCTCGGTTTTTTAAAGTCTCGTTTTAGATTGTGGGTAAGGTTGCTAAGTTTTGTTTTATCTGCTGGGTTTGCTAAATTTTCCTTTTATCATTAACTAGTTACCTGATTTTTGTTGGATATTAGTGCCATTTTTTCTTTCTTGTGTATCAACAAATTGAATTGTGTGTAAACATGAGAGAGAATAGGCAGATCAAAATGTTAGGTAATGACCAAATTATCGTCTGAGCCTTGACACCTCAGTGGAAAATATAAATTCTTCTTTATACAATTGATCGAGGTACTTAATGATAAATAATTCGTTTCTTTTAGCTTTCTGTCCCGCATGTTCGCTCTCGTCTAATGCCCTATTGTGTCGCCAATTGATTCCGTACCACAAAGTTAATATAAAATAATATGCCACCGGCTGAAGCCTGCTAAATGCCATTGTCTTACCCCATGACAAAGCGCAAAGCCACGAATCATGATTTCAAATTAAATTAAGTACCATCATAAACTGGCTAAAACCTGAATAAATTATAAATAAATAATTTTCCTGTCATAAAAACTTTAGAGAAAATTTATGTATAAACGTAAACATTTTATGTATAAAATGTAGCGTGTCGGGGTTAAAATTTTATGTTCGTTAATAATCGTCATAAAACGCCTTAGTTAATCTCAGTTTTGAACCAAGTTTTACCGACGTTCAATACAGACTGCGAGCCACGGAACCCATTACTCTACTATTGTCTTAACTTACGATCTGCAACTTTGTTTTGGGAAGACTTAACCCTACTTAATTTAGTAGCAGATGTTATGCTCATAATTCACTGCCTTGGGTCAAAAGTGGCCTTAATAGGTTTGTATAACAGAAGAGAATAGTTTATTTCAAAATGGCTTTTCTCATCCTAATTATTTCTACTCAGATTCTTAACGTACTACATTAATCTTAATTTATTTCCATAATTACTCATTTTTTCTTTATTATAAAGACATGTACAACCCAACATTTTACTTAATTTTGATTAAATAAAATACTTCTGAGTAGTTCTAAATGTTGGATATTTATTCAAGTATATCCAGCTTTTGTCATCTTTAATTATAAATTATTTATGTTAGCGTCTCCATGTGATCACCACATGTTTATTATGCCGGACTTTCTTCACTTCTTGACAGAACTAGCAACCGGTGTTTCATGTGATAAAAATAGTTTTTCATATCGTTAAGTCCAACGCGTAATTGAGGTCAGCAGGAAACGTTGCTGACGTACATATTTGCTATTCGTAAAATAAAACGTAATATTTTGTTTACTTTATTACTTTACCCTCTCAGTTTTATTACAATCCAAGAGTTGATTTAAACTGGCCATCGCGATTTGTGAACCTCATTAACACAGTATGACTTAACTTAATAAATTTAACACTATACATCTTGTAAGATATTCTCGTGTTGAACCGGTCGAGACGGAACAGTGATCAGTGAGGAACTGTGGAAAAAAGCTATATTTTATAACCATTTCCAACGATTATAAAATTATGCAATTACTTGTCAGATAAAATATGTTGCAGAAAAGTTGGAAGAAAAATTATAACAAATAAAATGTAAATAATTTTGAATGTATGAAAGCCAAAATAAAATTATGATGACGGCATTTAAAACGCAAACTTCATTAAATATTTATTCATAAATGTTTATTGTAAATACGCTTATCTATTCATTGTGATTACTTAACATACAGACTTCACTTACAGCGAGCTTATGTTTCCTTTAAAATGTGTTTCATTTATTTCAACCCTTATTCTGCATTTTTATATTTGTATCTATTAGGTTTCGTGGTCCGATTGACGATAAATTCTTCTCAATTAATTAATCTTTAATTAAGGTTTTGGTTGAGATAAAAAAAAGTCAGTGTCACGAGCGGGATTCGAACCCACGATCTTCGGCTAAATACGCCGCTGCTCTCCCACTTGAGCTATCGTGACTTCAGAAGTATTTAGCCGAAGGTTGTGGGTTCGAATCCTGCTCGTGACACAGACTTATTAGTTTATTATTGTGACTATTGGATTTTATGCCAGTCACTATAGGTACATAATTACTTTGTATGGATTACAGAAGTTAAATAAAGGAAAAACCAGTTGCAACGTTTTAAATCTACGATTCTGATGTAGAAGTTAGTTTTGGGCGATTACATGCAGGTCTTCAAATCCACATTGAAATTTCAGGTAGTTTGGAATGGAGGTTGACAGAAATTTATAATTTTAGTCTTCCCTCATTATTACTAACATATGCTTGCCCATTGCCAGTTTTATAATGTTCTTGATTTTAGGACAATCAATAGTTTTGTATTTTGTTTTGTAATTAAATGGCCATTAGATTAGTTTTGATTAATCAATAGTTCATTATAATCTTCAATTTCTTAATGAATATCGATTTGAGATGTTTTTAGTAGGAAGTAGCATCTACTTCGATTAAATAATTTTTGCCGAATTTATAAGTAAATATGTTATTGGTATTGTGATTTGGTAGTTTTGTTATTTGTATATAATTTTAATTTGTACAGTTTCTCAATTATGACATTGCCGGGTTGCCGCTTTGCTGCCTGGTCCATTTTTTGTCCCTATTATCTTGGTTTTTCCAATATTTCCTATTTTGGCCTGGATGTTGGTTCAGAATTTTTATGCAATTTGAATCGGTAGGCATATTTTAGTATTAATATCATCATACACCCAAGAAATGCTGGTGTCGTAATGTTCAGTTGGTTAAAATCATCACACATCTGAAAAGTTTCTACTTTTGTGTTTTCTGGAGAATGAAAACCTTCCAACTCTTATTCTTTTGTATCATGATACGGTAAAAAATATTGCACTAGATCATCCCTATGTGTGTAAGCTCAATTATTTCTTTTACCATCAATTATATTAACTCAGGCGATAAATCCGTTTCAGTGATATATCGGAAACAGACCATCTACTAAACAAACTTTCTTATATATGTCCGAGATGGGGTAAGACTATTGTCCAAACACATTTAAGCCGCCATCGCCCATTTCGCCGTTTGAAAGAAGAAGAGAAAAAAAATGAAAAGAAAACAATATCCTCTCGTCGGACATTCGGGCAGTAAACATCGTTGTTGTGTCTGCGAATACTAGCTTTTAGCTATATTTGCAGCTGATTTATCGACGAGGGCCCTCCGGAGGATGTTCGAGGGGGATTTACAGCGTTTTATTCATAGGCGGTACCACCCTGTCGGTCGCGGTTAATTTTATTGCCGGCTCACTGTTTTAAACCAAGGGTTCCGTTTTAAACTTTTGGCCAAGAAATGCGAGAAGTCACCGGTAATACTGGCATTCTAAAATGGGACAAGTACTAAAAATTGTGAAAATGCCATTATTATACTAATCACTTAAAAATATTCCCCATTGCCAAGTTATTTGCACATTAACTAAAATTTAAGACAAACAATTGTGCTACGAAAAATGTACAAGAAATCCAGCAATTATAAATATACAAAGAAAGGAAAATTACGCAAAGAATAATTTTAAACCACAAAAATATATAACTAAAGCAAAATATAAACTACACTGGGAGGCAAAAAGTGGCCACCCTTAATATTTTTAAATATCTCTTAATTATCTTACAACAATATTTGGCACGTTTTAAATGATTACAACTAAATAAAACACAGATAAAATCTCTCACACCCAATCATAGCCTTCGCGGAAGGGCGAAGTCGTATGTGGCCAGGATGCGTTCCCAGAACAACTGTCCTTATCCATTGCTACCAAGATACTTAAAGTTACTCAAGAAGGAATGGATCAGGTCGGCATCGTGTCATATCTTAGAGAGATTATCGTTTTATTCTTTCGAATGTACTCCGCAATCGGAATTGTACCGCTATTGGGATAACGCAACGACTTCACCAAGTTAGAAATGTTATTATCCAGAATTTCTGACAAAGTATAAAACAGCTCGGTTAAGTTTCGCAAGAAATTGCATGAAGTGGTCTGAAGATGATTGGTGTAAAATCTTGTTTTCGGATGTGTCAAAGTTTTTTTTGAGGTCTTCCGTGCGAGTCCTCAAATTACTACTATCAATCGTGATGGACAACAGTGAAACTGTCATTGCTGCAGCTGCGGTTACTGTTTTGTGCAGATCTGTCGTGTAGATGTGTCAAACACACTCTCAACACGACCCACAATAATGACACATCTACAATCTACTTTGTCCGAAAATGTTTTTCTAAACACTACGTCACACCAGACCGCATCTCACGATCTCCGAATAATCATCGACTAACGGTCACTGATCCCCGCACATATGTTGAGATTTTAAAGCGTTGCTTCATAGGAAGCCTTAGAAAGCTCAATAAACGCAAAATGGAAATTCTTTTCCAGCATCCTAAACATACCGCTCATGTGAACAACATGGCTTGACGAAAATAGGTTTAATTTGTTAGAATGGCCAACACAATCTCCGGATTTAAACCCTATAGAGAATCTCTGGGCTCAGTTGAAGAGATCTGTCACTGATGTGAATGCTTCAGCATGCAACGCACAGCAATTGTGGAAAAATGTTGTGACCAAGAGGAATCAAATATCACCACAATAATATGATAAGTTGTTACAAAGTATGCCAAGACGGATCATTAATCAACTGTTATCAACGCGATAGGGGCGCTATACCAAATATTAAAAGTTAACAACTTGTAAACTCATATTATTGATCAAATTGTTTTTGCTCTTCCTTAAATCAAAAAAATATTTTATACATTTTTTGTAATTAATATCTTTGTAACAATGGAGTTGTTTTAACTGATATAAAATGATAAAAACCTGTGATCTACCTCTAAGCATAGGCGATTTGATCAATTTAGTAAGTCCTTGTACATTCATAAACCTTTTAATAAATTTTTTTACTATTAAATAGAAGTTATAAACGAAATCCTTCTTCATATAGAATTAGAAGATTGAAAATGGAATACTGTTCAGTTATTCGATAATCCTTTTTGTGTGTATGTTTTTGAAGAATGTGATTTGACACGTGGCAGTGTACAAACCCGTTTGATAAATAGTCGGTCTTATTAATCAAATATTCAGCTGGCATCAATCACATCCCGGAATCTGACAGCCGATTCTTATAGACCCGGGATAGAAGGAGTTCCACGTCGACCCGCGCTCTCCGCAACTTTTTTCCTTTCTGGAACGGGAAAATTTCATAACGGCCTCTTTTTAATAATTCTTATTTTCAACTTACTTTCTCCACGCTTTCTTAACTTAATACGGAGTGAGCCAATTTCCTGAGTTTAACGTTTTTTCACAGATGGCGCGGCAATATATCCCAGGCCTCCCCTTTCCCCCCAAATCCTATATTTATTAGGGACTTTTCCCTTCCTATATATTACCGACTCTTGGTGACCCATATCTTATATTATATATCGTACATTGGAGGGTTTATTTATCGGCAAGAAGAGGGGGGAATCCTTTGCTAATTAGAGCATTTAACCTTCAGTATCTTTACCATTGCCACAACCAATCGTGTTGGACAAAATCCACGGTATTAATGGCCCTGAAGATAAAACTAAGCCATGGCAATTAAACGGCATCGGTGAACTTTTGATATTCTGAACGGGTTTCATTTCGCAGGGATATTCGCGATAACAGATTAACTGGTCTCGTATAAAGTGTGGACGTCGACAAACCAATTACTGCCTCTGGTCTAGTTAAATCTCTTTTTCGACATCCAATTTCATCCATTGCTTCAATATTTGATAAAACTCTTCAATATGATATCAAACTATTTGTCTTAATTTGTCTTGTAATAACGTTGTCTTATAGTGTCTTATAGATAAATAATTATATTAATAACAATATTAATTTGTTTACAATCATGCTCAGCCAATAGAACGTATGTTATAAAACTGAAATCCTATAAACCTAAACGTAATTTAGCTATATATTGAGTACGCCACGAAACATACGTTCCATATTATTTTTAAACTTTGACCTTATAATCATTGGGACCCGTTCTTTGCAGTGTCCATACCTTTTTTTTGTAGTCTGTTAATGATAACCATTTCTAAAATAACCATTTCTTCAGTAGCAATCTGTCGGTAAATTTATAAGGAAGCCTAACGGCCATGGGATTACCGATTTTAATGGAACTTATTTTATAATCAAAACGTATTAACCATGTTCCCGATGTTCTGCCAACAGTCCCTAGGAGGAAAAATTATTTTAACTAATTGAAAAACAGATTTTTGTCTTTGTTGTGCATGAATTTAAAGATATTTCAAAGAAACGGTTTTTAGGGGCGTGAAAAACGAATATCAAAGTGTTTCTTGATTTAAACTAATATATTTCAACTTAAACTGCAACAACACAAAAAGTACCTATCATTTGGGAAAATTCGAGGTACAGTAAACAAATTGTGACTGAGTGACGCGAAGAGCAAAATTAGTTAAATACTTTTTTTTTTAATCAAGACACGAAACTGATATTCGTTGTTCCTGCACTGAAAGTCCCTAAAACCAAATTTTGATGAAGATCAATTTTTTTTAAGTTACAAAATTGTTTATTACCAAATAATATATTGTAAATAGTCTCAAACATCATAGTAGATAAAAATGATAGTAGTATAGTACCGTCTTGCCTACACGTAATGACTTAAACCCCCCGCCCTCTATCTAGACATAGAACAGACGATATAAGATATATCAGGGGGTTTTTCAGGTTCATCAGGTTCGAATGCAGGGCTGTTGGATTTGAATCCCGGACTGTTACCTCACAGTGAGCACCGTGCCAACGTCTAAGCCTTTTTCGGCACCGATAAGGCTTTAAATGCTAACATTGTTGACATATCCTGAAAGAATAAAAAGTGTTACTGGTTTTAACCGTTGTAATAACGGTAAATTTCGACAAAATCCGGAGGGGTTATGAATTTTTTATACGGAACATCAGACCTCAGAGACGAAAACAAAAACAAAATATTGCCCCTGGCTAGCTCATCTGAAAAGTTTGTTTTCTAATTGATATATTCCAATAGAGCTTAAATATAAAACATTGTTCCAAAGGAGAAACACGAATATAAAATCGAACTTGGATCGCTTGGTTACCTACATATCTAAGATGGCCGACATAAAGAAGTTAAACAGAGAGTGTTGAAAAAAAGCCATTTCCAGATTTTTCAGAGTAGTAAACTGAAACGGATGAATTTTATTGAAAGGATCGTATAATCTAATTATTAAAGAAAATTACTCTTTTTTAACCTTAGGAGAGATATTTTCTTATAAATTTCATGAAGTGTGGATGGTGATTTCCAAATCGGATCCAGCGCCAATTTTATAAATCCTTTAATCTCGCTAATACACAAACCCTTAAGCCGGTTTATAAATCCGGGTCCCTCCGCGATTTCGACTCCAAATATAATAAAATCTTATTAGTATTACCAAGTTTTCCTCAAGTAGTCGGAAAATTTTTACTAATCAGCTCATCTCAAGAATGTCGGCCGGGAGGAGGAAGACTAATCAGAATTTAGCCGAGCTTCGCGCGCCCCGACAGTGGTTGAATCCTTATTAACACAATCGGCTTTGTGCCTTTTGAAAGGGCCCGCAAAGCTCCGCTGGGCCAGAGAGTGAGACGGGAATTAATTTTGTGAATCGGTGTGCGAGCGATGATAGTCGTCGAGGAAATTGAGGAACGGGTAGACAATGAAAACAGAGAACAATACAACCCTAACTCAATAACTAAATTATAAATCGCAATTTAAGATGTTTGTCTCTGGAAGAAACTCGGAGTTCGACTGTTAAATAATTTTTGTTCCAAATTATAGCTGAAAATTAACAATTTGATTTTCTTTTACAAGCAGGGCATAAGAGGGCGCAAATCTGTTAATAAATGTTTACCTTATTACATTTTGTAACCTTTTAAGAAACAAATACACTTTTCATGATGAACCGGCATTAGTGATTTTATTGACTTATTGGGTCCGTTTTCACTCGCGGGTTTGACAAACCGGTTCAGGATGAGTTTACCGACTTGCCGAGCAACACCCAGCAAGAAATAAATACATTTTTGTTTGACTTAGTTGTTGAAGTTAATAACTCAGCTGTAACATTTTATCAGTATTATTAATAAAATTATACGTAATAACTAATGATGGCTACAATCCAATGATACAATTTAGGAAAGGAGAAATTGTTTAAACAGAAGGCACAGGAAATTTAAAAAGCTCATAGTCAAGTACGGTTTTATTGTAGTTTTGCTTATTCATTCGAAAGTCTAATTTTTGACTAATTGTTGAAACATTTTAATTATAATTCGTAACAATGAGTGATTTTTCGTTAGGAGATTAAGTTCGTGTAAACGTGCATGGTTGCTCTTTTACTTTTTGTACAAATCGGAGCTTGACGAAGCTTTGAAACCTCAAAGCAATTAGTTTAATTGAGACATCCACGGATCTGATTTTCTGATTCCCAGCACTGGTCAAAACGCACGTATATTATCACTGATTAAAATCAATCGAACTCGCCGAAGGGGCAATCCGATGACACCCACGTTCCACAAATCCCTCGGCCCAAGCTAAATATAGAGACGACTCTGACGATATTTCAAGTTGAGACTTCGATGTGATTGACACCTCTGCCAAATGCCGGCCCACGGTCGTTACTTATAGACGAGGTTATCCGGATTACCACAGTTTTTTTGTCCTGCTATCAACGAATATCTGCGTCAAGATGTAAAGGGTTGAGTTTGAGCGGCATTTCTCACTCTTCACACTTTTTAAATTAAATAGGTGGACGTTTTATATGTTTTGTTGATTATTTGCATTTGCTTTCTCAGTGTCAGAAAATAGTAAAAACTGATTGCTTGAAAGTGAAGTAGTTAAGATACGTGGCACTTTCCACGAAACCTATAGCGATTTGTGGACCAGATCGTTTTCTCCCGAAACTTTGTGCAACTCATCTGTACGATTACGTTCGTTTAAGATACCTCAAAATCCGTTCCTTGTTGCTCTTTGCCCATTTTTAAGTTGTAATGAGCAAGAAAATCTTACAATGTCCAGAGAGCTTAAAACTAAAATTCTTACTTATATGAATTTAAAAGTCTTAAAGCCATAAGTGGCCAGAAACGTAAAGCAAATCACATTTTTGAAAGCCATTTTACACTACGTGTCAACGAATTTCGATAGCCAACACTGTTGGCCCAACAGCTGATTTCTCTTAGACAGATTAAAACTACATTTGATAAACGTAATGAAAAACGAATGGTAAAAAGGGTAATATTAAAAAAAAAGAATCACTCACGTGTTAAAACCATATTTTATATTTACAGTTATGTTAGCTAGCGTTAGTAGGTGTAATAGAATATCTCTTTTATTTTTGATCATTTATTTGTCTGTGAGAGTACAGAGCAAAGTAAAAGACGCAAAATTAATCGACGGACGTGATCCCACCAGAGATGAGGGTTCATTCATGGCGAGCTTGCTGCGTTACCCCGGCAGACAACTCATATGCGGTGCTGCATTTTACACCCCTACCCTGCTGATAACTGCCTGCAGCTGCATCAGCGATGCCGCATACGGAACAGAAGACGACTTTCCTGAGCAGTCTCTGGACAGTCTCCGAGTGTCAGCCGGCAGCAAGTACTACGTCGAAGTGGACGACAATTTTGTATTACTGGAAGTGGCGGAATTAATCGCTCATCCCCAATGTGAATATGATTTCTATGTGGACATGTGGAAAAAAGATTTAGGGATTGTCGTTGTTAAAAAGCCCGTGAACAGAAGCATTCCTTTGCAATACATCTCTTATCCTCATCCAGACCAATATTTGCACTCTCTGCTCAGCCTGTTTGAGGACGAAGGGTACTGGGTCGGCGGGAAGAAATCGTGCTACGTTTTCGGTTGGGGCTCCACGGGTTACATGAAGAACAGGAATGAGTTCGAGGCTTTCGATCCGATAGCGTACCTTCAAACTCGCGCTATGCAGATTATGTTTCCAGATGAGTGTCAGGAAGAATTGTGCCAAGTAAGCAATAAAGTTTGCAAATTTTGGCCAAGTTCGCAAAGGGCATTCTGCGCCATGGCCAAGGAACCGGGAAGAGGGTCTTTCTGCGACGGCGATGTCGGCTCACCATTCGTCTGTGACGGCATCCTGTACGGAATCGCGTCTTGGAACTATGAGTGCGGTACATCTGTTAAGGCTAACATAATTTATGAACTGGACATAATGTTCATCGACGCTTTTAAATATCTTTCTTCTTCTCTTTGCCACCAAACTGATTTCTTATTTCTGCTAATACTATTTGTTGCTACTATCATAGTTTGAATAAAATAAATTATTTGATCTGTGTTTCCGATTTTGTTTAAATAACCTGAATTTTGAATCACATGTCCAATATGTTTCATGTGTATAATTATAAGTAAGAAAAGGAATCTGAGTCAAAAACTTGTCACACTAATTTATACTTATTCTACGGCCAGCACTGCTCTAGTGTTACCAGAAGCCAGCGATGCTGCGAATTTCATACCGGATTACGGGCGAGGAGGTTTTGGGGACGCTAGCCGATTTGAGGCGACATGCAGGGTTCTTTGGATGAGAAGTGGGGCATGGCTTGAGCAGTAGCATTATGATGAGTTGAATGATTGGAGGGAAACTGAATGAATTCTTTATCGAAGGGAATGTCATCATTAAGGTATATAGATAATCGTTCTGAGGATTTTAAGTTGGAATGCTGGGGTTAGGTAAATATTCAATGCCTTGGTAATAGATAGCAGTAGTAGTGCTTTATATAGCCATGTTTGATTTCGTATATTTAGTTCTTGACGCTTGAATCTTACTATTTTACTTGCGTAAAAGTCGGTAGTTCCTTGCTGTTAACGTATAGCTGTTAGCAAGTCTGTTAGCATGGACGTAATTTGGGCGCATTTGGCCTCGTTCAGTATCATTTTCCACGTCTGACACTATTCTTCATTGAGCTCAAGATGTTTGTTGATCATTATGGAACGCCGGGAAGGATCAGTCGTGTCTCCGTGAATTGAATGCCCCACCTTACTTTGGCGCGTTAGAAGACTCACAGAAAAAAATTAATTGTAGTGCAATTTTTCACTTATTTTATAAAAAAAAGAGTGTTATTCATTGTCAAAAGTTTTCAGTTAATTTGTTGTAAAAATTTCATACACCAACGCTAGGTTTGTTGAAATGCGCATTATTTGGATATACGATTCGGTCCCTTTCCCACAAATAATAGAACGCAAAACTATTGACCAAATAATTTAATTTTCAAAGGAGAGTAGTTAGAACAAATAGTAGAAGGAACAGTTTGTAACAGGCTCGGATACAAGGGTAAGAAGAATGATACATTTTAATAGTTTCGAAAAACATTACGTCCAATTCGTAAATGACGTTAGTTTTAAATCTTCTGCCACAGTCGTGGTTCCAGGACACGATTCCTCGAAGCTGGCCGTCGCAGACGAAAAGTGAGCCGACGTCGCCGTAGCAGAAAGAACCTTTTGGCGGTTCCTTGACCACGGCGCAAAACGCCGAATGCATGGGAGGCTCAAAGATGCAAACTTTCTCGTTCACTGAACACAATTCAGCCTGGCAGTCTTGCATAGAAATTATCTTCATGGCGCGAGATTTAAGAAACGGCACTGGAAAAGAAGCCTTGAACCAATCCCCGTCCGTCTTGTAACTAGTGTAACCCCATCCGAAAATGTAACAATATTTCTCGCCGCTTAACCAACGCGATCTTAACTCATAAATGCTGTGCATAAAGTCGGAATGCTCGTGGTACGGCGGGTAAGAGATATAATTTACTGGGATGCTTTTGTTTACGGGTTTAGAAAGAGCGATAACGCCTAAATCTACTAGCCACATGTCTAAATAAGGATCATATGCACAATCGGGATGAACGAATGTTTCAATCACTACCAGCAACGCTGGACTACTCTCTAATGCAAGATTTTGTTTGCTGCCGGTGGCCACTCGAAACGATCCTGGCGGATGTTCGGGAAGGTCCTCATACTCTATGCCGTATTCCCCTTTGCAGACGCAACTGCAGGCAGTTGCCAGTAGGATAGGGGTGTAAAATGCAGCACCGCATAAGAACTCCCCATCTGGGTAGCTGAGCAAGCCTGCCATGAATAAGCCTTCATCGCCGATGACATCACGCCCGCCTATTATTTTTGCGTCTTTTACTTTGCACTGTACTCTCACTAATGAATAAATAAAAAATAAAAGAGTTATTCCATTATACCTACTAACTTGTACGGAACCTACCATAATTGGAATAAACAATTATTTAACACATGTTTAGCTGTTTTAAAAATAAACCGCAACTTTTTTATTTGCCCTATTTTCCCGTAGCATCGGCATTAAGTTTATCAAGGAACCTTTAAAAGAATAATTATTCAGTCTTATAAGGTTGATAATGCCTTGTTTGTATAACCGGTGATCTACCTCAAAAATCAAAGGAATCTTATTTGGTAAATAAATCACATTCAGAGGGACATGCTTCCTTAAAAATAAAAATTATATTTCATTAAGACATCAAGAATACGTTATAAAAAAAAAGAAATAAAAAAAATAAAGGGTGAACATTTGCTTACAAGCAACAATTTAACAATAATTAGATACCATAAGTATTAATAATAGGGCCCTACAGGGAGCGCGTAGGCATGCCATCCAATCTGAAGAAGGTACTCGAGCACTGCAGCGAGTTTCAGGGTCCCCTGTTCCGATTTTTACGGGAAATTGGGTTTTTTTATTGTATATAGTATGTCTCATGTGTTGTGTGTCTATATGTTTGTCTGAGTGCATGTATTTATNAAAAAAAAAAAAAAAAAAAAAAAAAAAAAAAAAAATAGGGCCTGAATGGCAAAATTGAAACAATCAATCTTGATTGTCAAAAAGGAAAAAATACCAAAAAATAAGACTATAAATGAAAATGGGCCACACAACAGAAATGATTTATATCGATAAAATTAAAGTGGATACAAATCTAATTGGACTGGTGTTCAGCTGGATTTTTTTCCTTTTAGCTTTCCTTCCAATGCCAAGGCTAGACTGAACTCCGTCCTCGCTTTCCTGGCTCTAACATAGAAGGGAGAGCCTGGAATAGAAATGATAAATGATGGAGTGAGTGTGGTATTTAATCCTTTTTAAAAAGATAGGTCCTACTCACAGTAATTTGTTTTGCAACGAACCGGATTTCGAGCCCTTTAGCTCATCATCAGGTTGAAGGACGACTTCTACAACCACGTCTCTCGACATGATTTGCAAAAGTGAACCCGCTGATACCCCCGCAAACGCGACGTTCCAATTAGCAGCTAGTTTTTTAATGGCGCTCAATTTGAACGTGCGAAACGCGGAAATTATAACACAAATAAATATGATAATAGTAAATACTGTAAGAAATTAATTGTAAATTAGTGATTAAAAATAAATGATAGAAAATTAGAAAGATACCTTAATATTATTAAATTACTATAAAAATAATAACAATTAAAATAATTAATTTAATTATTTGGGCGTTTAATATTATTTATGCACATATGTGGTCGATTTAGGCAAGTGTTCTTTTAGTCTCGTTTTTATTTCTCTACCGCTTGTCCTATATATTTAGTATCACAATCATTACAATTGAGTTGGTAAACCCCGCTTTTTGCCTACCTTGTCTTTGCCTACCTAAGTTGTCTACCTTATCTTTAGGTTTTGAGAGGATGTTTTTAAGTGAACCCGTACTTCTAAAAGCTATTCTAAAACCTTCTTGTTTAAAAATTTTACTAACTTTTTCCGATAATTCACCAATGTATGGCAAACAACGGAAATCTAATGATTCATTTGTGGTGGGGTAGTTGAGTCCTATTGTTGATTCGTTTAAAGTTAATTTTTTAGTCTTTTAACTAGCAACCTATCAATAAATATTTCTAGATACCCGTTGTTTCTTGCTAAGGTTTTAATAGTTTCTAATTCTTTTTTATAGTTAGCAGGTGTTAATGGAAGTTTTAACATGAAACCAGCAGCCTTTTGGGACCATGGGTGGGAAGAATCCGCTGGTATCATAGTGTCTATAGTTGTGGGTTTTCTATATACGTCTATTTCTATTAGGTTGTTTATTATGGACAATTTTAGGTCTAAAAAGTTGAAACAACCATCTTTGTTAATTTCCAATGTAACATTTATATTACGGTGTCGAGAATTAATTAGATGAAGGAATTCTATGAGATCCTCTAATATTCCCGACCATATGCATAAAATATTGTCTACATAGCGTAGATACAATAAGTGAAAAATTGCAGTACTGTAATTTTTTTTCTGTGAGTCTTCTAACGCCCCAAAGTAAGGTGGGGCAATCAATTCACGGAGACACGACTGATCCTTCCCGGCGTTCCATAATGATCAACAAACATCTTGAGCTCAATGAAGAATAGTGTCAGACGTGGAAAATGATACTGAACGAGGCCAAATGCGCCCAAATTACGTCCATGTTAACAGACTTGCTAACAGCTATACGTTAACAGCAAGGAACTACCGACTTTTACGCAAGTAAAATAGTAAGATTCAAGCGTCAAGAACTAAATATACGAAATCAAACATGGCTATATAAAGCACTACTACTGCTATCTATTACCAAGGCATTGAATATTTACCTAACCCCAGCATTCCAACTTAAAATCCTCAGAACGATTATCTATATACCTTAATGATGACATTCCCTTCGATAAAGAATTCATTCAGTTTCACTCCAATCATTCAACTCATCATAATGCTACTGCTCAAGCCATGCCCCACTTCTCATCCAAAGAACCCTGCATGTCGCCTCAAATCGGCTAGCGTCCCCAAAACCTCCTCGCCCGTAATCCGGTATGAAATTCGCAGCATCGCTGGCTTCTGGTAACACTAGAGCAGTGCTGGCCGTAGAATAAGTATAAATTAGTGTGACAAGTTTTTGACTCAGATTCCTTTTCTTACTTATAATTATACACATGAACATATTGGACATGTGATTCAAAATTCAGGTTATTTAAACAAAATCGGAAACACAGATCAAATAATTTATTTTATTCAAACTATGATAGTAGCAACAAATAATATTAGCAGAAATAAGAAATCAGTTCGGTGGCAAAGAGAAGAAGAAAGATATCTAAAAGCGTCGATGAACATTATGTCCAGTTCATAAATTATGTTAGCCTTAACAGATGTACCGCACTCATAGTTCCAAGACGCGATTCCGTACAGGATGCCGTCACAAACGAACGGTGAGCCGACATCGCCGGTACAGAAAGACCCTCTTCCCGGGTCCTTGGCCATGGCGCAGAATGCCCATTGCGAACTTGGCCAAAATTTGCAAACTTTACTATTTACTTGGCACAATTCTTCCTGACACTCATCTGGAAACATAATCTGCATAGCGCGAGTTTGAAGGAACGGCACCGAATCGAAAGCCATGAACCTATTCCTGTTGTTCATGTAACCGGTGAAGCCCCAACCGAAAACGTAGCACGATTTCTCCCCGTCGACCCAGTACCCTTCGTCCTCTAACATGCTGATCAGAGATTGGAAATATTGGTCCGGATGGGGATAAGAGATGTATTTCAATGTAATGCTTCTGTTCACGGGCTTTTTAACAACGACAATCCCTAAATCTCTTTTCCACATGTCCACATAGGCATCATATTCACATTGGGGATGAGTGATTAACTCCGCCACTTCCAGTAATGCAAAATTGTCGTCTAATTCGACGTTGTACTTGCTGCCGGCTGACACTCGGAGACCGTCCAGAGACTGCTCAGGAAAGTCGACTTCTGTTCCGTGTGCGGCATCGCTGATGCAGCTACAGGCAGTTATCAGCAGGGTAGGAGTGTAAAATGCAGCACCGCAAATGAGTTGTCCGTCAGGGTAACGCAGCAAACTCGCCATGAATGAGCCCTCATCGCTGGTCACATCACGTCCGTCGATTAATTTTTCGTCTTTTACTTTGCTCTGTACTCTCACAGACAAATAAATAATGATCGAATATAAAAGAGATATTCTATTACACCTACTAACGCAAGCTAACATAACTATAAATATAAAATATGGTTTTAACACGTGAGTGATTCTATTTATTTATTTATTTTTTTAATATTACCCTTTTTACCATTCGTTTTTCATTACGTTTATCAAATGTAGTTTTAATCTGTCTAAGAGAAATCAGCTGTTGTGCCAACAGTGTTGGCTATCGAGATTCGTTGACACGTACTGTATAACGGCTTTCAAAAATTGGATTTGCTTTACGTATCTGGCCACTTATGGCTTTAAGACTTATAAATTTGAAGTTTTTCGGAAGATCTACGGAAGAGGTCAACACAGAGAAAAAAGACTTCCTTTCAGTTTTCGCCGAGCTTTCGACAGTAAACATTATTTACAATCTAATAAGTTAGTAATTAAAAAATTACAACTATAAGTACAAGTGAAAACGTGGTCGAGAAGAGGTTACCTCGTAAAAGTCTAAAAAACTGTTAAATCACCTTTTGTTTTCAGATACATGCGATCACTGTGTGTTTCTGAAAACAAAAGGTGATTTAATAGTTTTTTAGACTTTTACGAGGTAACCTCTTCTCGACCACGTTTTCACTTGTACTTATAGCTGTAATTTTTTAATTATTAACTTATTAAATTGTAAATAATGTTTAGATGCTGAGCACCAAAAAACGTAATGTACTTCGGTGCCAACGACACCATGTTTTCTTTTTATGTCCCCATTAAGGTTAAAGTAAGATATTTCAAATTTTCAATTTTTGTGCAGTTGTTTTTTTCATGTTTTTAATTGTGTTTTTATATGATAATAAAACCGGCCCTGAAGATGACAGTATAAAAACTGTCGAAAGCTCGGCGAAAACTGAAAGGAAGTCTTTTTTCTCTGTGTTGACCTCTTCCGTAGGTCCTCCGAAAAACTTCATGTTTTCAACAGGTCGATAACCCAGCTCATCGTTACTTTTAAATTCGTATAAGTAAGAATTTAAGTTTTAAACTCTCTAAACATTCTAAGATTTTCCTGCTCATTACAACTTAAAAATGGGCGAAGAACAACAAGGAACGGATTGTTTTTTTTTTTTTTGCATTGAGTAGGTGCATACGGCCAGTGTCCCGTGTTGCCAGCGACATCACCCGCCCAACCCGCGCGAGCCGACCAAAGCCACCTCCAGGAAGAGACCTAGAGCGCGCCCCTTTGGACTTATTTTTTTACATTTGGGAACTTCGCCCTCTCTTACGGGTGCATTGGGAGGATAGATAAAAACCACTCACATCTCTTTACAGCGCTGTGGAAAAGTCCACATCTTCCCCGCCCTGAGCACTCCACTCCTGCACTCGGCGGCCGAGCGGGCAGGCTTCCAGGACATCGATTATTGTTTGAATAATCTATACAACTACTCCGCTATCTTGCAAGAACTTAAAAAATAAGTCTGCATATAACACCATTGCCTGATGCTAACAAGGTTTCATTACTGAACGGCTTAATCACTTCCCTCTGCTGGAAGATCCATTTTAAACGGTTCTCGCTTTCTGTCTCGTATGCAGGAGAGAAAAAGACAATATGCCTCATGTTTTCAGGCTCATCTCATGTGGAGCAATTTGGCGACGGCCTTCGATGCAAGTGAAATCCACATATACCGTGATTTGTTATTAAGCGTGTGAGGCAGAAAAAAATTTTTTGCTCCGTACTCTGTCGAAAACCATAGAACCATTTCCGGGAACAATGATCGATAAAATGACCCTGCTGAACCACTGTTGTACCAAATGCTCCAGGCTTTATTACTCAGGGAACGTTTGGTATCAGACTTTGGCAATTTGATGTCAATAAAATGTGTGATGTATCTTAAACGAACGTAATCGTACAGATGAGTTACACAAAGTTTTTGGGAGAAAACGATCTGGTACACAATCGCTACAGAGACTCGTGGAATTGGAATGTTTTCTATTTAAAAAAAAAAAATTAAATTTTTTTAATCTAATATACAAAGTATATTAGATAAGAAAAATAATAAAAAATAAAAAGTACGGTTCACTTAAAAATAAAAATACCTATAAAGATCCAAAACCTCCATTTAAATTTTACCCAAGGGTTATAAACTTAACAAACATGGTACTAAGTAAAGAAGAAAACAATTTATTAAACAAAGGCTTAAAATTTGCCCCTAAAACAGAATTGGATACAACAAAACTACTATCCTTTGGTTTATCGGTGGATTGTAGTAACATAAATACAAATATAAAATATAAATGTGCTGAAATAATTAAACAAAACTTGGTAAACCTAAACGACAAAAAAGTAAACATACCACGTACAATTAGCTCTATTGATAAAAAATTAAAAAGTCAATAACGTTATTTTAAAAGCCGATAAAGGAAATAGTATAGTTATCATTGAACATCAAAATTACGTTTCTAAAGTTGAAGAATTCCTAAATAATAATGAGTGTAAAGAAATAGAAAAAGATCCCACCTTAAAACTAAAAACTCGAGTTCAAACAGCCATAAAAAATAGTGATTTTTTATTCTCAATGACCAATGCGCAGGTAAAAAGCTAATACCAATGAACCCGAAACCCCCAATGTTATACGGTACAGTCAAAATTCATAAGGAAAACAAACCTATAAGACCAGTAGTATCCTTTTATAATTCCCCATGCCATAAACTTGCAAGTACAATTGATAAAATAATTAAAACTCACACCAATTTCAAACCTACATTCGGTATTAACGATTCTTTAGAATTGATAAAAGAATTAAATAACATCAATATACCCAACAACTGTGTTTTAGTATCATTTGACGTTACTAATTTATTCACAAATATCCCCGTTGAAGAATGTACTAAACTCATAAAGCAAAAACTTACCGTGAATTCTATTAACGAATTTGTAAAAAATGATATAATAGACCTCTTAAATATATGCCTACTATCTAATTATTGTAACTTCAATAATACATTTTACGAAATGAAAAGGTTACTAATGGGGTCTCCATTATCCCTACTTTGTGCTGAAATATCCATGGATAATTTCGCAACAAATCTTTTCAAATCAAAGAACAAATTAATTAAAAATGTTCATTTCTGGAAACGCTATGTAGACGATATTTTATGCATATGGTCGGGAACATTAGAGGATCTGTGGTCTTCAAACATACAATGTTATTATATCAACGCCTGTGATATTTATGTACCAAAAGAATATATTTATTAAGTAATTGTTACTGGTTTTAAAAAATGCCTATGTATGTAAGAGGCTGTTAAGAAGAGGTTTTATTTATTTATTATATATGTATATAGTTTGTTTGTATACATATCGTGTAATGTGCAATGTGTTTACGATTTCACTTTGTATCTATCCCCTGAAGAAGGCAATAAAACTTGTCGAAAGCTTGGGCGTTGATATAATAACATTGTATGTTTGAAGACCACAACCCGAATCCCAATCAATATCGTATGAAGGCTGGTTGATCGCACAACAAACATTAGAGGATCTCAAAGAATTCCACCATCTAACTAATTCTCGACACCGCAATATAAATTCTACATTGGAAATTAACAAAGATGGTTGTTTCAACTTTTTAGACCTAAAATTGTCCATAATAAACAACCTAATAGAAATATTTATTGATAGGTTGTTAGTTAAAAGAATAAAAAATTAACTTTAAACGAATCAACAATAGGACTCAACCACCCCACCACAAATGAATCAATAGATTTCCGTTGTTTGCCATACATTGGTGAATTATCGGAAAAAGTTAGTAAAATTTTTAAACAAGAAGGTTTTAGAATAGCTTTTAGAAGTACGGGTTCACTTAAAAACATCCTCTCAAAACCTAAAGATAAGGTAGACAACTTAGGTAGGCAAAGACAAGGTAGGCAAAAAGCGGGGTTTACCAACTCAATTGTAATGATTGTGATACTAAATATATAGGACAAGCGGTAGAGAAATAAAAACGAGAATAAAAGAACACTTGCCTAAATCGACCACATATGTGCATAAATAATATTAAACGCCCAAATAATTAAATTAATTATTTTAATTGTTATTATTTTTATAGTAATTTAATAATATTAAGGTATCTTTCTAATTTTCTATCGTTTATTTTTAATCACTAATTTACAATTAATTTCTTACAGTATTTACTATTATCATATTTATTTGTGTTATAATTTCCGCGTGTAGCACGTTCAAATTGAACGCCATTAAAAAACTAGCTGCTAATTGGAACGTCGCGTTTGCGGGGGTATCAGCGGGTTCACTTTTGCAAATCATGTCGAGAGATGTTCATCTAGTTCAAACTTGATGATGAGCTAAAGGGCTCGAAATCCGGTTCGTTGCAAAGCAAATTACTGTATAGGAACTATCTTTTTAAAAAGGAGCCTGGACATATGTTTATGACATACGTTTTTGAAAAATAGTTTAAATTCCTTTAGACATTGTGAATTTTAATCCAGAAAATAATTAGATTTTATGTCACATTTGGTTCTTTTCACAAAAGACATTCTGTACGTTTTCATCGTTTTTCAAACTTTCTGGCATATACATGTAGAAAAATCCCACCCTACATCACGGCATCATTTGGAAGTACAGCAATTTACTAGAGAAAACATTTTACACATTACAATAAAAAAATCATTTTAAAGTTTATGATCAATTAGCAGGATATTTTATCTGCGAAGCACTTTTATTGGAAGATCACACCAGACACAAAAGTGCTAAACATAATGTAATATTTTTTTTTGAAGGTTGGGATAAAGGGCAGAAAGACAACTGTTTTGATTCTATTTTAATTATCCAAAATGATTAAAAATATAACAGGTCTTAGCTTGTCTTGAGGATGCCAATAAATTTGATGAAACGTAGTTATTCTTTTCTTTTACTTTCGACATCTACCTGACCGAGCATCTTAACTTTCAAAAGAGGATGAATTTGTCATCTATTCAATATAATGTAATAATATTATTTCGACATCGACTTCCTCACCGCGATTACTGCTATCCATGACAAGTTCTCTGTTCATTCTTTCGTTGTGCACTTGTTAGAGGGATACCATGAAGTTGGAATATCTCAGTAAATCGGTGGTTGCTCTCTTTGTATCCGGACACATGAGTCTGGAGTGTAAGGTTTTTATTTAATTCAATTTGTTTACAAAGAATGTTCCGATGAAAAATTAGTGTCACAAGCGGGACTCGAACCCACGATCTCCGGATTAATACCAGGGTGCTCCACCACTCCAGTTATCGTGACTTCCATCTCCGAGACCAACTCTTCATCTCAACCGACAACTATTTCATTTCCCTCTTTTTAACCAATATTGTTATCGTATAATTCCACTCCAACGTAGGATTTACCAATGGGGAACATTATTGATATATCACCCAATTAAAATTATTATTATTAGTTATACTAACGAGTAATAGATTTAATTTTTAGACAAAGTGTGATATGATTAGGAGTTGCTGACACGGGGACCGAAGTCAACATAGCTCAAGTCGTAGCGCAGAGAGTACCGCTCGTGACGCTAATTACTCATCTCAACCTTGTTTGCATAAAAAGTGAATATACTAAAACGTGATTACATGAAAGTTGCAACGTCGTTGGGCGTTGGCTGAGAAGCTTTTACGCAACAAGAGCTCGGTCAATAGATCTTACTCGTAAAAACGGGGTCATCCTTGTCGGACGAAGAATAGGCCATGCCAGGTTGACATAAGAAGGGACAGACCAATCCCACTCAAGCTAGCAAGGCTAGGAAAAACGAACTGAACCGACAACTTACTGGTTTATCATCTCGCAGACTAGACAGAGAAATCATAAATGAATTCATTTGTTCAGTCATTAAGGGGTATAATCCAAATATTTGTTGCGTTTAGTGAATTATCACAAGTTCATACGTCGATAAAGAGAAAATATAAGACATTTTATACTTTGTTGATTTTATGATAATGTAATGATCAAAATGCTTTTATCTTTGTTCGAAACTCTTTTCTAAACTTGTTACCTTCCTAGGAACTGTAGGAAAGGAATTATTTTATGGGAGCATCCGCAGTGAAGTTTTCCTTACGAAAGATGAAAGTTTTCTTTCTCAGAAGGAAGGGGAGACGGGGAAAAGCCTAATGTGAATCCTATTGTAGATGGGGGCAGGGGAATGGCAATAATATCTGTTCTCGAGTTTTCTCCTGATGATTGATATAGAACTGATGCGATCCTCGGCGTGATCTGGGCGAAAACTGAATAAAACATATCCAGAACACCTCCGTTCATCCTTCCATATCCGCATTTCGTAATAACGACGTTTTGCCGTCTCATTCCGAAAAAGAATCGTTTTTAAATATATATGCGAACGCTATTATATTTGCAATAATAATCGTTGGGAAATAACATTTGACATTCATGTTTATAGATGTTGTAATAGAAAAAAATAGTCTATTCCCTATTAATTAACAATATTTACATAGTGCTTAAAAGCAATTTTTAGCTTATACTAGTACCTCCTGTCTTATTAGTGAATATCCATTTTATTCGACATTTTAAGAAGGGAAAATTATTCAAAAAACAAATTTAAAAATATTATGTTGAGCCCTCTTATTCAACAATACTGAGCTCACCCCTGTTTGCACCCTTTTTGGACGATTTACCAATATGTTGAAATCGGGTTTAAAAATTAGTTGCTCAATAATCCAAATTTTGATATAAGCAGACGTTATATAAATGCCGTCTGTCTCAAAAGTCATATCGTTTGCAGTGGAATTTAGTGGTAAATATGGACAAGTCTAAGATTTTTGTGTTTCGAAGAAGAAGTAAGCGTGCTGCTAAGGACCTATGGTTTTTTTTAATAATGAAAATTCAAATTGTAAAAGGTACAAGTATCTCGGCATTTCCTAGTCCCTACGCTTGTCTTTAAACCATCTCATTAGGTATCCATTAAAAAACTAAAAAACAGAATTTCGCATGATTTTATTTCGCAAAATATATGATCCCCTTCCCTCGAAATTGAAGCTATTTTACGCGAAATATCCTTTTAAATTTGAGCAACTGCAAAAACTCAGCGCTTCTATATAAGACAATTATTTACATTCCTTAAAAAACTCCCAACTACATGTTGATCCTAGAGACCAAAGTAGATCAGTCGTATTGTTTATACTCGAACTCTGTTTCAATTATACTTTAAAACTTATGAAATTCTGTGACTACCGCCTTCCAAAAATGGTTGCCCTTGAAGACATCGGTTGTGATGCACCGTGATTCAAATTTTGGAATAATTAGGAATCATTGCAATATTAGATACATTAATAATAAAAAATTGTGGTGCTATTCATAAGAGCCCTGTGGGACTTTGGGGATAACAACCCCTGTCTGGGCAGCATGGCACAAAGAGCAGATGGACAACGAAGAGGCCGATAAATTGGCCAAGGTTACGATGAACTAGATTATCGACCTGCTGGATACAAGAAGTCTTTTCAGAGGATCTTCGGAAGAGGTCAAAACAGAGAAAACTTCCTTACGGTTTTCGCCGAGCTTTCTCGACCACGTTTTTTAACTTTATTTTTACTGTAATTTTAGCTATAATTTTTAATTGTTAATGTATTCCATTTAAATCAATATTTAGCTGAGCCGAAAAAAAACATAATGTACTTCTGTGCCCAAAACACCATGTTGTTTAATTTCCTATTAAGGTTTTAAAGTAAGATATCCAATTATTGTTGTAATTATTGTTTTTTTATGTTTTAATTGTTTGTTTATATGATAATAAAACAGGCCCTGAAGATGACAGTATAAAACTGTCGAAAGCTCGGCGAAAACCGTAAGGAAGTTTTCTCTGTTTTGACCTCTTCCGAAGATCCTCTGAAAAGACTTCTTGGCCAAGGTTAGTTCGAAGGCTTATTGGCCCGGAGTACTATTGCAGCATAATGTAGAAAACGAAGATCCATCGGCAACGGATTAAAAATAACTCCTCGGCTCCGTGGGATTGTATCCAGGCCAGGGGCATTACAAGACAATCGCAAAAAATAACAGCAGAACTACTAATCCTAGGATGGGTTAAGACTAGATAATAGAACTGCAATGCAAGCTTTGAACATGTATAGACTTGGATCAATAAAAAAATAATAAAAAAAACTGAGCTGTTTTTGCCACGAAGATGAGGAAACAGCAGAATATGTCCTCCGGCGAAGTCCAATGTAGACTGGTATACCTAGTTCTGGGAGAGAACAAGTCAAGACTTGAAAGAGGCTTTAACAAAGATTTGGATCTAATAAAAAGCCTTCAGCGTAACGAAGAGTTCTAGATAATAATTATCTTTTTTCTTAAAATCCACGGTTCCTAGAAATTATTTTCCAAAGCTTGAAAAATCCCAAGTTCTCCGTGTTGAAATTTTTCATTTAATTTTCTATTACATGGATGTTTCGGGCTTATGGCCCATCATCAGAACCGAAACATAGAAAACCTCATTCAGATAGCAATTGTACCATGCGGTTTTTCATGTTTAGGTCTGATGATGGGCGGAAAGCCCGAAGCGCCATGCAATAGGCAAAATTAAATAAAAGATTTAAACCACGGAGAACTTGGGATTTTGCAACGTTTGGATAATAATAGATAATAATTGCGATTGCACAATGTACCAATACTGGTCGTATTGTGAAAGGTCGTAAAGAGACGGACTCTTTTTGACCTTATTCCTTAATACTCAACTCAATGGGAACTGGGGTGCCGAAAGATATTTAGTTTTTGTAACCATTGGCAAAAACGTTGGGGAACGTTTTTTATTTATGTTTTTGACTTATTATAACCAAAAAGTGTAATTAAAATCTGTGAACACACGTGAGTAGCCTCTTCTTGTAAGACCCATACAATATATATAACATATATCATAAGACTTTTTATTTCAGCATTAAAAGTTTGGCATTTTTATGCACTTTATTTGATGCAGTAAATATCGCAAGTACAGCAAAAACGCCGAATTGTCTCGTTTTTCTTGTCCCAAGAATTTGGCCAATGGGTACCCTTGTCACAGTTCTATGGTAACGGGCCTAGATTGTTTACACTAGTAGCACAAGGGGTTTTTTCATACATATGGATGAGGCCGACTGGCACAATGACCCGATGCGTCATTTCTCCTCATCGATCCGTCCCATGGCTCAACAAAGGATTTGACTTGATTAGAGACAGTCTGTCGACCTTCAGTTACAGTCGCGGAAGAACGGGGGACGACATAGTTTCATATTCGATGGGGAAAACGACCCCATTAAGCTCTGCCCAATTCAGATATTGAATAGTTTCACAGAAATCAGCTTTAATATTGGGTAATGAGCCGAATTTCTGCAGTTTCGTTATATAATAAATTAATATGGCTTTTGGATTTATCGTATCGCACCCAATCGTCGCGATTCTTCTAAGATTTTCATTTAACCCGTTTTAACGTCAATACTCAGATTTCACTAATTGTAAGAAATGCACTTATTAATACATATAACTAATAAATAAATGATTTAGCTCGTATATTAACAGCTATCTCATAAATTATAATGTTCAAATCAGAAAAAAAAACTAATTGGATATATTAAGAGTGTAAATGATTATAACATCATTATTTGTTCATATAATATTATAAATTTTGTATTGTTGATACTTTTGGAAAAGCAATCTTAACGATTCGTTTAAATTCATTCCTTTTTACTGCCACTTTTCTCTTATGCTACACACATTGAAGATTATCTGAGGACCTCGCGTTTATTAAATTGTATCATCAAGTAAAAAAACACAACTATTTCTTTATAATGTTGGTGGCGAGCGTAAGCGTTTTCTTCTAACAAAACAATTCCATTAACAAAAATGTAAAATGTCAAAAAACTAAATAAGCCATGATTACAACTTCTGCTTGGTATGACACCCAGAGACAGAAAGCTGAAAAGTTTAAACTGCCTTCGTGTCTTAGTATGTTCTCAGCGGAAATGTTGGGCATATAGAAAGCTTTAGACAGTGTCTCAATAATAAACTCGGTCGCTCGTAATTATTGCATATTATGAGACTCGAAGTGTTATAGAAAGCCTGGAAAATTTTGATATCAAGGCGGCGCACATTATCTAATTGTTTTAGTTAAACCATTGTTCTGCCTTGTAACGTCAACAAACGCGCGAGTCTTCCTTTGTTGGGTGAGAGAACATATGAGCATACCTGGCAATGAAAAGGCGGATAACAGAAGCAGAAGGTGGTAATGAATGATGAAGAGAATTCAAATATATTTATAATAATATACAACATATTCCTATCGGACTCCAAAAATTAGTGTCAAAGTGAATTCGACGTAAATGGTTTCAAAGCTGCCAAATCTGTAGGAAAAGAAGCCATAGTTCGACAAAATAAGCTTAACCAAAAATAGTGTACTATAAAGAACAGACAGATTTAACATTTCTTCCGTTTGGTCATGCTAAGAGGGACAGTGCATTATAATGTGCTCAAGATCTTCGGTATTGCAACAGGTACACAAATCAGAGTAACGTTGATTTATTCTGAGCTGGAATGTTCCACACAACTCAAGGTTGGTACGGAATGTGTGGTGTTTAGTGACCGTTAGACAATGATTATTTGGAGATCGTGAGATGCGGTATGGTGAGACGTAGGTTTCAGAATTTTTTTTTTATCGTGCCAATGTTTCGATTTTTATTGAGATCATCTTCAGGGCCTTGTGTTGTCTGCATTTCTGCAAAAAGGTTCTCTGATTGATAGCCGATGCAGGTTTCTTCTCATTGTTGGCGATGTCAATGAGAAGAAACTTGCATCGGCTATCAATCAGAGAACCTTTTTGCAGAAATGCAGACAACACAAGGCCCTGAAGATGATCTCAATAAAAATCGAAACATTGGCACGATAAAAAAAAAATTCTGAAACCTACGTCTCACCATACCGCATCTCACGATCTCCAAATAATCATTGTCTAACGGTCACTAAACACCACACATTCCGTACCAACCTTGAGTTGTGTGGAACATTCCAGCTCAGAATAAATCAACGTTGCTCTGATTTGTTTACCTGTTGCAATACCGAAGATCTTGAGCACATTATAATGCACTGTCCCTCTTAGCATGACCAAACGGAAAAATGTTAAATCTGATCCAAGTTTCACGTTGCGAGAATAAATCAATTATAATTATTTATTAACTTATATGGAACAATTTTGGGTTCTGTATTAAAATAGAAATATAAACATTTAAATTTTGTTAATTAAATTATTTATTTATTTGGTTATTATAGTTGTTATGATTTATTTATTTACGTAGGTATTCATAGATATGTATGTTAACGCTCATTTTCTGGGAGCTTGCACCCCCGCAGCCAATTGCTAAAGCATTAAAAAACAAAAATTAGCTTCCATACATGAAAAATTTAATTGAATATTTTGTATTGAATTTTTTATTTACAACTATATAATTATTATACATTAATATATTAAAAACATTTTGAATTTGAAATCACCTACAAGTCGAAGTTAAAAACAAAATCGGAAGAAAGATTAAACTTCTCCATCTTCCCCTCCTCCAGAAACTCCAGAAACAAAAACTTGCGAAGGGAACAAAAGGATTTGGAAATAAAATTAACCCAATTTAATAAAAAAACGACGAAAATGGAAATAAAAAATGAATTATAGCATCATTGGATACAAATAATAATGAGTTTAGTTAGTACGAAAATAACATTAACTATTTATAAGGATTTGAAAGAAATTGAAATGAAGCTATACGAAATAGGAGAGTAACAATCCCGCCTATGCAATCATAAAAAGAATTTCTAACGCAAATCATACAAACCAGTATCAAACTTCACCCCAAATTACAATACATTCCATTGCGACATTTTAAACCAAAGGGGAAACCACCATCATTTCAACAGAAACTATAATAGGAATTTTCAAATTCAAAACTATTACATTAGGAAACCAAATCACAAGATAAAAAAATTCAATTCAAATTATAAAAATTACAAATTTCAATGTTATCACACCGGGAACAATCAGATTAGATATCCACTCCCTAGGCAATCATGAATAGAAACCAATATTATCAACGAAATAAAAATCGTAGATTTAGAATCAAGCGAACAATGCATTTGCATCCTTTGATAAAAACATAGAACTCATTGTGCAGCTTTGAAAATTTTTTACACTTTCTGTGCCAACAGCCAAAGCAGTGTAAAGTAACTATTGAAAAATCTACCATTTATAATTTTAAATATTGGAAAAAATGTGGCTGAAGCATAATTTTGCATTACAGTGAGTAGATAATAATCAATAAAATAACAACATAAATTTTTGGGCAGTTTTAACCTATTCAATAAAAATAATTGTTTTGACATCATTTTTGATATTTGTAAATTCTCCAGAAAAAAATATCTTTCGTATGAATGATGCTGCGAGGTCGCTGTTTTCTAATATAACTGACATGAAACTATATAATAAATAAAATAAGTTGTGACCAAAGTCTACTAATTTAAAATTCATTCGTTTCTTAATTGTTTTGTTTAATACTAAAAAATTATGTTGCGAGATATATCTTGATTTATATAAGATGCTGTGAGGGATGTAAATTTGCTTCGATTGACATAATTTTAATTTTCAACTTAGCAATAGAGTGTAAATAAATAAATAACACGTGTTAAATTATGTTCTCGTAAATATACCAAGTATGTCATTTTATGCTATTTATTTTAACAGTGTTACGAAAATTGTTGTTTTGGTTTTAGCTTTAAGTAGTACATTTTTGAATTTAGAATGCAGACCTAACGACGTAAAATTAATCGGTGGAAGGAATGTAGCTGGAAATGAGGGCCTGTTCATGGGCAGTCTGCAGCGAAGCTCCGACGGACAACATGTGTGCGGCGCTGCGTTTTACTCGTCCTTCCGGCTCATAACCGCATGCAGTTGCATTTACGAAGGTGCGATAAGCACAGTGGCCAGATATACCAGTCGAATTCCCTCAGATTACCAAGTGACCGCCGGCAGTAGGTACAATGTGAAAGTGGACAATGAGTTCATAGTGGTCAAAGTAGCCTCTTTGCAAGTTCATCCGGGATGCAACGTGGACGAGGACACGAACATGTGGGTGAACGACATCGGCGTCATAGGACTCGAAGAGCATCTGGATCAGAGCAGCGCACTCAAATTTATTCAGTACTCTTCTTCCCAAGCCGACTACTATGAAGACCTACTCCGATTGACCGAAGACACGTCCTACTGGCTGAAAGGCGATAAGCAATGCTATGTTTTTGGATGGGGACACAGCACTTACGATACAGTTGGCAAGGCATTACCCATCAGCCCAAAATCGTATCTTCAAACTCGAGCTTTGCAGTTCCTGGCTCCTGACGAGTGTCAACAACTGCTGTGTCAGGTCAGCGACGAAAGCTGCAGGTTCTTGCCGGAACAGAACAACGCGTTCTGTGCTCAATCCGTCGAGCCAGGCGAAGGAGCTTTCTGCTACGGCGACATGGGGTCTCCTTTCGTCTGCGATGATATACTGTACGGCATCGCGTCGTGGAATTACGAATGTGGCATAACTCATAAGGTTAACGTTATTTTTAAACTCGACATTCCGTTTATGGATGGGTTTAAATCATCAAGTCAGAAATCCAACACCGCTACGTCTGCATTGCTGATTATATTGTTTCTAAGAATATATTGATAAATTTTGAAAATGTCGACAACGTATTTTCTATTTGAAAACATCAAACACGTGTTCAAAAGTCAACTTTCACTTTTTTATTTGAATTTTTAAACAATTCTTATGAATTATTTAATTACAAAAATGCCTAACTATATTTTTAATTGTTTTTTGTTTCACTTTATAATAAAAAAGCATTCTACTCTGATCTGAGACGATCAAACTGCATGCCCATTACCTTGCAGACATCAACAAAATATCGTTTAACTTTTTATAATATTAAACAATAATAAAATAATCAAAATAAAATTATTTACGTAGAAACACAATAAATCTAATAAAATAAATTCAATAAAAGGACACGGTTAAAAATAACGCTTATACAAAACACTGAATCATGTAGCATATAGAGGTAAAAATTTAATACATAAATAATACTTCATAACGATTAAAAGTAAAGTTGTTATTTTATTAATGTCTAGTTATTTGATTTAACGAACCCCTTTGCAAAATCTTACTTAATGTTTAATATAGACGTAGAAAATCAGTCTAATGTTTAACCTACACTGCCTCTTACAAAATTCACTTGGATCTTTGGGACAAAATATCCGCAAGTTTTGAAATATCGTTTGGCAGTTAAATTGGTTTAGTTCACAGACAAGGTATGAAAACAGTTTTGTTAATGTCGCGATAATGCAAATCGGAAGGAGGTGATGTTGGAGCCAGTTGCAACTTGACCTGGTAACATGTTCAACATTAGCCCATGTTACTGATTAGGAGCCATTGTCGGTGGTCATCAATCATCGCCACGGACGTGTTCGCCGTATCACAACGACAGATGGCTGGCTACTTACCGTTTGCAATTTCACAGCAGATTTATGTAAATGTTATTAATTTTCTTTATAAAAGGGCAATGGTTTGATAATATTTATGATTATCGATAGAAATCATAGTCATCTACGCTATTTATGCCTGGAACTTTTAAGAATTATAAATATTAAACAACTGTCTTGACGTACGTTTAGTTAATGGTACAAAATCACTTGTTGTACAATATGTAAATCGTTTAGATATTAAAAAAAAAACTATTTATGATCAGCGTTATCCAACAGGTTTGGACTAAATGAAGAATGGCTTAAGAATGAAGAAAGAATGAAGAAATCAACAATTAGGTCGTATAAAAGCAATATAATGAATAATTATGTTTCCTATTCAGAGGTTTCATAAAAACACAAATAGAAAAATTCTACCAAAATTTAGATTTTAATGCGTATAAAGATAAAAAAACATTGATTGGTTTTAATTCTATAAACTTTTTGAAACAGTAATTTATTTGAGGATATATTTATATATTTACAAATATTTACATATATGGTCGCATTGAAGGGGGCAAATAATCACAAATGTTTTCTTATTGCACTTCACTTCAATAGTAGACAAAATTCCCCGCCAGAAAGGAGGTCGTGGGGCTATTTCCGACGGCTTATAGATTCTAGAGATGGTAAACCTCAGGGTGTGAAAGTGGTGGATTAAATTTGAAAAAGGACTCCACCTTTTTAAGAAGAGAGCACTGCGACCAATATTTCTCTATTGGCCAACTCCATTGTTTTCTAGAGCTAGATGTTTAACTCTTCATTAAGGTGAAGGATTGTCCAAAATTCCAAATCTTGTATCCTTCAGACCCTGACTTTTTCTCTCCAAGGAATAGGAATCTCAGCCTACATAAACATTTGCGTCAACAGAGGACAGCCTACAGTCGGTAGATTTTTGCCACTTACAGTTGTCTTGAGTCCAACTATTATTATTCTAGTCCTACCACGTTGAAAATTCAGCCGTTCTGAGTCCTTCTGATAGTTCCTGCGATGGGCTTTGATTTACTTTTTCGTATGCCTCTGCAGCATTCCCAGTGAACCGAGGACTTTTTTTAAAAACCTATAGTTAGACTGATCCACGTGTTTGGTAGTATGGTATTTCACAAAATGGTTCATGGTGATTAGGTGTCTTCATCAAACACTCTTTGGCCGATTTATTGGTCCTTTCGTCGCCCCTCTGCTCTTGTACCCCGGTACAAAAACATGGGTAATTTTGTTGTGACAGAGACAGGGTAGTCTCAGAACTGTACTTAGGATCCTGAAAGCCCTTAGCTGTAATGGATTCGCCCACCAAACCACCGATCGGAAAGTTAGATAGTTTTACATACTGATCACTGGCATCTGAGCAAACACCTACACAACATAGATATATTTATTGATGACTCCGTTACACAATGATCAGAAGAAACTGTCACCCTTTTCATCTTAAAATGGAAAGCAACCGCTCGAAAGGAACATAGTCTCTAGTACCAAGGAGACCGAAAAAACATAATTGCAACAATGACAGTAGAAACATGAATGTTGAGAAAATGCAAAGTAACGAACAGTCATCAAATTGGGATATACGAATATTGTCGTGGTAGCTTGTGCGAGGAGATTTACTTCGGCGTACAAACGTGGCATTCATTTTCCTTTGTCTACACCACACTATACAGGAGAGGTATGCCTTAACAGATCATCCATAGCAATTGTTGGATCGAAATCATCGGCTAATACTCTTGTTTAATCGCCAAGGCATACCACGGAATGTGTAGTTGGGACATCTGATGTATAAAGGATTGGTCTGACCACCCTGCGGTATTCCTGATGCCAGAGAGCACTACTTGGAATAATATGATATTAGGCCCGAATAAACAGCTCTGAAATATAAGAGTGAACGATTAAGTGTAGCATTTTAGAAGGACATGGTTTAATTTTTTTAAGGAGAACCTTGTTCCATATCCTGTCAAACTTGCTCCACGTCAAGAACTTATTCTTTGTGTTCAAGAAAAAAATATATGCGGTCTGTAACGCAAACCACTTACTGGACGGTTGAATGATGAGAGCGAAAGCTAAACGGATGGTTCAAATCATATTACCATGCTGAAAAGTGTTCAAAAGTGATGTTGCTATGTCTATTTTTGTGTCGGTATTGAAGGTTTTTATTTTAATTTATATCATTACGGTATAAGTTAGATATGTGCAAAAAGGCGTCTGGCAGACCAAAACAACGTTGATATGAAGCTTCTTTCTTTTAGATCACTAAATATTTTTTTCTACTTTAATCACTTGAGATTCACGCAAATCTGTCTACGAAGAGGAGCAGGTTGTAGAATTTCATTTTTCGTAGAAAGTATTGGATGAAGAGTAGTCCTTTGTTGAGACAGGTTGGGAAATTGGAAAGTGTTATAAAAGAGATAAGAACTTTTTATCGCCAATAATAACCTTTTATTACTTATGGTGTTAATTGTAGCCTTAAATCACGGTAGCGCCCTAGCTTTCGAACGATTTAACCCCATCGGGGTGATCTTGCTCTTCCCAGGACGTGCTAGAATGTGAAATCTATAATGAAAAACGTAGGAATAATGGGGATGTTGAAATTGTTAATAAAAACAAACTTTTGTAAAGATATACAATAAACCTTTAATTTGTAAAGGAGGAATTGATAAAAAAATCAATTTTTAAAAGAATTTTAATAATAATGCAATGTGTACCGTTAAATTATACAAAATGAAAAATATATACTTTTCAATAAGAAAAACAGTTAAGCTCTCCTCAATGACACATATGGTAGAAAAATTACTTTTTCAGCTTTTACTCTTTACCTTAACGTTGACAGAAATTTGGATGTTATCTTTGATTTCTATATAAAAAATTATATAAACCATCTTGATAAAATTTTCTGTAAAACAAATAATTACAAGGTGAATTTTTTTTTCAAAACTTTACCGGTATGTAAATGGATGACCAAAAATAAAAAACTTATATATCTTTTTGATACACTAATTACTTAAAGTATCTACCAAACAGATCTTTGAGCCATTAAAAAGGAGTTCATATTTATATTCTTTTTCTTGGAATTCTGACATATTTCAAATAGGACACAAAGTAGTTTGCTGTTATTCGAGTAAGACGAGCTTGCCCCTCGGCAAATAATGGTGCTATACGGTCGGTTGAACTTTCTTCAAGCTGTCTCCAAAGACATTCGCTCTTTTATAAAAAAAGAGAGAGAAAAAACGGCTTTAACAAGGTAATTAAAATTCAGATTAGATTATGCGCTGAGGCTGCATTAATGCACTGTCGAGTGGCCGGATGATCCCCCTTTTACAGCCGCTAGTCTGACTCTTATCGCCTATTGAGTTTGTTCAACGACCGTGAAGCGACAGATGAAGATCCTTCGGACGGGCCTTTGCAAATGTCATTACGGATTTTGTCAACTCATAACTGCCGACGATCCCTTACTGGGGGCCCAGTCTATTGCCCTAGGTCAGGTTCCTCGACAAATGCCATTCGCCGACATTGTATCTTTTGTCGTGGGCCGATTCTATAGTGGTGATCAACGCTGATAGAATTAAGCTGTATAGATAAAAATCACGGAATATACGTTAAATATGAATCGATTGATCGTTAAAATGCAAGAGAATTGTGAGGTTTTGTGAAGAGAGGATGGTTTTATCAAAAGCCTGCCGCTAAAGTTTTAATTAATATATTTTTTATTATTCGAGAGAGAGACAGAGAGAGAGAGAGAGATGGAGAGATAGTGGAGAGGGAGGGAAGGAGAGAGGTAGAGAGAGAGAGTGAGAGAGAGAGAGAGAGAGAAAGAGAGAGATGGAGAGAGAGGCGAGAGAGAGAAAGAGAGAGAGAATTTATTCTTGCTTGAAATTCAAGAAAGAAGAAAAAAATTTTGTTTATGAGCTAATAGCCGGCTTTAGAGCTAACAAAAAATAGACAGTAATGGTATGCTGTATATTTTGATCCCTGCCCTCCATTTCATTCGGTCATGCCGGGAAACAGGGTTGTCCAATCTCTTCCGGCATCCCGTCATGACTTTACCATAAAAATGTCCAAAGTTTAATTATGCGGTATCGATTTTATCATTAAAGGTTCAGGAAGGGTGAGGAGGCAATAGCCCCGAGCCGGTGTTTAGTGTTATTGGCTGGCAAATCCGTTCGCCCTCTCATTTAGAGATATTGTTCAATGTTTACCGACTCGGCGGAAACCTTCGGCCAACTGTAAATATATCTTCGCCAACATAAACACTCTCCCGTATCAAATTCCTAAATCTCCTCGGGCTCTCTTGTCAGCCCGCTCTTAAAAACACGGGCTGCTTGGCAAATATTTTGACTTCTGATGAATATCTGGACTTGTACGTTTGCCATGTTTGCAGTGCAAAAATTCAAAATTTTTCGTTCAACGAAACGGATTTCACTTTTTTTAAATTAGGATTACTACTTACCAAATAAAATGAAAGTAATAATTGTTTGGAGTTGGTGGTATTGCTTGGTCTAGTAGTTAAACTTATCGAAACTTGTCACTTTTTACGTGGTCAGTTCTTTCTTTTGTCTTCATCTTCTTACTGGCCACGTTTGACTTTGTCTTTTACATTTTTTCAATCATTTTATTATGGCCTTCAAAAGACTCATCAATAAACTAAAAGGGATGCTACCAAGCAATATGTCCATATTATCAGTTCCTACCTGACAGTTTAGAGTCAAACAAGAAGATCAATATTCAAAATTAAAAATAATAAATGTAGGAGTACCACAAGATAGCAAATTAGGTCCACTCCTTTACTCGTTATACACCAGTGATTTTCCGAAAATAGATGGAGAAAAAATTGCAAGTTTGCAGATGACACCACCATCAACCATCCAGCCAACCAATATCCTTCAAAATGCCTATAAGAAGATAAACGAATGGACAAAAAATGGAAAATCAAGCTAAATCATCTTAAATCAGTTCATCTAGTCTTTACAAACAAAAAGTAGACCATGTTCCATCGTTCACAATCGATGGAATTACTATACCATACAGCGATACAGCTAAATATATGGGAATAACCTTAGATTCCAAGCTGAGATGGAAAGTACACGTTAAGAAAAAAAAGGACAGAAATAGGTTTATGGTATAGACAACTATCATGGTTGATAGGACGTGGCTCCAACCTTTCTATACAAAATAAAATATTATACAAACAAGACCTACAGCCTATGTGGGCATATGGTATTCAATTATGGAGCTGTACCAAATACAGCAATATCAAAATCATACAAACACTCCAAAATAAAATCTTACACAACATGGTGAATGCACCTTGGTACGTAAGGAATAAGGAATATAGGGATCTTAAGATCCCTGAGGTCACGGCGGAAATACAAAGATTTGCCGCCAAACACCAGTCTCGCCTTAGCCAGCACGAGAATGTAGAAGCGACCAGACTCCTACCTAACCAAAATAGATTAAAAAGAACGAAGTCATATGCACTAGTGTAGATAAAATTAGTGATTAGTGAAATGTAAATCCTATTGTACCAATGGGTTTATAAGAAAGTAAACATTTATTTATTATATATATATTATTGTAAAATTAATGGTTGGTCTAATAAGACCAATTTTAATAAATAAATGTAATTATTATAAAAAATTAGTGTGGCCTTGCCATGCATGACACCTAATATTTTTCATTTTCTATTTACATGATCCGGGATCCAGGTGAATACGACATTGCGAATTCGACTAGCTCTGCATGCCTTGTCATAGTCTTCCTCGTCCTTGTTTTCCCCTGTAATGATGGTATTTTAACTTTTTAAATTTATTTTAAATGAAAGAATCATGCTAAAATTGATTCAATATTGTAATTTGCGTTTGAGGATCACTGTGGCCGAGTGGTTAAATCGTGCCTTGCTACCGATAGCGTTAAGTTGGTTTGAATCCCAGCCTCTCAGTAGTTTGACCTTTTGTCTACAACGCCGGATGGATAGTTGGACGTTAAGTCCCCTGTATCATAGGAATTACTTTACTTTTTCCTGTTTTTAATTTTATATAATCTGTTCATAGGCAGGGTGATTTCTATTATTACTGACATATTTAAAAAAATATAAAAAGTATTAAGAAAAATTAATTATAATAAAAATAATACAACAACGAATAATAATAATAATCCATTTACGTTTTCGTGGTCAATTGACCATGTTACTTCTTTCAATCGACTGACAGCGGGATCCCGCTCGTGACGCTGACTTTTTTATCTCAACCAAGACCTTACATAGAAAGAATAATTAATTGATGGAAATAATAATAATAATACAATGTTATTGAAAGAAGAATCTCGGCCAAAGAGAAATATAAAAATGGAAAAAACAACACCAATTAATCTTGGTACTGTTGTGTGAAAAGAAAGAAAAAATAAATGAATTCAAACAAATAAATGAAAAGTATGTTGAATAGTATATACGTTATTCTTCTGAATGAATTGTCTCCGTTTTTTTTTCCAGACATCGAAAACTAAGGCAAGTAGGTTGGTAAGAAAAGAATTTTTCCTAATAGTGTCATAAAGAGAGCAAAATTAAAGGAAATGCTGCAATGATGGTAATTCCTTCGACAAATTTAGCGTGGTATGCGTCCAACTTGTGTTTGCCGCCAATATCAAACTTATCATTCAACATATATAAAATAAAAATGACAACATTTCGACGCACCTGCGCGTTTCATATTAAATTACTAAACTAATCCATTATGCTTATCTACACTATTTTGATCTGCCAGTCGGGAATCATTTCATTATTTTTAGTTGTTCCTGTATTGTACTAACTTTATTAGTGGTTTTGTGTAGTTTTCTTGATTTGGTCACAATTATTCTGCCGTGAAAACTTTAATAGAAATGTCGGCGTTTGTTTAGATTAAATCACTGTCTGTTTTGGTAGGTTGTTCGGTATTGAATATACAAAACAAACGTGCGAATGAAGAACAAAATACTTCGAACATAACATTGCTTCCCGTATACTCGGTCGTCCTAAAAAGGACAATGAAGATCTTTAACATCCGCACCTAGCCTATTCGGCCTTATCGGACGTTTTGATTCTCAAGATGAGAGCTGACGCACCTCCGCATACGACAGAAGGGTGTTACTGCCGCAGCGTTGGTGTAGAGGCAGCTCAGCCCCGAGGGGCCAAGACAATCTCGCTCTCCGCTTGCCCATTCCGAGTGGTCGGGTCCGCATTAAGCATGGAACCGTATACCGCGTGCAAATGGCTATCTAAGCCGAAACATCGAACATAACAACCGAAAATTAAGAGAAACAAAGAAAATTGTCGGAAGATGACACAAAATCAACAACGGAACCTAGCCCAAAAATTCCATGATTCGCCAACAATAAAAAAAAGTTTAAATTGCTTGCCAAAAAAGTGAACATACTTGAAAACATACTTTTAGAGCGATATTCAATGATATTCACAGAGAATGGAGTGTGATAACTGAATGGAACAAACAAAGTAAATCTTAATCACATACATTGTAAGCAGTCTTACAAATGAATATTTACGAAAGGAACAATTTAATTAATTCAGTCAAAATTTATAATATGACGATGCATCATACAACGATCCAATTTTCTCCCCGGGGTCACTAGTGGCCATAGAATCACTTCCTTCCACTTCGACCTAAAAGACCTATTTTGAAATTGACCTTCTTTATTTCTATTGAGAACATTCCGTGTATTACTTCGTTAATTTCTCTAGGTGCTAATATTGCCTAATCCAAAGACGCTGTATAGATCCTGGTTAATGCTACGGAGTCATGAAGGTCCGAGGTCTCTGCTTTTATACCGACAAGTTTCTGTTTCATGTTACTCATTTTTTGAGATGGAAATTGAATGAGCAAGAGTTAGTACAAAAGCCTAAGCACAGGCCTTCTATTTTTTTTAATTCTTGGGTACAGAGAGGTGGTGTGGTGAAATCAATCGGTGTCGTTTTTCCCTTCTCCATCCATTTGTTCAGTTCCGGAGCGGGGCTGCGTCGGTCTTTCGGCTCGATCACGGACATGAGTTTGATTCCTATTATTTCTGATCACGTTATAATAAATAATAATGACGTAATACTAAACATAAACAATTTTATTAAATTAAACCTCTTGAAATACATATTTGGTGCTTTCTAACGGCCTAGCTTGGAGCACGCTAGTAACAAAAAAAGCAACAAAATAAAACCCAATTCGGAAGGTTTAAACTGCGAGTCACACTATTAAGCTCTCTCGCTGAGGAAATGGATTTAAAGAAATGTGGAGCTTTTTAAATTGGACATTTATCTTAGGGGAGGAGTGCGAACTGGCGGGGGTGAGTCCAATACGCGTACTATCTCCCAACCCAGCTCTCGCCCGTTTTCACTCTTTTAATTTCCTAGTTACCTTAGTTGGAGTTAAATTGCGTTTCACCCTCGATAGTCTCCGATGCTCTTCTTGGTTTAATCAATTAGGGTCCTGAAACAAAGGAGTTATTTCGACGAGACATCCGTGCCTCTAAAGGAATTTCAACGGGCTGAAAAATTCCATCGCATTTCCCTCTTTTTTTCTCGCTCAAAGAATTTATAATTTGTCTTTTTCAGTTAACATTTATCTAGATTAATAAATAAAATTTCTACACCTTGATAAATACCACGCGATATTTATAAAATTGGAGCATTATCACTCCTCACCTGGGATTTGTGTGCACATTTGCAGTTCGATTTTTTAAATAGTTGGAATTGAATCTATGTTTGATTTATTGTGAAATAATGTTATTTCTATGCCTGTTCCGGTTCGTCTTGTGATCATAGTAGGATGTAGAGTTTTTATTTGATATGTTGGTACGCTTTATGTTGTACAATTATGCCATCGTTCTATTGTTTAGGTTAATAAATTCGGTTGACATGTTGGGTTTAATACATTCATAGAAAAACGACCGGCTAATCGTCATTTATTTCAAACTTTGTATATCCATTTTCATCGTTATATTAATTATAACATTTTTATTTTAATGAAAACCAAATTAACGAGATCATAAATTAATGAGTTTTAATAAAAAATTATTTAATTATGATAGTATGAAAGAAAATTCACGAAAATCCCGGAAAATCCTTTAGTGATAGATTAAAATGTAACTAAAAGTTTATTACCTGGTTTTGTTCTTAAAATTGCATATTGCCTCATAATCCCCTCTGGCCTAGTGGAAGACATTAAGTCTGCTAAGAATTCAGAAAATAAGCGATCGGATTTCGTCTTATGAAACCGAATGACATTCTTCAACAAGAGCGGTTTGAGACTGTTTAACACTTTTTGGAGGAGTCTCATTATCATGTCTCATATGTGAACCATAGGATTCATGAAAGAAGACGTACTTGCCCATATTCACTACATTCTCCATGTAATGGGTAAGTTTTCCCCGATAAACGGAGCGAATGTGACCACAGCTTGTAGAAGAACATCCAATATACCTAGCTGTCAAAGTTTCTTTTATATAAGAGTTCAATACGGGAATGGATATTGATTCCAATCCATAAGCTGGCTGCCCTTGAAAAGGCAGCTCCCGCATGGCACATGAAGCAAAGCTTCTCCACATACTGTTCTGGCCATATGAATGCGACAAACCGTCACTCAACTGTGAAGAGAACAGCCGCATTGTTCAAGCGTCCAAGCAAGAGATGTTTTGTTGTTTGTCTTCTTTCTATTCGATGCCTGTTCATTAATAGAGAACATGACGCGGGACGGCTAGATTATTCTTAGGAATCTCACCTTTATATTAGGGATCATTTGAAGTTGACTGTCTATGAAGAAAGCCGTTAAATATCGTTCCCGTAATGCGGTAAGAGCAATAAACTTTCCCAAGTGTCATACATCTCGGTCGACCCCTCTTCGATCGGCATTTCCGTTCGTCCTAAACCGCTGAAGGCCACGGTGGTTGGTAGACGTCGTTGGCCAAAGCAACTGCCCGGACTAGATCTTTTCGACCTTTTACCATGTTTTTAAGAAGAAAATAATAATTAGTTCCTCAAATTCATAGTTTCACCAAAGAAAAATATTTAAAAAACCAATTAACTCAATCGACAAGTTAGCTCTAGAAAGGATGAAATTGAACTGAATTTCTTTATTTTTAATCTAAAGGATGTAAAAGATTTAGTAACACTCTATAGAGGAAAAAACAATTTATTAATGCTGTGTGTACGTTTCAAGTCAACTAGATATTATTAATCTTTATACCTAGTTATTAAGAAAAATAAAAAGTACAAGCGTCCGCCGTTTTTTCTTTGACTGTGTTAATTAACTGTTAATTGCTTGCTGTCTTGAACAAATGAAATTCGTGTGTGATAAATATTTTTTTAAATTTATTGCATGATTCCTTTTTTATATTACATGCTTATAACAAGTGTGTTCGTAATACATCAAATAATTACGTTTTTATTTATAGCATATGGTGCGTGTGTGTAGATTGCAATGATTTTTTTTACTTATTCTAATTGTGTCTTAACTTAGCATCACAGTAAATTACAGTCTATAGAGTCAAGGAACTTTAGAAAGTGTTCACTGTAAACTTTCGTAAGCATATCCCACGTTGGTGGCCATGCGCCTCCCGTTATCACGTACCGCTCAAACTCTGATCTGCGTATGAAATAAAGCACAGTAGAACAGTATGAGATCCCATGTCTGTTCCTCTGGATTACTGCAATGATATTTTGGGTCCTCTGTAATTTTGAACCGATGAAGGTATACTCGGTTTTTCCCGTGCCCAGTAAGTCTTGGGTCAACATATAATGGTGTTTAAAAGTTTGCTCGGACAGGCATCGTTGTGAAGAACGTTCTGATGTGAAGCACTTTTGTTGTCGCCGACCATTGTTTTTCCCATCTATCTTTGCTTTCTTGTCCCGTCTTGGAGTGTATATAGTTAATTGGCACACTATAAAAGCTAATTTCTAGCTATCACCTTGGCTAGTGTGTCAGCTGCTTCGTTTCCAGTGAATCAACAGTGAACTTTTATGCGCTGGATGCTTATAGACCAACCGTCGGTATTTTCTAGGTGGAAAGCCAATTGCCTGATTTCTTCAACAAGAAGCGGGTGGTTTTGACTGTCCTGAATTAAGATCAGGGATACTTGGCTATCTGTCCATAATGTGGCTGTTATTTTATCAGGGTTTGGATTGTATCCCACAAGCCACGTTAAAACTTTGAGAATAGCCAGAAAGGGGGCGTCGGTGGCCGCAAGGTTTAGTCGTTGACACGGCGCTCATCACTGTAAGGTAAAGGTCCCGGGTTCGAATCCAGCGGCCCTGCATTCGAACCCGACATACTTACAAATGGGCTTTTTTTCAAAAACACCGGCACCCTGAGGGTTTATATGACCTCTGCTGTTGCGAACCCTCGTTAAAAAAAAAAAAAAAATAGCCAGAAGTTCGGCTTGATTGTTGGAAACGTTAAGCCGTTTTTCTATACAACGAAGATGAGCTTGTCTTTGTTGTTAAAGGTTTTGGAATTAACGGCTTATGCTCAAAGTAAAACTTTAGCTGAATTATTAAATCAATTTATCAATTCACGACCGCCACGGAAATATATTGATGGTTGTTACTTTTTTTTATCTTCCAATAGACTAAATCAATTTTTCTATTTTTCCTATTTTCATTTCGAACGCAAAATGTATGCAGTGTAGGCTAATCTTATCCAAAACTGTACCCATTATTGTTGATTTTATTTAACAAAATAACCCTCTTACCTGGGCAAATTAAAGCGTCCCTTGCGAATTGAAATGAATTCTAATTGAATTAAGACAAAGCTTTCTCAGTATTAGAGGGGGATGACCTTATCGTCGGTGGGGCCCTTCAAGAGTCAGGGGGCGCCTCTTTGAATCTTTAAGTAATTAATAAAGGGGTTGGAAAAGATAATTAGGGGTGGCCGCTGATCGGCTCGGCAACAAAACAGATTTAGAAGAAAGGTTTTGACCCTGGGATAAATGCAGCGGAATTAATTGCCGGCAGGAGTTTTCCGCGCTGTTTAATTGCCCCCTGCCGGTACTTCAAAACTGATAAATATTTATCTGGAGCCATTGAATAGATATGCATCGCTGATATTACAAAAGGGCAACATAACGATTGTAAAGGTTAAATAACAACTGATTTTTTACCTATTAATTTTTTTGACTCGTACAAAGGCGCTTTAAGTCGTGTTAAGACCATTTTCATTTAATTCTTAAATTATTTAAGATAGAAAATTGCAAGATTGGAAATCGAATCTCGCAAATGTAAGAAACGGACAGTCGAAACAATTTCGAAAACTGCGATTTTCGATCCCACGTTGTTAACGAAAAGTAAACATAAAAACTACATTATGGAATTGTTGTTTGGTTGTTTTCCATCAATTTGAAATTGGAACTCTCACATATTACTGTATAACAAATTGGTTAAAATCGTAGATTGTAATAAATTTTTGTTTTTAGTTTATAATAAAAAGGTACCACATTACATTATGTATATGGGGGAGTGTTACAAAAATGTAGATAAATGTCGGAAAACTCAACTCGTTCTACACAAAGGTCATTTTAAAGGTGTTTTTCCAGAGAAAACCACTTTTTTTTGTTTTTTGTTTTTTAGATAAAAGCACAATTATATCTATTTTTACACTTTTCCCCCACATTTGGCGACATTTTTGGAATCAGTGTTAAATTTTCTGAGGCTAATTCATTTTCATTGTTGGCAAGTTTCTTTTTCAGGCCGCCATCACAGCACAAATTAGTAGAGAAAATTGAGAAAAATTTTCTTACAAAAAACGTGGCTTTCTCGAAAAAAACTTTAAAACGGCATATGTCAGGAATGGGTTGAGATAGAAATGTGTGGTTGGCGGCATTTTACTACATTTTTGTCTAGTTTTAACGCCTTGACTATTGTCCATCTATTTTTGTATATGTGACGCGAAATAACATTTAATTTTATTATTGTATATATCGCGTAATGCTTAGGTAAATCGTAACTTGTTTAAAAGAAATCGATAAAGGTTAGATTTAGATTATTTACAATATAAAAATTTAAATACCCAGACCTTCCTTATCCTATCAGTCCAGAGTCAAAAGAGGCGTGACAAATAATAATTTATAACTTACTAATTAGTCGGGATCTAATTAGAAGGTGGAACGAGTCGAGCACGAGTTGAGTTCGGAGGGATGTTGACAAAGAGTCATTGGGAGAACAAGGGGCTCTGGAGGGTCTCCAACAAAAAACATGGCGAATTCACCTCTTCTGATTAGGGTCCTTTTCCTCTCCTTTGCATTTCTAGGGCCTCCAAACTTAAAGTAAGGAGCGTGAGAGTTAGAATGTGAGAGAAGAATATTTATTTATTATATGTAAGGGTTGTACCGAAGGAAGTTAGATAAATATCTGTCTGTTCTAGGCTAATCGCGATTCCGCTGGGAATACAACCTGAGGTGGTTTACTTAGACAGATTAGCTTGACCAGTTTAATGGAATCGATGTTTATTCCTCGCGAATCCTTAATGGTTTCAATTTCTAATCAGTCCATGTTCAAGGATGGGCTTCATTAATAAACGGAGGCCGAAGTCCATTCGCAGTTGCTCCCCCGCCAACGTAATTGTAGAAATATTTCAGGAGACGCCAACTTTAGTTTCAACCCAGGTTAAATTATTTAAAGGCGAACTAAACTGAAAACACCTCAGTTCAAACCGCACAACTTTAATGTATCAATGTTAATGGGTTCGATCCTGTTCCCGGATTATCGCTCCATTTTGGAAACAAAACTTGAACTTTTAGAGATAGGCAGACAATAAATCTTGCATTTATTTACGCTACTGTGTCTTCTTTATGTAAAAACGTTTGTAAATTCTTATTTTAATTAATCTGCTTGAAATTAAAAACGATGACAAACTATTCTTATCGCTATAGAAGCATGAAACTAAAGAAAACATAAACATTAGATCTATATTTGTTCTTTTTGTGTTGCCAATAATTTCTTGTAGTGTGTACAATATCACACAAAGCAATGTTCAAAAGGGAGGCTACGTTCGTGGGATCACTGAAACGTTATTTGATGATACTAGGTCGAAAATTAATAGAGACGAAGCGTTAGAAGCGTTTAGCCAATAGGCCCTAGGAGCTGAGAAAATCCATTTTTAAAATAATGTGCACAATCGTATATAATGACAATAAACGTATAAAATGACAAGTAAATTAATTAAAAAATAAAATTATTTTTGAAAAACCAATTCGGATTTGGTTTGAGCACTTTTAAATATGAATTTCAAGCTCTTTCATAACTTTAGTATGAATTAATTCTGGTAAGCGATAAATACGAATTCAACAAAAACACTTTTTTTATATCTCTGTTTTCTTATTCCAGTAACACCATTGCGCGCTGTTTAGAGAGTTCGAAATCCCTGTAACGTTTTCGGTGGAAGTCCATTCTCGCTAATAAATACATGTACTACAATAAATATATTCATCCACTTCTTACACTAACTATATACCATTAAACACAGTAGGGGTGACACTGCGGTATTTTAAATTCCACTCCCATCATTCCTCACTAAAACTTCAGAGTGTCTTAACTAAACTTAAGTCAGTGTGAACCAGTCTATTTTGTGCAATGTCCCACTTAGACTTTTTCAAATGCCTTCTAGTCCAACTCTTAACCGTAACGTACATATTCTATGTACATAATAGTAATATTAAAATGCCCATTGATTAAAGTTAAAAATTATCGGGAAGATCACTATGGTGTAATTGACAAAACGCAAATCAAACGTGATATGATCACATCAGTAAGAATCATTTTTTTAATCGCGGTCGTTTGTAGACACTAAAGAGTTTGTTGGTACACGACATCTGACATTCAAGTATAAAGTACTTTTAAAAGGGCATCTGATAGATCTAAATTATTCTTCGTCGAAAAATAGTTTTCTTTTCGCACTTTAACAGGTGCATTAAAATATTTGCCATACATTAATGAATGTCTAGCTAAATTACGAAATAGCCAATTTCAGTGAAATTGTACATGTGATAAACTTTCTTTTCTCGAAAAGAAAAACAAACATCCATAGATTTGGTTGAAATTTCCAAATTTATCAAAATATCAGATAAGATGCAGTTTTCCTCATGTAAATCATAATCTTAGAAAGTAATACGATTCTCGAAATGCATTTAGTTCTATTATTTTTTTTTCACCGGATAAATCAGTTATATTAGTCCGCATAATACTGATTAATATTATTTCATGTAAAATATTGCGATGTTTCGTCAATTTGAAAATCATCACTTGCATTGCTCTCGATTATCAAGTTTTGTACGATTAAAAAGGTCGGTTTCTTAAATTTTTAATTTTTTTTTGGGTTCATAAATTTCATCTAACATTAAAATTATGATACAAAATGATACGGGTTATAAATTGTACCGTATTGTTTGTATATAAAAATCGAAACGCCAGATCTTATTTTCTATTCATTGCTTTATAGATTTGGAGTAAACTGGAGAAGTGTTGACATTGAAAAGCTAGAATTGATAAAATATTATATAAGATTATAAGATTACATTTATTGTGTTATTTAATGTATATAAAAATTGTATTTTTAAGTGTTTTCTTATTCCTAAAAATGCAAATAGCTCGCATATTAATATTTATGCTAATTTTCCCAAAGATTTAAAAAAACATTGGTTTTTCATTATTCTAGAATTAGGACCTTTAAAAACTAAATGAATATAAACTGACAATTTAATATATANTTATTTATTCGACACTTTAATAAAATAAATAAAATAAATGACGAAAAAGCGAGACTTTACAAAGATTTTAACAAACAATAATTTAAATTACTGCAGCGATGACGATAAAGCCAGCCTTACTTGAAGTGACGATAAAATAAAATGCCAACAGTAATTGAAAAATAGCGTGAAATGCTTGAGCAAAGGAATAACCTGAGGTCCAACAAATAAATTCAGCTATTCCATGGCGAACAGAAGCTACTATATTCAATGATTTTTCAATTAAATAACGAATGAGAATTGGTACATAGTTGACTCAAAATCTAAAAAGTTTTGAGCTCTGCAGTCTCTCTCTCTCTCTCTCTCTCTCTCTCTCTCTCTCTCTCTTCTCTCTCCCTCTCTCACTCACTCACTCACTCACTCACTCACTCACTCAACTCAACTGATACGGCGGTGGTCAATTGGCCAGCGTAACAGCATAACTGATTGCGGTTGGAAGAGGAAACTCCATGTATCCGGCACAGCCGACTCCCTGACCAGTCTTTAATCCAATTCGACGACTGAAGTGACTAGGAAGACACCGTAAGACACAAAGTTGCATGCTTTGCACCTAATACCTTCTCTTCCTAGCGTTCCATCAGCATCATCACCATACCTCTAAAACAAAAGAGAGTACAATTGCTAGAAACTATCAACAACAGATATATTTTGCATTATTAAAAAATACCAAAGTGATAGTTCACATATTATGTATCAGATTCATTCAGTGAGCTCCATGTAATGCAGTATTGTTCTAAAAAAACATAATAGATCAATTGAATATAAAATAATTAGATAGACGATCAACCCTTGATTTTTTTGATTTTTAAAATGTCGAACGACTTTCAGAACACAATTATTGACTCGGGTCAACAAATAGCAGTCAGTTATTATTACTAGAATGTCCCTCGTCGTAGTCATGATTAGAGGAGGAACCTGATTTACCCTTGGGGTTGGGTAGAATTGCATGCCAAAATCCGCCAGTATGTCCTGGTTAGGCAAACATTTCCAATAATACAACTATCAGGTGCGTGCCCCGCCGACTAATTGAGCCGGCGGTTATTGATGACAATGCAGTCGGTAGTAAATAACTCTAAATTTGTCCAATGTTCCGAGAGAGCCGACTAATGGCGGCCGGGAGGCTCGTTACAATCGTAAAACCGTCAATTTACATTGATAACCCCCCTCAAGAGCGACGTTTAAAATGAAAATATACAAATATATTCACAGCGACGTGGATATATCATTTGAATATCGCCCAAAAAAATAACAATAAAATAAATAACAGTAATACACCTAACTGTTCCTTCAATTAAAACAAATAATCGCTCTTTTCCAAAATTGACATTTTCCTAAGCAATTATTTAACTTTTATTTACATCATTCTGGTTATCTAAGACTGGGATAAAATTCTTACAATCAGAATTTAGTTTGTTTTTACGTTACATCAATAGAAATAAAGCTGTGTATCAATTTAGTTAACAACCTATTTAAAAGCACGAATAATAATGATATCAACATAATCATATTCACGTCGTAATAAAGTTCGCCCATGCTTAGCTAAATAAATATCAACTCACATAAATACACTAAAATTACATTGACCAAGTAATTACAATCCGACTGAGATTTATTATACTGTATATATTCCGACAAGACAATGTGATTTAAAGTTTTTACTTGTACATTTAGCTTAATAATTAGTATAAATCCTTAGTCGTAAATCATCTATTAACTGTGTAAACATATTGATATTATGTCATTGTTATCTTGTTGAGTATGTTAAAGGGTAAGTGAAATTTGGGGGAGAAAAAAAGAGGGTGTGAAATAGACAGAAAAATAAATAAAAGAGATAGAGAGACATATAGAGAGAGAGTGAGAGAGCAAGAAAGAGAAACAGACATGCTGACAGAGAGAGAGATAGTTGGATATATATATATATATATATATATAGAGAGAGAGAGAGAGGAGAGAGAGAATGAGAGGACACAAAACTGATAGATAGACAGGTTGATAGGTAAATAGATAGATAAAAAGATGGATAGATAGATATAGACAGAAAGTTAGATAGATAGATTAGGAGAGCGGGAGAGTGAAGAAAAGGAGGTAGAGAAACAAGCAGACAGACGGGTGGATAAACATAACTTGTGAGAGGAAGAATGAGACGAAGAGAGAGAAAAAGAAAGGAAAAGTAATAGAAAGAAAGAGAGAAAAATAGGGAGGCAGTGAAAGAAAAAAAATAGAGAGAGAGAGAGAGAGAGGAGATAGAGATACGTCTTAAACGTCTTTGATGTCTTAACCCTGGGATCTTTCGTATTGAGGGAATGATTGATAATTTAATTATTGGTTTTTTAATATGATTCCGGGAATATGTAACATAGTATAATAAAATAGTAGTTGATGACCATGTGTGTATTATTACCAGGCCTCGTACAAATGCAATCAAATATTGTATATTACAATAAAAATATATAATTTGCTGTAAGCACGCGCATTGCTGAGTGCCGAGAGAAAACGTGATATTTTATTGACAAATCCAAATATTTTCAAAATGATCTCAGTTTAAATGAGATTTTACTAACGACTACTTTTTATTGACTATTTAGTTTCAAGATATTTTTCAACTTAAAAACATGCACTGGAGGTCATTTGTTTGAAATAAAACATGCATTAGTGCTGATTTTTTTAAAAGTCGTATTACACTTTTTGAAGTATGAATGAATGTGGCCGGTTTAATTTTTTTAACTTTTCAATCGGAACATTATTATATTTCTTACTCTTCTTACAGCATCCTAGTATGGCTCGGCCATATGGATCGAATTGTTTGCGATGAAATGCAGGCTTTTAATTTCCGCGGTGATTCCAGTCACGTGGCACTGGGATTTCATTAGTGCTAGGCCCTTTATCAAGAGATAACAAGGAAAAAATTATACCGACAGGGACGGGCGAATTGATTGGTAAGTGAGGTCTCATTTGAATACACTATGCCCTCCCGGTCTTCGACCTAACAAGACATCCCACTATACATATTTATCAGCGTGTCCCAGGGACACAAAGCCAACTCTCGTTTTTCAATAATTTTCATCCTCTGGAAGATATTTTATGTTTATCAATTTTAAAAGCGAAACGCTTTGGATAATGATTTTCACCTGGATTTGCATCCAGTTGAATAAACCTTAAGTTAACTGAGTTACTATACTGTTGATACATGTTATAGAATTAATTAATTTGACCTACATATTTATTGATGATGATAGCATTCAGCAAGGGTCATGTAATTAGAATTGCATGTACAATTGCAAGATTTGAATTATAACGTATGACCACATAAATTTTATACGTGTTGTGGCATATATATGGATGTCCTGTGAACAGACGTCAATACTTCGGGAGGTAAATGAATCCATGTTAAATTGGAATGAAAGATCTTTATTGTTAAAAGTGTAATTCTCCGTTGTAGCTAAGGAGGTCAGTTTTCACGTTAATTCATAACTTTATTATTTAAAGTCCTTCGTATCTCATAAAGTGTTAATCCTCCTTAAATTCGTTTACACCAATGGACCGAGCTATTGGAAAGCCTGTGTGAATCATTTGTCTTTTTATTCTTTACGATCAATTACAGGAATTATCCCAAATAGTGAAGACAATTATGTATTATACTATTTATGATTATTTACATTTGAAATATACACAATTCCTTTTAAAATAAATAATCAACCCGAATATTTCTATGTCACACTTACTACAAATCTCATTATAACTTCCCTGAAGATGAATGAGACTTCCATACCTAGCGTACACTGTCCGGTGAATATTTGGATAAAATGGTTGATGATTTTTCAGTGCAGGCAAAGAAACAGTTACATAGACCCAACACGATGGATCGAACTTCCAATGAAAAGAGACCGCATGTATCCAACGAGAGCTCATACTGGATTCGACCCATTGAGACCCATTTTACATGAAATACAAACAATATCAAGAATCAACGCTGGGCACATTGGATACGGACTTGACCACGAGCCCAAGAATACCAAACCAAGGCACAATCCACCAAGCCTCAATAGGCCGAAGTAGAGGCATTTAATGGCAGAAATATTCCTAAGTCCTGAACATTTCTCATAAGAAAAGCCAAATTTTTGAAAGACCGAGAAATAATGAAATCAATATGAGGTAATAAAGGAACATTTATTATCGAAAATTACACCAGGGTCAGTAATGGTCAAAACTTTCTCCAATTTACAGCTGTCCAAAAACAATATGAAAACTGATAAGGAGTTATTTTTTTAACCAACAGCAAACCCCATATAAAATCACTAAAGAAGACAAGGTTTTACAAGTAACCTAAGTTTCTGACTAAAGTTTATGCTTTTGATTATGGGTTTTGGTCTGCGAGTCGGTGAACTCATGTTGAACCTGTGCCGGTTCAAGTTCAAATTTAAGTTGTTAAATAGTGTTAATGGATTGTTCCAAAAATATTTTGAAAATAATGTAGATGACAGTACGAGAAAGAAAGAGAAAGAAATTACAGAGATGAAAATATCACTGGAATATTTTATACAAATAAAGCACTGAAGGGTTAAGCTTTTTTTCTAAATATATATAAATAACCACACAGGAGTTTTATACGGTTTTCATGCAATTTTCTCTGGCGGATTATACGTTTCAATAAACTATTTGCGTTATATATTATTAAATAAAATTCCTCTCTTATCGTCGGTCGTATGCATCGGCACTGTTTACACTGGCATTCATTTTTAATGTCGTGGATGAAAATCCTAACGAACTGTAACAAATTTTACCTTGAAGTATTCATTTAAATATAACCCGTGAAAATTTCAGTGAAAACAAATTTCGATGAATATCTGAACAGTTCATTTTTTAAATTTATTTTTTTAATATTTGAGTGTTTGTTAAGTGAATTTTATTTTTTTCCATTATGAACAGTCGTAAACTTTGGATTTTGAGAATATAAAATGTCTACTACAAGAAAAAAGAAGACTTTTTTCCATTTCGTCAAATCAACACCCAATTAATAAATCATCAGATCATCCCTTTGAATCGGACAAAGGGTTTCTAAAGAGGAATAATTCATTGGATCAGAGAGAAAATAATAAAAGACATCAAGAAAAAAGGCGAAACGGCCATTTGCAAAGGGGTAGATGAGAGATAAGAATCCGAAGGGGGAAAACTGACTTTTAAAATACTGTCTCGAGATAAAACCAAAACACATCCCGCCTGTAGAAATACGAAAGACCAGGGATTACTTTGGATAATGGTTTTAATCAGGGTCTTCGGAATTTGAAAACTTTTCCCACAAGTTATCCGGGTCGAAGAATAAAATGTTGCAAGACGCATTTGACGTTTTCCTTGTTTTTACTTGGCTGCTATAAGCTCAGAATCACTTTCTGCTTGAATAAACTTTGTTTAAATATATTTTTATTATTCGGGATTAATATCTATCATAAATTATTTTATATAAACCAAAACTTCACTTCCTTCTTTAATAAGGAACTAATAACAGTCTACTCCAGCATAACAAGAATAGTGAACAAAAAAAAAGGTAAATCGCTAATAAATTCTTTTGTAATTTTGCATTTAGATTATTTAATCAATGACCACATTGGCCGATATATTTTTCAAAAAGGCCCAAGCACATAATAAATGATATAATTAGCTAGCTGGCAAAAAAAGTTTGCAACTACCCTGTTCATCCCAGAATCGCTAACTTTCTGACATTGAAGGGGTTTAATTAAATGTTTTCCCACCCCCATGAGTTCATCTAAGGAATTATGCAATAATCCCCGAGTGTATTTCGAGGCAGAAATATGGCTCAGCTCTTCGACGACGGCTTCTTTTCCGAGCAGGAGAAATTATTCTACATGACGGGCTTCAGCATGAGGTCGAAGTCAAGAAATTTCCAAGCCTGGTTGAAGACTTTCGTAAGCATGTTAGTCGTATGCATCACGCCGGTGCAGCTTTTATTGGAAGCGGTTTTTTCCGAAGGGCTGATATACAGCACGGAATCCCTCGTCACGGCAATCATTATTTTCAACTCTGCTACGAAAATCATTTCTATATTTATCAAGGAAGACCTAATCATTTCTACTTACCGCCTTGTTAACGTAAGTGCACTTAATCAGTCGCGTTTTAGCGTTTGACCATCTTCAACGTATCTGTGCAATTCTGGCTCAAAAAAAAGTTCGTTCATAAAATATCAAAACACTTTTCCTACAGTATAAGGTTTTTTTCTTGACTTTATCAATTAAACTGTTTGTGAATTTTGTGTGTTAAAAATCACTGGAATATGCACTTATCTAATTTTGTCAACATTTGAATTATCCAGTTTTGCCCCAATGGTGCAAACATATATACTATTTTTATTATTTCATATGACAAAATTGTAAGTTTATCTTCCTGATTTCTTTCTCATTACTTATTGATGGTAAAAAAACAGCTTAATGTTACAAAAAATTTGTAAATTTAAAATCGTATTCTCTTGAGGTTAATCTTACCCGAAAAACTTGGTTTGCAAGCTACAATGGTTAATCTTAAAATAAAATATCACCTGTAATAACGACATGATATCTATTCAGTATTTTCGAAAATTTCATAATTTCAGGATCGAGTTGTTAAGGAAAAATCAGTCAAATGGAAGAACGCCATTCTCACCGAAAGCCGTCAACAAGTTGAAAAGATTCAGAAGTTTTTTCTTGTCAATTTTGGCGTATGCGTCTTCGCTGCTCTGTTAAACAGTGCTATAACGAGATATTTCAATCCAGAAGGCGGTCTGCCTCTGCGGCAATGGTTTCCATTCGACACCAGCACAAGCACAGGTTTCATTGCAGGTTTTTGCTATCAGGTCGTGATGAAAATAAGGAAAAGTTCCAACAACGTTTGACTAATGGGATGAAACCATTACAGATATTCACGACATTGTACGGAGTTATTATTTTCACATTCAACTATATGACATTCTGTGGCTTGGTACTCCACACCAGTGCGTTGATGAAGATCCTTGAAATCGATCTTGTGAACCTTGTTAAAGATTGCAAAGTCGATGATATTCAGGTTGATTTGAAAGATAAAATGAGAAATATCATTGACAGCCATATGACCATCATGAGGTTATCTCTCCATTCATTGATATGAACAAATATGATCGTTCTTTTGGAATATAAAATTATTTTCAGATTGGTGAAATCGATAAACGAAGTATTTGGAAATATAAAGATCGGAGAGGGAGAGTGAGAGAGAGAGTGAGTGAGTGAGAGAGAGGTGGAGAGAGAGATTAAATGTCTTAGTTAATCATGCAAAGTTAGGGTCTCGTTGACCTTTAAACAATTTATGCAGACTCTTTTGAGTTTTGAGAGAGAGAGAGCGAGTGAGAGGGATTAAGGGAAAAACATGTAGATAGATAAAGCAATGAACAGAAAGAAAGAAAAATAGACAGATGAAGAGTGAAATTGATCTTAAATATGCCGTTGAGTCTTAGTTTTACAAGAACATTTTAACAAAGAGAATAAAAAGCCAAATGTAATATGCTCAGCGATGTCAATTTTTACATAAAATTTACGGATCTTTACACCTGCAAACCTAGTCTCAAAAAGAAAATTTCCTAATAATATGTCCATATAAAAAGCATTTGAGTCAAACAATTTGATACACTATCAACTAGTGAAACCGCACACACTGCACATCACTGAATTTTTGTCAGTATTGTAAAACGGTTCTGACCCCTCATGCATGACACCCAATTGATAGTGGGTCGTTAAGCCGTTCGTACGTTTTACACGATATTGCGGTTGCCTAAAAAATTGTTGCGCGGCGAATGTAAGTGCGCACTGTTATGATACTTCGCTTTGGTCAGTTTATACTGATTCATTATTGTGCAGCATGGAATAATTTTGACGTACATGTTGAGATAGACATTGGAATAATGTTAAATATTACAAATGAATTTCAATTAATCATAATATTTTATTACAGAGACCTCTGACAGATCCGAAACAAGGGTTCTTCATTCCTTTTCTCCTTTGCACCACCATCGTACCTTTTGCGATCTGTTGGTGTGGCGAGTTGCTCAAAACAAACGTGAGTACGCCTAAAAAAAGTTCGAGGTGAAATAAGGAAAATAATTCCGCTCGTTTTGTTCACCTTTTAATTGAACAACAATTACAAGGATAGAATGGCAGCCGGTGTATCGTGTTTCTCTCGGCAACCATTAAAGGTAGTTCTCGTATTATTTGGCCGAACTCGCTGTTCCTGTGTTCCCCGGGGAACTCATTAAGAAAGTAGGTCCGATGAAACTAATAAGCCAAATTAATATCAGACGATGGTGAAGTTGTTCTTTTACCCCCTCTCGTCATTTTACTAAAATCTGAACTGATATTGTATTATTTGTAAAAATTATTCAACCATTAATAAAGCTAAATTTTTAAAGAGACGATGTCTTGAAATATCGACTATAACTATGTAAGTGTTATGCTTTGTCAAAAAAATCGTTTCAAGGCTCGCATTTTGTACTAAATGTATTTTTATCGTTATACAGGGTGTCCTTGTTAGATGACACGACTGAATTTCTCTTGAACCAATGACACCACAAAAAAATACGTGTTTAATATTTTTAGTCGCATTTCAAATTGTTACCTTTTTTGGAGAAAAATTATGCAGGGTTCCTTAGTCCCAGTTCAACATCAAACTTTCAAAAACGACCCTATACATTTTGACACCTCATTTTAAATGAATTTTTACGCTGAAAACAATGGTGCAATCAGATTTTAAATTGATCAAAAAAGGACAAAGTTATGGTAAAAAGAAACCGGCAGCGTAATTTTGACGAGGAATTGAATATTTTACTGTTATTCGCGAAATTCCGAATTCCTTTATCCGAAATGTTGGAAGGAATTTAGGTGCTTCAAAAAATTGAATTACAGATGTACTCCGGGCATTGTATCACTCTCATCGTGGGGGGGGGGGCATCGGGACTCTGATTATGACAGTTCCTTGCATAAATGTCGATTTAGGAGGCTGAAGAAAACGTTCTTTTATACACCCTATGGACTGATGAATTCAAGTTCACTGCTAATGTAACTAAAAAACAATACGCCAATCATAAACCAGCAACCTCAATTGAAGAACTGCGGCAAAGGATAGAAAATGCTTGTCAATCCATCTCCCCTGACTCTATCGCTCTGAGAACCGGTGAAGAGTGGTTAAAAGGAGCAAATCTTCGCATCTTTACGCAACGCAGGCAGTTCGAACATGAAGAGTGATTAATAAATCGCAAACCAAATGTCTGGTTTTTCAAACTTTTTGCCATAACTTAGTCATTAGGGGTGTCGGTGGCCGCAACGTTTAGGCGTTGAGAGAGAGAGAGAGAGAGAGAGAGAGAGAGAGAGAGAGAGAGAGAGAGAGAGAGAGTGAGAGAGAGAGAGAGAGTGAGAGTGAGAAACTGCGTAACTCAAAATTCACTCAGCGTGAATTCAATTTTAAAGAACAAGTTCCCCACGGACCTTTCTGGAGGGCGTCGGTAGCCGCTACACCGGTATTGGCACGGCGCTCATCGCTGTAAGGTAAACGTCCAACGGCTTTCCATTCGAACCCAACAAATGGGTTTTTTTCAAAAATACCGGCTCCCGAGGGTTCACATAAGAGATTAAACAACTACAAGCGTAGTTGAAATAACTTCATAAAAAAATCGTAGTCATTTTTAGACCAATTTAAAATCCGATGGCACGACTGTTTTAAGCGTAAAAATTCCATTAATATGATGTCTCAGTATTGTAGGGTCGTATTTGAAATTTTGAAGTTGAACTGGAGAAGGTAACCTGTACAATTTTTCTCAAAAAAGGTAAACATTTAAACTAAACTTTTTTTTGTAAACTAAACTAACTTTTTTTATAGTGTCATTGGTCCAAGAGAAATTCAGCCGGGCCATCTAAAAAGGACATCCAGTATTAATGAGATCAGAAATTCATGAGTTTGATTAAAAATTATATAGAGTAAAGTCATCAAGTATTGACACTAAAAAAATTTAAATTCACTAATTTCGTGGTCCGCTTGACCAATTAATATATTACAATTAATTAAAGTTTTTAGTTAAGATAAAATAGTCAATGGCACGAGCGGGATTCGAACCCACAATCTTCGCCTAGATACGCCGCTGCTCTACCACTTGAGCTATCGTGACCTCGATCCACTCGGACACCAACTTCCCATGTCTAGGCGTATCCAGCCGAAGATTGTGGGTTCGAATCCCGCTCGTGCCATTAACTTCTTTATCTCAACTAAAAACCTAAATTAATTGTAATAATTTTTAAGTTTTTTGCCAATAACTTTTTATTAGTAATATAAAATAGTCTAACGTGTCTTTTTATCATTGCCCATAAATGTTCTATGGGATTCAGGTAAGCAGAACGTACTGGCCAATTCATTGTGGTAATCCCTAATTGTGGGGGGGTGACGACTCGAGCGACATGCGGTCGAGCCGTATCATGCATTAGCACGAAATTAGGGATGGCTAGGGTAAAAAATGCAGGGTTACTGTAGTGGGGGAAAAATCAGCACGACGTTGACCCAAATGAATGGAGTGAATGGGGCCATAGCTTCCACAAACTTCCTCAATGCAACTTAGTTCAGTCAAAGATTCATTCTTAATTTCATTCCGGTACGGGCATGTACGTTCATTCTACCCCATACCACAAATGATTATTTTTTTAAAGACCGCAACTCATGCATGGCACAAGAAGCAAAGTGTTCTACACGTCTTCTCCTCATACTGTTCAGGTCATCTGATTGTCACAAATAAAACTGGCTCATTCAACTATGAAGAAAACAGTCCCCATTATTCCATTGTCCAAGCGAGATGCTGATTTGAGAATAGTCGCCTTTCTACTCGATGTTCTCCAATAGTAGAGGACATGATGCGGGACGTCTAAAGAGTAGGCTAATCTCATGAAATATTCGAATGACTGTCTTAAAGCTCAACCTTACATGACAGTCCGTTTGGGGTTGTCTATATATCAAGGAAGCTGAAAGAGCAATAAAACGATCGTCATTAACCGTCGTACACCGCGTTCGTTGAAAACCACCAAAGAAAACAATTTAAAATCGACAAGTTTGCTTTGGAAAGGATGGAATTCAACTGATGGTCTCATTTTTTAATTCAATTGTCCAGTTTTTCTCTTTGATGGTATTACATGTTCAATTGATATTTTATAAACTACCTAAAGCTTTTCTAAATAAGTTTCAAAGTCAAAACATAACTGAATTTACCTAACAGCGATGTTCAGAAAATTATCAAACTTCAGTCAGGAATTATACAGCCAAATATTGAACTTTCTTTCGTTGACACAGTGAGACCAAGTTTATATTTATGTTCGGTTATTTAATTTTTACAATCGTCAACTTAGGAATGACTAGGTTGTTATATACATGTGTTTTATTATCGATTGCCAACTTTTAATAAAAATATTTATTCCATTGAATTTGAAAGGGCTTTACGTCTGATACTTCAGAATGACAGGGACAGATGACCTTTAATTTAATATTAATATATTCTACACTATACTACCTTTGAAAATAGTTGGTATTTCAAAATCAAAATGATATTTAACTATTTTTTTATGATCATCATTGCGCCAAAATCTGCTAACATTTTTATATTTATAGTAATCTTTAAGCTATTTTGACACTTTATATTCATAAAATAATTGATGGAAATGCAAAATAAGGCATTCAATAGCTTCTTTTTCAGAGTTTGCAATTAAGCACGGCCTTGTATGAATCTCATTGGGAGGATATGGTTCCAAAAGTAAGGTCCGACATGCTTTTTGTCCTGAGGCAGACATCAAAGCCGCTCGTCCTGTCGGCAAGAGATACATTTCCCATGGACATGCAGACATTTCTTAAGGTTAAAACTAACATAATTTGACATCTAAACAAGAAATTGATTTATTTTTTCCTTGTCTGCAGACGCTTCAGACAGCTTATTCATATCTAGCCATGTTAAGAACTGTCGATAATTAAACCAGGATGAGGAAGTAGTGGAAAAATAACTGTAATTTTTTGTTTCAAAAAATCTGTGATAACTGTTTCAAAAGTTTAATTATTTTAAATATTAATTTAAAAATTCTAGCCTTATGTGAAAAGCTGAATTTTAAAACCTGCACGAACCTGCTTTGCGTAAAACAAACACGAACACACTGCTTTGTTTAAACTGCATTAACGCTTTTTTCAAATTAAGCAAGCTTGGAATTCTAATAAAATAACTTGAAATACGTAAATATGAAAAATTTACTGCGTAGAATCTTAATCAATAAAAAACTGACCATAAATAAAATGGAAAGATTAGTTGTAAAAAGTATAACTAAATTTTTGTTGTAACCTTATTTACTTAAGCTAAAAAGTCTATACTCATTTTTAAGATAAATATTCCCCAGTATATATTACGTTCGGGTACAAATGGAGTTGTCGTGTCACGGAATGGACGACCAATTAGAGACGATGACAGCCTGATCTATAGCCCTCTCCCGTTGATATAGGATTATGATATGTCCTGTTCAAACCTGGATGCAAGCGCAGAATAACCTCGGCCATCGTCACATGGTTTATTGCATCGAGGATGACAAGAAATTTACCGGTAAATCGACTCTTGAATTTGTCACCGTTACTTTGTGTTATTGGGTGTAAATTGCAGAGTTCTAAATAGATGATACAATTCCTGTGAATCACGGAAATACCACTATTTTTGTGAGTCTCTTCCAAAATTGGCTCTCCAACTTTTTGTTTTACCCAAAACCTTATGCTCAGAGTGTTTTTCGGTGTAGAAACCGAATATCAACTTGGTTTTTCCACAACGCACTCACATACACATTATTTTGTTACTAAGCGGAGTAGGAAAAACAACCAAAATATTTTTCTTTAACAAGAATAAAATTTTATATTGATTTAGTGCATCCCAGCAAAACCATGAATATAAATTTTTGCGAAAATCAGTAGTTAATTTTTTCAATTAAGAACCTGCTAAGGTTTTTGTTCGAAAATCATAAAAATTATCGAAAAATCATAACCTTGAAACGATTCCACCGATGTACAAAAATATTTACAGTTTTCAATTAATTATTCTTTCGATGTAAGGTCTTGGTCGAGATAAAACAGTCAGCGTCACGAGCGCGAATCGAACCCATGACCTTCGGCTAAATACGCCATAAGCTGGTCTGCCACTTGAGCTATCGTGACTTCGAGCCTAGAATCGATATCGAAAAACTCATTGAAAGAATAATTAATCGAAAGATGTAACTTGGTCAATTGACCACTAAAACGTAAATTATTAATATTTACAGTGTTGTCAACACTATAACCTACATGTAAAGGCAAAAACCTGGCCTCATTAAATAAATCACTACTGGAGATAGAAAATAAAAGGTTGAAAGTTTTGTTAGTTGATTTCATCTTTATTTTTCATAGTTATACTACTATAATTTAATAATACTCTAAAAATCTTAACATTGTTGCCAAAATTTAAAAGAAGAAAAATTCTACTTTCAAACGATTGTAATAACTTACAATTAATTAAGGTTTTTAATTGAGATAAAAAGTCAATGGCACGAGCTGGATTCGAACCCACGATCTTCGGCTTGATACGCCGCTGCTCTCCCACTTGAGCTATCGTGACCTGTGTTCGACATTTGAAAAATGGCAAAAAGGAGGGAAAATTCAGAAGGTGTGGTTGAGATGGGAGGTTGTTGTCCGAGTGGATCGAGGTCACGATAGCTCAAGTGGGAGAGTAGCGGCGTATCAAGCCGAAGATCGTGGGTTCGAATCCCGCTCGTGCCATTGACTTTTTTATCTCAACTAAAAACCTTAATTAATTGTAATATATTAATTCGTCAAGCGGAACACGATATTAGTGAATTTAAGGATTGTAATAGCGTAGAGTTTAGATAAAATGCAGAAATGTTATAATTTTACTAGCAACCAGGGAGTAGATAATTTGCTGTCGGCGAATCGAGTCAAAATGTATATTTCTGTTTGTTATACAAAATTATATTTAATTGGTTTTAATAATGCTATAAATAATCCGATATTTTAATATCTAATCTAATTTAATATGACGTGCATAATATTTTCCTCTCTAGATTAAAAAAATAAGCTGATATAAAATAACTTTAAAATACGTGCAGACCTAGGCGGAATCATATTAAAAAAACGTAAATTACTTGAACTTTCCTCCCGGGCAAGAGGTTAAACTGCGCCCATGTACTCCTCCCGAATCTGGTGGCCATTCTTAACTGTCCATCCCTTTACTAACCCCATTCCTTAACTTTCGTTCCCATAACAACCCTTCCCTGCCATAACCTTGTCCATTTTCCTATCCCCGGCGTCCCAGATGGGGGGATGTGTCGGTTCACCTTTAGTGGCATCCCCAGAAATCGGGTAGGGTCGAAAGGGTAGCTGCCTTCTGACCTGAATTATAAAAGCTTCTAAAATTTCAAAATCAAACGCCGTATATACGGAAGGCGAAATGCCGGTGCTATCAGGGGCACAGGCCACCCTTGGCTTTATTCCTTCCGGCGCCGGTGGTGTTAGTGGAGAGAGCAGCGTCATCCAACATAAGTTTACTGCTAGGTATGGAAAAGGAAAAAAAAAGCGAAAGCGATAGCGAATGCAAATTCACATACAATAGTAATTTCACGAGGTACTGGATTTTGGAAATGATTGGCGATTTCAAAAATAATGCTCAATCCTGATTTTCCGTGTTTTAAATAAACAAATGGTTAAGTAGTTATGTAAATTACATGAAGAATTTGTTATCGGGAATATTGAGTATAGAGATTATGGACTCTCTGCAGGCTAAAATGGTCATAGAAAAGAAACATCCCGGCACAATTCCCATTAAAACGTCTCCCCATAGAAAACTGAACTCCTCCCAGGGCATAATCTCAGCGCGAGATTTACTTACAGGAGAACATCAAAGGATAATAATTATCGAGCCAAGGGATGACAGAAGTAAGACGAATAAAACGCAAAACAGACAGGGGACTGATAAATACAGCGTCACTTGTATTTAAAAGACCAGAGATGCGTCAAAAAGGCTTTCTGTGGAGATGGCCGTTCGAACAGAGCTTCCTCCACCAATATTCCCCTCGAAACCTGTAGGAAAGTCCACAAAACTCCCGAGCGGAGATGTCTGGAGCCATAAGTCCATTGGCCTTCTTAGAGACGCCGACTATTCCTCCCCTTGCACTACCCTCGAGGCTCTCCTCTTCTTTCCTCGAACAAATACCTACCGGAATAAATCTGGAGGAAACCTTGGGGAATGGGAGACGAGAGAAGCCGGGAACGAGTCAGCCACGTCGGTCGACTCGGAAGAAGTACAGGATGATAAAAAAAAGTGTGGTCTAAGGGAAAACCCAGCAAGCCATCTCAACAAACGGAAGAAACAGCAACACCATCAATGGAGACAAGATTCATGCTACAGACAGTCCAGTTACACTAGTTCATAATTTTAATACTATTGATGAACTAAAACAATTTGCATTAAAACTTGAGACGGTTAAAAAATAATGAAGAAGTATTACAATTAATTAGATCTAAACAACGTATGATAAAACAGGAGACTCATCTTCAACCGGAGAAGAAATTTCACCTACAGTGATCTTCCTGCGTAAGCAGGGAAGTCCAACCTTTACTCGGTTGAAGAGCACACGGTGGAGTAGCACAATATATAAAGGAAAAATTCTTTTATGACAGATTCATGTTAAATAATTGAACTACAGGCGATCGCAATAAAACGAAAAAACTCCAGAAATAGTCTCATGTAACATCTACCTCCCGGATAGTAGGCGATACCATATAGGAAAAAGAATATTAATAGATTAACTGCCCCATCCCGACCTAAAATTAGGAGATTTCAACTCCATAAATACCATGTGGGAGTCGGAATCGACTGGCTCCAGAGGTGGCTTATAGATGATAGGAATGATTACGGTTCTCCTTAACAATGGATAAGTATTTATAAGTTAAGTTACACGGGGAGGTTCAGCGCGATCGACTAGTGCTTCGCCTCTCCGTTCATTGCCGCTTGCCTTTCGTGGAAAACGTTAAACGACGAATGAATTTACATTATCATAGAACAAAATAAAACAGGTTTTTTCCTTTGAATTAGCATTTTCTAAGGTTCATTAATAATCAAAAGAGTCAACAGAGCAGGAGGTTGGGTCCATTTCGTGTTGCTATTTACGGCAATTTAGACGCTTTACACGACTTTTTTTCTCAACAAAAATGAACATTAATCTGCTGTATCTCTGTTGGGTTGAGCGTTTCACTGGAATATAAACCGTTGTTAATCAAATGGGTTTCTCATCGCCATTAAGCATAGAGAGTACACATAAGATCCGCATGCCTTCCTTTCCCAAAACTGTACATCGATTGCAGTAGTTGTGCACTGAATAATCAATTTATTTTATAGATTCCTTGAGTCGTGAGTGAAATGTAAATTAATTTAATTGCTACATCGGTACATTGTTGTTTAGAACTTTTAAAATGGACGACTTATTTAAAACCAAGGTCTTTTTTTGTCGTTCTGGCGAACATGATTATACGTTTGTATTGATGTAGTTTGCATGTTACTGTACGAAATCCAAAAAGTTCTCAAATTATGTTTATTCTGAGCAATAAATTGTATAGTATTGATGTGTTTAACCCAAAGTTACAATTCTATATTCAATAGCTTTGGCTACATAGCATCTAATTTGTGATTCTGTACTATTTAGGTGTTGAAATTTATGAAATTTACCCTCAGGTGTTATTGGGGCAAACAATTTGCTGGAATTTTTTTCCACGTTAACAGTAAATATTGTGCCAGGAGCAGCTATTACCTGACCGATGGACGTGAGGCGGTACTGCAGTGTTCCTCTGGGCCTATTCCATTAGCTGTTGTTTATCACCGTCGGAGTCACTCCACTCAGCCTCCCGAGAGACTCTAAATTTAAAAGCTCGGTAAACCGGCTGCACCAGGACTTATTCCTCGCCATTGTTAACGTACGACAGCTCTAAACGATCAGACAAGTGTGTACAGCGGCACGGAATTAGTGGCGCATTTTTCATGAAACAGCTCTTGGGGATTACTACGTTATTTTCGTTCCTGGAGATTCACGGCTGGCGGCCCATGTTTAAGGAATCCAATAGGCTCACGACGTCCCTAATTGTCTTCGGTTGTATTTGTGAGCATGGAGAGTGGATATGATCTTTTTTTAAGTTTATTCATTTAAAAAAAAATTTCATTTATATTTAAAACATAATTCGAGAAAACAGAAAATGAATATAACATTTGAACTGGTGTTTGATTAGAAGTGGTAACCCCCCCCCCAATTTTGCTAGATAGCAAATTTTACATATTTATATGAAGTTTTGTACTTATTTCTTATAATTAATAGTACTTTTAATCTATGGGCTTGGTTATAAGAAAAAGCAAGTGCCACCAGTGGGATTCGGACCTACGGCTCACAGCTTGAGCTATCGGGGCTTCTCATTTCTTATATTTTTTCCTTGGTTGTGTGTTTGCCTCACGGTGTAATTGGAAGCAGGGCATTTTTACTTTTTTTGACAACTACTAAAAAAAATATATATTTCTTAGTTTCAACTATGTGTCTATCTTGTGTCTCAGCAAAAGTTCTAAAATTGTAAACCGCGTTAGTGATCGCGGTAACTCCGACGACAGGTAAGTATCCTATTAAAATAATAAGTATCAGCAGTAAATAATAAAACAATTTTTTTTTATTAAAAAAATACATTGTACTTATTTAAATTAAAAACAGACCGACAATACTTTTGGTTCGAGTCCGTCTGAGAGTTTGGTCGTGGTATGAATTTTAAAACACCTGTTCTCCGCAAATATTTGAAACTGTGTCATTGAGTGTGAAAGTGGTTGAATAAATAATTATATTATTTCGATAAGTTTGTTAATGGGATGTAATAAAAAATTATAAAAAAAGTTTTTCACTTCAGCAATTGTTAAAATATGCACCTAAGTAGAAAGGTAAGTGTGAGAAAATACGAGAGAGAAGAAAAAGAAGAAGATAACGATTTCTCTCTCTCTCTCTCTCTCTATCTCTCTCTCTCTCTCTATCTATCTATCTATCTCTCCCCCCTTTCTCTCTCTCTCTCTATCAATCTCTCTCCCTGTCTCTCTCTCTCTATCTATCTATCTATATATCTATCTATCTCTCCCCCTTTCTCTCTCTCTCTCTATCTATCTATCTATATATACATCTATCTATCTATCCCCCTTTCTCTCTCTCTCTCTCTATCAATCTCTCTCCCTTTCNTATATATAATATTTTATGTCTACCTATCTTTCATCAAACACACAAGGAAATTTTTTTAAATTCTGTAAAATCCATTATCCTTCGTGGTCCGATTAACCAAATAACTTCTTTCAATTGATTAAACTTTATGCAAGGTATTGGTTGAGATAAAAAAAAGTCATGTCACGAGCGGGATTCGAACCCACGATCTTCGGCTAGATACGCCGCTGCTCTCCCACTTGAGCTATCGTGGCTTCGATCCACTCGGACACCAACTTCCCATCTTAACCCACTTTTCGAATTTTCCCTCCGATTTGCCATTTTTCAAATGTCAATCAGGATTCGATTCCCGGCGACAAATGGTAGAGCACCGGCGTATTTTGCCGAAGGTCCTGGGTTCGAATCCCGCTCGTGACATGACTTTTTTTATCTCAACCAATTCCTTATATTAAGATTAATTCTGTAAAATGTTTATCTAAGCGAATATGCAGGTAATAGTTAAGAGTATACGTTAAGATTATAGTTAGAAGAAATATACATTTGAAAAAACTTCCGCACAAATATAACAGCACACTTAAAATAATTGTTATTGATGGACTCTTAAATATATAAAAATAGATACATAGGCCAGTACCTGTAGTACCCGCACAAGCCTTACATGATTAGAATTTGTTTTTCTAGCACATTTTTTTGTAAATGAGACTTTATTTCAGGGTAAAGTGAAAGGGGAAAATATTCGCGACTACATTGCGCTTAAATTAAAGGCGGTTTGTTTTTGTAAAGGATAAAGGGACTATTTTCTAAATTGAGTCATCCCGTGTGAGCCGCGGGACTGGGGCCCAGGCATTTCTCCCTCGGGAACACACCGCCGAGATAAGCTCTGCCGTCGAAACGGCCTGGGTTTACAGTTTACATTTTAATTCAGTGCACTCTTGCCGTAATTGAATCAAGCCGAGTGCCTTCCACGTAGAATAGGGAAACCCATCCGAGGAATCAGCGTCCCTTAATTTTCACCCTATTATAACCGTTTCCTTCTTATCCTGAATAATCAGGAACCCCTGCCATTTATCCGAGCGATCCGGAGAAGATTTTTTCTCCTTTTGTGGATTCAAAACGTTGTTTCAAACTTTGTACAATTGACTTAATATTCTTTTACAACCTTTCTTTTTTTGTATAATTATGTAGCAATTGTGCTCACGAAGTGGCAATTAGCTGATTTTAATTTCAGAAATTTATTGCTCTTCCTGTATTGAAATGTTTATAACAATACCACCTAATAATGTGTAATAGAATTGTTCTCATCTAGAGTTAGGAGATTGGAAGTGGGCTTACTTTTGTACGCTGTATACTGTATGGACAAAGGTCTCTCTCTCTCTCTCTCTCTCTCTCTCTCTCTCTCTCTCTCTCTCTCTATCTATCTATCTATCTATCTCTCCCCCTTTCTCTCTCTCTATCTCTCTCCCCCTTTCTCTCTCTCTCTATCTATCTATCTATCTTTCTTTCTCTATCTCTTTCTCATTCCCCCTCTTTCTCTTTCTTCCACTCCCTCTCTCCCCCCTTTCTCCCACTTCTCTCGTTCGCGACCTAAAATAGCGAGATTATTTAAATAAAACTGCATTAATTTATTTCCCTCTTTCTTTTTTCGTTTTCTCTATGTCTTTCTATTTCTCCCCCCTCATTGTCTCTATCTCTCTATCTCTATCTCTTTAAATAACTAAACAAATCAACAATAGCAAGGTTAATAGGCTTTCATTTCAACATTCATATTTATATAAACGTATTAAGAAGATCACGTATCAGACATACCGGCCACCTAAAATCTACCAGATGGCTTTGGAATGTTTGAATTAATAATTTTTTTTAGCCCACCTGTGCTATCCCTCTCTCTTTATCTCTCTTTTTCTCTTCTCGTTTTTTCTCTCTCTATCGTTTCTCTCTCACTCTCTCTTCTTCCATCACTCTCTCTTTTTTTTTCTCTCTCTCTCCCTTCTTCCCCACTCTCTCCTCTACCCTCACTTTCTCTCTCTTTTTCTCTATTTCAAGTAAAAACTAAACCATAAACAATACCACGGATAACTCCCTTTCTTCTGAACATTCTTATTTATATAGACAGATTAAGGATGGATTCAACGAACTACGTGTATTGGTAAAACTGTTACTGTTATAATAGAAGCAATCAAATAAATACCAAAATCCCTCATAACAAGAGTGTTGTAAACTATTTTTTAACTCATAAAAAATAAGTGCGTAATTTATTTTTATGTTACTGCAATGTCAGCATTACTACGCTAATAATTGTTAGTAAGCGTGAAATCCTTACCCAAAGTTTGAGAGGACGACGCATAACCGAGCTTATTTTTAATCTGGAGTTTTGTTTTTTAATCTCCGAGTAAAAACCTCAGGATTTACCGCTGCCTAATCCAGCCAGAAGCCAGCATTAAAAGACCTGTCCGAAGACGAATTTAAGAACACCCTACTCTATTTTTTCCACTGCTTGAATTTTAATGTTGGTCTAATCGTGCCTGCCAAATTATGTTTGAGGTATTCTCAGGGAAATATATTTAACAAAAAAAAATTCGTTTGTAACACCAATAATAATAAACAATCCTTTGTTCATCATTGCTATCCAATAACATGAAAATTGCCAAAATTAATTACATCTTCACTTCAGATATATCTCATACCATATAATAAATGATCAAGTTTTGTCAACAGTTAAAACACTTATGAGACTCCGAGTTAATTTCCACGTTGTTTCATTCATTTAGCGACAAGAGCAACTGCGGATTTCATCTGTTTGCCTTTGTCGGCTCATTTAATTACCTGAAACATTAGGAAGTTTTAGCGTTACTTGGGCAACGTCGTCCAAATCTCCTAGCACATAAACGCCCGCCCCCTTTCGCCGGCAAACAACGGCTCAGAATTACAACATAGTTTATACTCTCGTAACTCATTGTTGCCGTAAGACAACGATAAATTTCTTAAACGCATCCCACTTGCCAGTTTAATTAATCTGCCGCAGTACAAGTTTATATCCGGTTGGGTTGCGTGAAATTTCAACATAAGAATTCAACATTCAAATAATACAAATAATCAATTGCGAAATTGTTTTATTGAATCCTGGTGAATGTTGAATGTATTTTTTACCTTTTTCCGTTTCAGAAATTTCGGTATGACGGCGTTTTCTGTGTTTTGTGGAACAATTAGTAGTAAAAATCTGGTTTTATACATTATTTTTGTCAGATTCTCTTTGCGTTGTGTATACACGATGGCAATCAAATGCATAAAAAATTAAAGATAACTATAATTAGTATGAAAAATAAAATACAAATAAATATATATGTACCGTTTCGGTACAATTTAATGAAAGTGAGAGACAAAAGGTAAAATAATATCATTCTAATAACTAAGGGCTAAATAAGTGGCCGCCCTTAATTTATTATCTTAGCCAACCTTCCAGCCATAATCTTTCAACAATATTTAGTCGGTTTTAAGGATTAGAGGTAAATAAGATATAAATGAAATGTACCACTTGTGTTGCAAGTTTATAAATGGATTTTGTAAATACATCTTTGAATAGTCAATATCTTCTTTGTTGGTTTTTCTATAAAGCTTCTTCTTAACGTACCGGTGGTTTGATTTTTTTAAGTTGTACCATGTTTAAGTTTCAAATTTGTTTGACTGATGGTTCTAAGTGATACAGATACGGCTTGAATCATAGCAATGTTGGAAGATGGAAGTAGTGAGGCGTATGTGCTAAGGATGCTTAACTTTACCAGAACACTGACGCAAGAAGGGTCTTCCATCGCTCCCAAGATGCTGCAGTTTTCTCGAGAAGGCATGGATCAGGTTGCCATCGTGACCCATCTCAGAGAGAATTTACACTTCGAATGTACTCCGAAGTCAACATCACACCGCTATTGAGATCGTTCAACGACTTCAAAGTTAGAAATGTTAATATTAATTTACGCACTGTAAGGTGAAGACTTTCAGTAGTTGATCACGTGCGAGAAGGCTTGCCACTGGTCCAGAACTTATAACATGGCACAGAACAGCTAGGTTAAGTTCCGCAAGAATTAATTGGCCTAAGCATGATTGGACTAAAATCTAGTCATAGTAGAGGTAAGGATTTCTTGAGGTCTGCTTATGGCTGAGAGATAGTTTGGAGAAAAGGGTTAAAGGAGAGCGATAAGTCCCAGTAACATTTTTAGTTCGTAGAAGGTTATGGTTTAGGCAGGCATTTCTATAGAAGGTCGCACTAACTTGATCTTCGTCGAGGGTTCCCTGATAGCTGTGCGATGCATTGAAGATGGTCATAATACGCCACTAATTGGCGACGGTTTTATTTTTATGCATGACATTGCAAGGCCCAACACAGCAAGGATTGTTGGTGACTAATTTTAACGGGCTTCAATTCAATGTTTGGATGGGCCAGCAGCAAAGTCTCGGCTTAAATCATATCAAACAACTTTGGGATGAGTTGTCAAAGCCGGTAAAAAGTCACCCAGTGATGCAACAGAAGTTGAAGGATTTAAAAATTGTGCTGTGGGAGGAGTACGACATTATTGCACAGCAACACACTCAAAATCTCATAAAGTCGATTCCACTCGAATGCAAGCGGTGATCAATGAAAGAGGAAATACTCCGTACTGCATTGAATGTTTTCATAGCACCATTTTTGATCAAATCGTATTACTCATTTGATTCTTTATTTACAAAAATTTGTTTTTCTTAAATTTTATCGCTATTAATGATATTGAAATTTTAAATAAGTATATGTGCGAATTTTATTTCTAAACTCTCTGGACTTTCTTAGACTCCCTGCTCATTACAGCTCAAAAATGAGCGAACTGTAGCTCTTTCATCTGCTTTGTTACAGTGAATTTATTTGTAACGAAATTCTATTCACTGGGGAACGGAATCAAATAAAATTGAACCTAATCACAGGATTTGCCTTGTAATAATAAAGGGCATCTGGTCCCTCGAGAATAAGGACACCTACTAATTAGACGGTTTCGGATAGGAGATCGAAGGGGGTGAACCGTCGCATGGGGAGCTGCACAATACATCATACCAGCTGCAAAGTGGGCGGCAACACGACAAAACCTGACCTGGGACATTCGAAAGATTCAATGTATCGGACGGTTATTGATTTTTTTCTTCTTGGCAATTTAGTCGGCATTATTTAGGGTCGGCAGATCGCTTGACGTTAGTTGCATGCGTTGAAATGCAACAAAGAAAATACACGAATATTTTTTTAGAGCTCTAGAGCTAAACAAGAAGCACAATTATTTTATGTGATAGTTATATCAATGCACCTTTTAATTGAATAAGATATTACACTTCTCGAAAGATGCATAGGACCTGTTTTCATAGAGTTGTAAAATAAATACAAATTTTTGATTTGTTTTGCTCATTATTCTATGAATTTGCAGTAAGGGATTTTTTGAAAATAGTAAATTACTAGTTTTCAGCAAGAATCTAAATTTGAGACAAAATATTCCACCTTTGTTTAATTCAAAATTGTTTATTTCTTCGTTTTTTTAGATGATGTCTTGGCTCGTTACAATTATTTGACTATTACAATTCATTAAGGTTTTTAGTTGAGATGAAAAAAAGTTAATGGCACGAGCGGGATGCGAACCCACGATCTTCGGCTAGATACGCCGCTGCTCTACCACTTGAGCTATCGTGACCTTATGATCCCGCTCGTGCCATTAACTTTTTTTCATCTCAACTAAAAACCTTAATTAATTGTAAAGTATTAATTGTCAAGCGGACCACGAAATTAGTGAATTTAATATTTGACTATTGTTGTTCTAAAAATGAAAGAAATTGTTTTTCAACATAACGACGAAATTTTAAGAAAAAGTACAAAAAGTTGAACAAGTACAATCCTTCAGTTGAAGCCATTTTCTGATTGAATTCGTTTTTTTCACGGTGCTGCCCCATTTACGCTATTAAGACGTTAAACACCAATTCTTCTTGCAGTATCTTGATTTAATTAAAAGGTAAATTTTGACTCAGAAAATACATAAAAAACGAGCGACTTCAAACAACGTGAGGATGACGAGTTTATCAAGGCTAGACACACCAGAAAACTTGATTTGTAACTTTCAAAAAATTTGAATGCTTGAAATCTCTTGGAACCAAAAAACTCTTCTGTGCAAAACGGTTTCCGTTTAATTTAAAAAAATGTAGATTTAGAAATTTCATCAATCCCTGACCACATACAACATTCTATTAGTAAGACAGTTATCACTTCCATTCCTACCTGAAAACTCTCCAAGACGATTGAAGCGAAAGTGGCCCCGAGACCTTCTCGTTGAGGGAAGATTGAAAAGGGTTCAGTGGAAGGAGTGTTGCCACTGACTAACTTCTCCTACAAGAGGCTCAAATGACACATTCAACATATATGAATCATATTTACATAATACCATGTTTGTGATTGTAAATATCAAATAAATGTATTTTTTTAAATTGAATTTCATGGTTTGAAAATTGGTTGGTACTTTCTTACGTCTGCTCTGTGAGTTCCTAGAGAGTGGAAGGAAATCACAGCTGGGCTTTTTTATCAAAACCACTGGCATCTCTTTTTCCTTGTAATCATGTATTATCCTTGTAATTTGTAATAATGTTGTCATTATTCCGTATGTATTTCACCAAGATTACTTGTATTCACTAATGTATAATAATAAACTGTATTTTAAGTTTTGTGTTGCACGGAAAATGAAAGAATAAATCAGAAAAACTAAGTTTTTAGAGCGTCAAATTGAACCTATAAAACCATTTTTATCGGTGAAAAAAAGTTTTGCGAGAGAAGGGCAGGGCACTTAGAGAGTTTTAATGCCGTTTAAAAGAGCGGCTAAATCAGCCGAGGAGGGCGAAGGGCGATAGGACTTTGTCTGATGTAGATAGTAAACTTGGTTTTATGTTCAGCCCTTAGGGACCGTCGGAGACGTGTTAGCCTAATGGCCGCATCCTCCGACTCAAACACCTCCGCTGGGTACAATTAAGAATTAAATAGTCACTGCAGACCCGAAACATCTTTCTGTAAGCGTGTTTATTTTCATTTCGGAATTTAACCACCGCGAACAACAACCACCATCACACAGCTAATTAATTGTTTTAATTTTTTTAAACGAAATGTCATCTTATCAACGGGGCAAATGCCAAAAATTGGGCTTTTGGACATTTTCCGATGTCAGGTCAAGTGGCGTTATCGTTTATATTATGTTAATGGTGATAATAAATGTCATCCTCAGAACCGTTTCAAGAGCAGATCTCATGTGCCACATCCAAACAAACATTTCAATCTGTTTGAAAATATTAATTAAAAGGGGTTGGGGTGGAAAGTCGATTTAAAAAGCCGAAAGAGTCATACCAAATACTTGTTTAATAATTAATACTCTTACTATGTAACACAAAAATTGTGAAAAAGATAGTGGGTGGAGAGACAGAGAAACATAGATAAATATAAAATAACGTAAATAGAAACAAACATAAAAAGCATAAACATAAATAGAAAGTTAAATAGAGATTGCAAAATAGATAGACGGATAGATCCCTCGGTAGATAGGAACTTAGGTATATATATATATATATATATATATATATATATATATATATATATATATATATATAGAGAGAGAGAGAGAGAGAGAGAGAGAGAGGGTGAGTGAGAATGAAAGAATGAGAAACTGAGTGAACATAGTTTTGTTTAATAATATCGCAAATTTAGGTCACACGACCTCCCTTATAATTAACGAAAGAGGAGAAAGTGTGGAGTGAAGGAGAGAGAGAGAGTAGAGAAAACGTTGGCGTGAAAGTAAGAGACAGAAAGAAATAGAGAGAGATAAAAAGAGAGACAGACAGAGTGTAATGAGAGAGGAGAATGGGAGGGAAAGGGAAAAGAGAGTGAAAGTATGTTTAAGAGTGATAGAAGTTGACTGATAGAAACTAAATTTAAATTAACATTTTTTATTTTGTCACTAATTAGTTTACCGTCTCATTTTTAAAATAATTTATATTTTATTATAAATATATGTAAATTGACCATTGATGCATTATTTAAATTCATCTATACTTTCTATTATGTATGAAACAGATAGATAGCCTCTGTTTGTGCGTAGGCTTAGGTTGAATCCCACTACTGGGTTAGGAATAACCCGAGCTTGAAGGATAAACATGGCGTCCTTGAAAAAGCTTAGGGATCTGATAAAAAGCCTTAAGCTTAAGGAGGAGTCGAACAATAGACCCATAATGGTCGCGGTACGCCGTTTGTTCAGTGGCCGCCTCCTACTAATAGTTGAAGGGTTTCCTTCCGTGTACCTATAGAACACGTAGGAATGCCACATAATATGGCTCTTGTGTGTAGCGGTATTTCGCTAGTGCTTCGGGGCTGAAATAACCAAGCTGTCGGATGCCCCTGTCAAAAAAAAAAAAAATTGTAATTCTTAGAGCGAAAGTATAGCGCAAGAGCCGATGGTTGAATACTCCGTACCCTCATCGACCCTCAATAAAATTAGTTATACAGTATGTATGTTTAAGGGGGAGAAAAATAGAGTATTCCACCAAGCCAATTGAATGAATGTTATGTAAAATGGAAAAAATGCATTAAAATGAGTGTGTTTATGAGTATGGATTTAAAAAGTGGATGGGTTTGTGGTTAAAATGGCCTAGCTGCTGACAGTTCCTTGAATCTACCTTCGGTAGCGGGACGGATAAGTCCGATGTATATGCAGAGTGCACCGTAAATAAATCAATCAAGCAATAATTTTTGTGTCTACAGTTTTAAGTAGGGTCTTAAGGAAAGAAGTCTTATTTTATTGGATCATAACTCTGAGCATTATTTACGCCAATAAGGAATTGCTGGTTATTAACCATTCAACCTGCATCAGACCATCAATCGCTTTGTTAAGAATTTCCTTCATCTATTAAGATGCTTCCATTAAAATAATATGCTAAGTGTTCTTTAGCAGCTTGGTTTGATCAGCCATGTTTATCCAATCAAATTATTCCTGATTGGAGGGGTCGAAAGGTTGAATTGTCGAAGGGGGTTTAGTGCTATTTCAAAAGGTGCTCTTTATAAGCCAGTAAACAAACTTTTCCTCCTATTTATAAATTGAGACGCATTGGCGGTCCGTTAGGATAATTGAAAGTAGAGTTGTTATCGCCTCCTTCTTGAATATTGGGGGCTCCTATTCATTTCTTGGGGCGGCCGGGAAGAACGGGACAATAGCCCGGAGACGAAGACAGGGACACTTCCTTAAATTGAAATAGGGGACCTGTAAACACTTTCTTCCACTTACTACTTCGTGGAACAAGTCAAATAATGGCTCCTCTGATTGCTCGGTCCCTATTATCAATCTCGAAGTGGAGACATCAATTAATCACAACCAATCACTTTTAGCGAGGGTACACATAGTCGCAAACCCCCGGCAATGTTCAATTGATGTTATATCGACTTTTACATCGTGATCTCTATGGAGCTTTAATTTTGAGTTTTCCAGACCAATATTATCGACAGGATTTCACGAATCTTTTAAACCATTGCTCCGTATCCGAAGTTTCAAGAGAGATTACGAAGAGAAACTTTATTCATACCACGAGGGCAAAACGAGTTTATCCCATCTGTTCCACTACTTTTCACCCTCGGAACAATCTTCTCTAATGTCGAACAGATCCCCTTTGAGCCCGTTTGATCCTGTTTGAACTTCCAAAAACTCTTATCATTAAAATATCGTTAAAGAAAATCTTTCAGCAAAGGTACTCCGAGGCGATTAAACATAAATTTTATCTCGACACGTATGAGATGAGCAAATTTCATTTTTTTTAATAACATATTACAACTACGAACATACCTCAATTTCCAAGGCATTTTCTTTAATTAATAGTCATAGCCAGCAAATATTTTATTAGGCATCCACAGATGGTTCGAAAAGTTTGGATGATAAATTAAGAAAAGAGCCGGTTTCTCGTACCTCTGAACTGTTCGGACAGGTTTTCTTTTCAATAGTGGTATCACCTCATACTATTTAAAATAATATAAGGTTTTTTGTTCCTTTTGTCTTTTTTTGCTACCAGCTTAACTTTTACGAGGTAGGTGGATAGGGATAAAAGATGCGGCCATGAAGCCTGCACCTCAACCTGAGTCCTATTGTTCTTACCTGTTTTTTTTTCTTTTCAACTCACTGGCCAGCTTCAGGTTGGTTCATCAACCTCTATAGCCTTGCCAGCGGCTCCTTAGTGCAGGATCTTGCTTGTGGCTTTTCCTGTCTTAGTTGCAAGAATTTGCACCTGCATATACATACAAAAACATAAAATGTGTTCTGCGGGCTCTTCCTCTTTCTGGCAGTGGTAGTTCTTCTGTCTGTTCCTATCCATTGCATGTGCTTTCTTAAGTAGCAGTGCCCTGTCAGGGGTCCTTTCTCAATCCAGGTCTTTCGGCATACTTCCTTGAGGCCTCTCCCAACCCTTGGAGTTATCCAGGCACAACATAATGGTGTAAACTTGGCAGCGTGGCAACCTCTCTAAAACACAGCCTGGATTCGTGTCGGAAGCGGACGGCGGGTGCTTTATCAGAGGCACAAGAATGTTAGGGTATCAGATCCTGTCTGCAAATACGGGGGAGGGTCCATAACCATCTGAACTACGGGGTAGCAGAAAATGTTCCACGTCCAACCCTGCTACATGGGAATGGTCTCGTAGTGGCTTAGTGGCGATGCTCCAGGCGAGAACTTAGTGTGAACCTGTTGCTCGGGGGGGGGGGGTTTACCGTTTGCGGTTTCCTTCCGAGGGCAGTGTTCCTCTAGGGGGTGGTTAGAAATTCTACTTTAAACAAATCCGCGGCCGATCCGGAAGTTCTTACGCTGGAGGATCCCCCCCATACTCTGGGAGATACAGTCGCCTTCTCTATCTCGGGAGCCGGCGGACGACCCAGGGTGATGTATTTCAGCCATCTGAGGTTACCCTTTGCGACACATGGTCTGGTGCTTAATGCCCCCCCCCCCATTGGACAAGCGGAGAGTGAGGTCCGTCTCGGCTTCTCGGGTAACACCTATCTAGTCGTGAGGGGAGGTGCGTCATCTCTCATCTTGAGAACGAAAACGTCCGGCAGGGCCGAAAAAGCTATGTACGAACGTTAAAGAACCTCATCTTTTTTTAAGGTCAATGAGTAAATACGGGAAGCAATGCCCTGTCAGGGGTCCAACCAGAATTCTGGTTCCTCAAGAGCAAAAGTCTCATAATTTGCTGATGACATCGCTATTTACTGCAGCGGAAATTCTTAGATAGGACAACTAAGAGTAGTAAATGGTTTCAATATTGAAGAAGATATATGTGACTGGCCATAGATCGTAAGTTACACTGGAAATCAAAACTAATTATCTGAAATGAAAATGTGAAAAACCTTAAATCTATCAGTAGTGTTTCCAAATAACGATATGGCGCCCACCCAACTACATTTCTTCCAGCTTGCTCCCTAGTGGAGAAAATCTATACCAAGCTTTGATTCGGAGTGACTCTTCTCCTTCTTCTCTACTCTTCTTCTCTATAAGAAGCAATGTAATTTTGAAAAAGAAGAAAATGCTGACATAGTACATGTCTTGTATAGGTTCGTGATCAACAACAAATTTACCATTTGAACTAAATTCCATATAACATGAGACCCAATCTTCAACCTCCTGATGGGGCGGGTCCACAGCGGCGAGCATGGTCTATCCGGGCACTCTGGGCTCGTATTATCATAATAATTTTTTTTTCTATCAAAAACTACGATCTTCAGGATAATACGGTAAATCTAAAACTATCCCTAAGTTCTCTCAAACTTATAACACTGAAAAAGTTAGAGACTTTTTCCGGTAGGAAATCGGCCCTGACCTACTCTGAATCAATGAGCCACCACGAAAAATTACACAAAGACCCACACAGCTTGAATTCTCCACTTGAAATTGAAAACCATCAAACATTGTTTTACGGTAACCTCATCCATAATAAATCTAGATCTCCATTTTCCAAAGTTCACATCAAAACTAAACTCTTCCGATTCTGTGTGCACTGGTTAGAAGAAGTCCATGAGCTGAGTCCTCTGTACATTTTAGTATAATTCTAAACTGCTAGAAAATTTTAAATCATGCATAGAAAATATTTTTGATACAAATAAACAATAAATTTCGAAAATAATTTTTTATTATTTGTATTTAGTCATTAGAGGCCCACAATATCACATGTTTTTTTTTTGTTTTTTTTTTCAGACATCACTGTACAACTAAATTTCGTGTGTGTTGTTTTGTTCGCTATTTTTGCAGAGTCACAGATACCTTTTTACAGTAAAACAATGTATACATTCTTTTTGTACCTTACAGTTACCCTTTGTGTTTCGTATACCGATGCCCAGTGGATTAACAATGACAAAATCTTCATGGCGAGTTTCCAGTACAACGATGTTCACCTCTGTGCTGCGTCATTCTACTCTCCTAGGAGTTTGCTGAGCTCTTGTGGCTGTATCTACCGAGGCTCCTTTGAAATTACGAATCTCGAAACCGAAATTCACAGGTACGCTATAAGCGCTTACAACGGAAGAACGTTTCAAATGGCAAAAGTCACAGCTCTGATTCCGCACCCGTTGTGTAAAGTCAACTCGAAAACAGACACTTGGCAGTACAACATCGGCATTATAAGGGTTAACCAAACGTTCAACCCTAAGCCGTCCTACGCGTTTGCATTGTTACCAATGAATGCGGTCGTGTACGAAGAAGCGTTGTATAATAAATTCAATGACGAATCTTATTTGAAAAATGGAGATAAATATTGTCACGCATTCACATCTGACGATACCAAATACAAATCTATGAGGTTTTCGAACATGTCTTTAGGGGAAAAGTATACGTTCAAACGACGGCAATTTCAGTTCCTGTCGGATACGGATTGCCGTAACTGGCTCTGCTCTTCAGACTTTGAAAAGTGCAAGTTCGATCCAATTAAAGAAAACGCTTATTGCGCTCACGCGATTAACCAAAACGATGGACGGTTTTGTGTGGGCGATAGTGGCTCACCTTTTGTCTGCGAAGGCGTTGTTTACGGCATAGTCGGTTGGATCGTTCAATGCGACCCTCAACAAAAAGTAGATATGGTTTTCAAACTGGACATTGATTTCTTGGAACTTATGAAATCTACCGCTAATACTCCTATTCGAATTGGTTCTGTGTTTTACTTAATACTGTTTCTTCTGCTAATTAATAAATATTCATGGATACACTAAATATCTTATTTTTATTTTTTAATCGGACTCTCTCCTTGATTATCATCTGTTCAATAATTGGTATGATTTTTTTCTGTGCCGGTAATATTTTCTAGTGGTACTTCTTAGTTAATAAATTTCTACAAATAATTTCTAATAATTAAATAATTTTTATATAAAGTATTGGTTGAGATAAAGAAGTTAGTGTCATGAGCGGGATTCGAACCCACGACGTTCGGCTAAATACGCCGCTGTTCTACCACTTGACTTATCGTGACTTCGACCTACTCGGACATCAACTTCTCATCTCACCCTACCTTTTGAATTTTCCTTCTTTTTGCCATTTTTCAAATAATAATCCCAATCGTGACACTGACTTTATTTATCTCAACCAATACCTTACATAAAAATTAATTAATTGAAAGAAGTTATTTGGTCAATAGGACCACGAAATATAATGGATTTAATAATTTATAATGTTCTAACAAAACTAGATACTCATTGTGTGATTCTTAGTGATGATTATGGTCGTTACCGATTATTTTCATCTGTCTGGATTGGTCTGCGAAACGCTGTTCGGTATCTCGCTAAGCTAACAACTTTTTTCCGTCAAATTAACCGTTTTTTATTCAAAATTAACCCATCTCAATTTCAAAATAACCGTTTTTAATATCAAATTCATCTTTTTTATTTCAAATTAATACATTTTTTAAAACATCAAAAAACCTAGGGGATTGTATGAAATGTGCGCACATAAAGTAAAACTCCTGTATTCGAAAAAAAAACTAATTATAAAATAACTGGTCTATTAGAAGAATTCTTTCAATTTGAAATATATTTACATATTTAAGTTAAGAAATTTTTTAACCATGAAATACAATAAGAATCCTTTATTTTAATATAATATACAAATTTTTAATTTTAATTATAATACATTTTCATAATGTTTGTAAGAGTTATATATTTTATATTGTTTAAAAATTTCAAATAAAATTCCTTCATTTTTTAAATTTATTTTATATAATTTTTAAGACCTCTATTATTTTATATTTTTAAAAATTCTCCAATGGACAGGAATTTTGTTTTATACACTTACTGTTCATTATGTAGTGGTCAAAAATTGTTCTTCTAAGATTTTTAATGTTTTAACGAAAGGGTAATTTGAAATAAAAAAGAGTTAAATTAATTTTAAAACGGTTAATACAAAGTAAAAATTGGTCCATTTGGCATTAATGGCTCTTTTAAATGTGTAGTATTTAGTAACAGTTAATTAATGATTATTTGTAGTTCGGCGTGCGGGCTTGTGTGATATAGGTTTACAAAAACATTTTGTTTATTGTGCCAACGTTTCGATCATTATTTAGATCATCTTCAGGGCCTGGGATTTGCAAACATTGTTTCGAATTTACAAAAAAATGTAAGATGTGAAAATGAATTTATACAATGATGTACGCAACAATTTTAGCTTTATTCAAAGTATCTACACTGAAAATAAACGCTTTGAATGAGTGCAAATACTTTATTACTAGTTATACAAAATAGTNCATAATAACATATTATGTAACATTAATACATAATAGAAATCACAGAAAAGTCTGTTATGCATTATCTTTATGCTTTGATACTACAGACTCTCAAAACGACACAAAACAAGACGATCATTAAAAAACTAAAACGCAAACTAAGGAGAAACGACTTATCACATGTACAAACAAAATTATTGCCGCCGTAAATATAACAAAAGTTGACTACATCGACAAAATTAAGTTTTATAAAAAAAAACCTTTGACTGAACAACAAGAAGAAGACGTCACAAACAAAATTTAAATATCAATCAACAAATATACACACTAACATGCGAATGCGGAGGCAATTATAATGTTTTATCGGACAAATACGGCGAAAAATATAAGACAGACACAAAAGCTTATCAAACGTATCATTAGGGACAACGGCGGATAATCAAATTAGGCGACTCATCTAATAGAAAACCACCACGAACTATGACAACAGAAACAACCATTAAACAAACTACTATACGACGTACAAAAAAGTAAAAAAATTAACTAACTGGAAAATTTTGAAGTATATAAACAATTTTATCAATTAATTAATCTTTATGTAAGGTAATGGTTGAGATAAAAAAGTCAGTGTCACGAGCGGGATTCGAACACACGACCTTCGGCTGGCAAATGGAGGGAAAATTCGAAAGGTGGGTTGAGGTGGGAAGTGAGTGTCCGAGTGGATCGAAGTCACGATAGCTCAAGTGATAGAGCAGCAGCGTATTTAGCCGAGGTCGTGGGTTCGAATCCTGCTCGTGCCACTGACTTTTTCATCTCAACCAATACCTTATATAAAGGTTAATTAATGGAAAAAGTTAGTTGGTCAATCGGACCACGAACTCTAATGTATATAAACTATATGTATATAAACAACCATGAGTTAATCCAAGTTAATCACATTCCAAATTGTAGTGGTTCAATCCTAGATATCATTCTGTCTAGTCAAGGGGATATTGCAGTTAGATGTAGTGGGTATCCTTTGGTTCCTATTGATCCTCTCCATCCGCCTTTGGAATCCCTTGTGCCTATTAAAACTAAAAAGTTTAAGAAACATCAACGCAAATTTAGAAAGGATTTTCTTAGATGCGATTATGAACCGACGACTCAATTCCTTAATCAAGTAAATTGGAATGTCATTCTTGCGGGTGACTTGGAGGACTCAGTTGATAAGATTTATTCAATTGTTAATTCCTGTATCAATGAATTTGTACCAAATGTTGTCCGAAGTAGTGCTAGATATCCCCGTTGGTATAACAAAAAAACTTGTTTCCTTGTTAAAGAGCTCATAAACAGTTTAAGAAAACAGGTTCCACCGAGGACTACAGGAGGTTTGCTATTCTCAGAGAGAGATCTAAGGTTAGAATATCTACTTGTTACGAATCCTATGTTAAAAATATAGAAATAGGAACCATTTATGATGTCAAAACGTTTTGGACTTTTGTTAATGATAAAAGGTTTAATAATGATTATCCTTATGAGATGTTCCATGGCGGCAATAGGTTCTCTTCCCCGTTCAGGATTGCCCAGGAATTCGCTTCCCTGTTTAAAGGGAATTTCACTGATAGCTGCGGATCAGATCTTGAGTTGGATGCTGCTGAGGCTGTCGATTTGAATTGGGTCGTCTTTAATCCAGAGATTATAAGAAAACCTTCCTGATTTGGATGCATCATATAGCATGGGTCCTGATGGTATTCCTAAAATTCTTTTAAAGAAGTGTTGTGATGCGCTTACCCTACCCCTCTCCATTATTTTCAAGAAGTCTTTGAGTGAGTCCGTATTTACGACTAGATGGAAAATTAATTTTGTTACCCCAGTTTATAAAAAAGGAGATCGTAAAAATATTGAAAATTATCGCCCTATCAACAAATGTTCGATTATTCCGAAAATCATGGATTCCATTATTGCTGATGCTTTGTGCTCCTCGTTTAAGCTTGTTATTCTGAAACAGCAGCATGGGTTCATGAAAGGACGCTCCTGTATTACGAACCTTGTTCTCTATAAAGAATACATTTTAAATAATCTATAGCTCGGTAAATGTGTTCACTTGGTGTAACGAATTTATCAAAGGCTTTTGATAGTGTGGATCGTCTCATTCTGGTCAGAAAACTCAAAAAACTAGGTGTGGGCCAACCCCTTTTGGGATGGGTGGAATCCTTTTTGTCTGAGAGATCTTTTGTTGTGAGATTTGGTGAAGGCTTATCGAAACCTGTCCACGTACGATCTGGTGTACCTCAGGGCTCTCTTTCTGGTCCAATCTTATTCCTTTTATTTTTTAATGACGTCGACTCTGCTCTCATTAATTCTTCATTTTCATTGTTAGCAGACGATTTGAAAATTTATCGCCCTGTCGAATCGTTGAATGATTGTATTCTCTTGCAAAATGACTTGAGTCGCTTTTGGCTTTGGTGTAAACGAAATAATTTGAAATTAAACGAAAATAAATGTAAGATTTTGAAGTTCAGCAAGAAAAAAATAATTCACGATTACGACCAATTCGTTTATAGTATCGAAGGTTATCACATTGACGAGGTGATACTATCTCGGATCTCGGATTTATTTTTAATAAGAATTGTGATTTTCGAGACCATGTCCATGCCATTAGAAATAAATCCTTTAAAAATTTAGGATTCATACGCAGGCAAACTGCTGACTTTAAGAACCGTTTTGCAATAAAATTACTCTATCAATCTCTGGTGCGCAGTCACCTAGAGTATGCCAGTGTTGTTTGGTCGCCGAGTTCTTTAGATGGGTCTTACATGATGGAAAGGGTACAGAGAAAGGCTATGAAATACCTGTATTACAAATTATGCAATCACAGGAACTACCATCATTGCTTCTGGGCCTGGATTCTCTGGAGGTTAGAACAGTTTTGGCTTCCGTTGTGTTTCTGTGGAAGATCCTAAATAATTTTATTGATTCCCCTGAGATATTATCTTGTATTGGCTTTAGGGTTCCCCAGCGTCAACTACGAACCCATGAATTGTTTGGTACTTCACGGCACAGGACCAAATACGGGTTACTCTCTTCAATCTCCACAGCTCTGCATTACTTAATTACTTTACTGCATTCGCTATCAGTGCGGACCCTTTCTCATCGTCTCTTCAGATCTTAAAAAAATATTAAATGTGCTATAAAATGTAATTGAGGGTTTATTTATTACTTTTGTTTTGCTATTTATTAATCTATTTATAATATTGATTTTTTGTTAAAAGCGTAAGCGCTTCTTTGATGTTATTTTTACTGCTAATATTTTTATATCCTTTTTTAGTATTTTATATCATAATGATTGTTTTGTTGTGTTGCTTGACTGTCCTATGCTTGGGTACCTGACCTGTTTGGACTGTAAATAAATAAATATACAACACTCAAAAAATTATAAATTACAAATTAACAATAACGTGTGGTGATTAGTGACCGTTAATCGATATTTATTTAGAAATCGTGAGATAATGCGGTCGGTGTGATGTACGTTTCAGAAAAACATTTTCTTTATCGTGCCAACGTTTCAACCTTTATTGAGATCATCTTCAGGGCCTGGGATTTACATATATTGTTTACATATAACAATTACATTTTGGATGTGGAAAAGTGAAGTGGAATGGCACAATTACACAGAATACAAACACTTTGAGTGAGTAGAAATACTTTGATTGAATATATAAAAAATATATTTTGTATTGTATAAATTAACTTTTCCACATCCAAAATGTAATTGTTATATGTAAACAATATTTGTAAATCCCAGGCCCTGAAGATGATCTCAATAAAGATCGAAACGTTTGCACGATAAAGAAAATGTTTTTCTGAAACCTATATCACACCAGACCGCATCTCACTATTTCTAAATAATTAACAATAACACACATCGTTTACGTCAATTCAGACGTCTTTAAATGTCGCCCACGCAAATTAAAAAGTGAAAAAAAGTGAAAAGCTGAAGATCAAAACGACCGACTATAAGAATAAAAAACCGAATGATCGGCACGACCAAATTTCTTAGTAACCTATGACAAAAAGACTTTACATTTACACAAAAACGGTTTAATTTTTCTTTGTATTTAACTGTTTTATGGTTGTAGAGAGTAAAGTAAATGCTTCCTGTTTAGAATATTTTAGGATTTTCCTCTTCGTCATTTGTAAGTGCACTGCGGAAAGCACGTGCTCAGGGGGTGTTATAGGCGCTAATGAGAAATCCGTTTTCTTCTGACGGCGGATTTGCATCGCTCTTTTTTTACTAGGAGGGCGTCATGTGTGATTGATGATGGGGTCGAGTCCTCCAACCTCCCCCAACTTGCGCCGGCTACCATGCTGAAAACGGTTTTCCCCTATCTTTAAGAACCCTCAGATGCCATGATACAGATGGAAGAGGTAAACGAAACATAAAAGAAAGGTAAATTTTGTAAGAGTAAACAATAAAGAGATTAAACAATAAATACAAACAATTTTATTGTAAGATTTATTTTTACATTTTGCTTGGTGAACCTGCAACAAGTTTTTCGGTGCTTTTTCAGGTTCCTAACTTTTAATATACTGGGTTTTTTTTTTTTTTGGTATTTGTTAAATATGAGGTTACCAAATATTAAAATTTTTCTACTTAGATCTGCTTGTCCCTGCTGTTTTGGTCTATCATACGCATTTTCGGTTTAACTCCAGTGGTGAGTCAGGGCATGATCCGGACGAGGCATCTGAAGATGGCGAAATGCATGAACGCTTCAGGTAGAACAAACTAACTAGGTATCGATCAACAGTATTAACACCCTGTGGTTGTAAACTTGTAATTTTGTCGTTTCCTTTGAATCGACTACCAATCATTTTGGCTTGCCTACCTATGCTGTTTTTATCGGTCATGCTCTTTTCGGCTTTTCACCACTGGAAGGTCAGGGTAATGAGCAGGTTGAACCATGTAGATATGGCTAAATGCCCCAACGCGGCACGCATACTGACCTATGACCACATTACAAGTTCATCACCCTGGACTGACGAATTTGCATTTTGGTGGTTTCTGATCATTTGGGTCTGCCTATGCTAGCTGTTTTCGGCTGGCAAACCTGTTTGCCGCCCGTGGGCCAGGGTTATAAGCTGATTGAGGTATTTGAAAATGGGTATAGGCGAAATGCGTCTGATATACCACCATCCCTCACAACATTGACGAAACTTGTCTTGACAAATAACCCAGGACTAACACTGAAGATGGGGAAATGACTAAACACCAGACATACCAACCGCGAAGAAAGGCAGCTCTCACTAATCGATAACGACCAAATTATAGTTTTAACACCCTGTTGTGTCATTGGTGGAGATATAAGCGGGGTGAGGCAACTGAGGATGACAAAAAGCCGAAACGCGTCTCGTATTTGTCTTTTCCTGATGATTTCCGGTATAAAATTTTGATCATTGTTGTCAATTGCAATAGTGAAAATGCTTACCTTACCCTTTCAATTTCTGCGTTGAATTCAAGTCGGTCTTTTAATCTATATAGCGCGTTATCTCGTGGCAGTATAACTGTAATTAATAGAAATGATAAATGATGGAGTGAGTGTGGTGTTCAATACTTTTTAAAAAGGATAGTTCCTACTCACAGTAAGTTGTTTTGCAACGAACCGGATTGCAGAAGTCCTTCAACCTGATGATGAGCTAAAAGGCTCGAAATCCGGATCGTTGCAAAACAACTTACTGTGAGTAGGAACTATCCTTTTTAAAAAGTATTTAACTGTAATTATGTTCTAAAAATTTAAATTTAATTTAACCTTTACCTTCACTTGGAAATGTATGAGGTAGGAAAACCAAAAAAGTAATTGGAAAAATAAAACATAGCTCACCTCTTCATTTATCGCTTTATTCTAATGTTGGCGTAAGTTTATTCCTTCAAATCTGATTTAAATGACTCCTTGGAATAAAAACGTACACCTAGCCGCCCTATGTATGGGAATGTGCGGCCACAAGGGCGTAAGGTAAAACAGGGCCGGGTTTGGGCAACATGTATACCTAATGCACCGTCTTGGTTGAATACGAATTGGTTGATTAGAACGAATCATCCTGCACTCCTAGCATACGAATAATCAATTTCGTCTTTCCGTGAAGGCACCCTCCTCAATACGGAAGCACTTCACATTTTCTTTAAGATTTTCAAGGTGGGGCGTTTCCTCTGTTTGTTTCTCCTTAGGAGAAAAAAATCTACGCATAAAATATTTGTGAATTACGTTTTTCTGATAAAACTTAATAAAAAGAATATTTTTGTACAATTTGTATTGCGCGCACACAATTATGAACAAATTGAGTGGAATAAGTGCACATTTTGTTTTATACGATTTTCATTAATTGTAAGTTTTTCTGTTCGGGGCTTTACCGAAAAACCGTGAAATTGCCCATCCAGGTTGAACGTAGTTAAAAATCACGTCGTTGAATGCTGTCAATCATTTCGCTGCAGATCAATTTAACAGGCAAGCTCCGGATGAATGGAAATTACTCGGATGTTCACAGTCGAACGTTCTGTTGAAGACATTTTGTGAAAATGTTGTAACAAAGTTCACTTTTCCCCGACTGTTCACGGAAGGAATGAAAAGAAAAAACTTCGAATGACTTTGATTTCCCGTTAAAAATACTAGAATTCCAATCATTCGAGGAAATGATAATTTCTAATATTTATAAAAAATTGTTAATTAATTGGATACATACTATGTATAAAAATTGATTTTGATATAAATCGGTATTCCACCAGTTCCAATTAGAAAACAAAAACATATCTCATAGAATAACTGATTTTCCTTTGCATACATTTTTTTATTATATAATATATTCCATTTAGATAAAATATATTATGTATGTAATTAGGTACCATTGTTAATAACTCAGGCAGGCGTGTTACTACAACACTTACGATTTAGTGTATTCAGCATAAGTCATAGTACAATCCTTGCTTTTTGGACGTGTAATTTAATTTTTAAGATCATTTAGCGTGATTTTATTATTTAATAAGAGGTTATAATAAAAACATTATTAATAAATTCATTATATTTAGTGGTCTATTGACCAAATTACTACTCTGAATTAATTAATCTTTTTATGTAAGCTTTTTGGTTGAAATTAAAAAGTCAGTGTCACGAGCGGGATTCGAACCCACGGCCTTCGGCAAAATACACGGCTTCTTTATCACTTGAACTACGTGACTTCGATCCACTAGGACACCAACTCCCCATCTCAACCTACAACCTTTCGATTTTTCCCTCCTTTTTGCCATTTTTCATAATTAATAAACGCAATATACAATAAGAATAAAATAATTGAACATATAAATAAAATAATATTGTCTGTGGCTACACTACAGTTTTAATAGCAACCAGCATTGTTGCCTGCCTAAGGGGTAAGACATTATTGCCTTCATTTATCTTTTTTTATTGCGATTGCATTAATTGCAAACAAATGTCCACTACTGACGTTGTCAACTTTTCAGTGTCTACTACTGAAACAAAAACAACTTTTTAAGATAAACATTTAGACATCGTGACATGCGGTCTGGTATGATGCAGATTTGGAAAAACTTTTTTTATCGTGCCAGCGTTTCGGCATTTATTGAGATCATCTTCAGGGCCTGGGATTTATAAACATTGTTTAAATTATACAAATACATGTAAGATGTGAAAATTAATTTATACAATAATGTACGCAATATAGAAGTTTGTCAGTTATTGCGTGATATGGTTTTTATTGTTTTTAATTTATTTTCGGTTTTTTATTGCTGGTTTTAATCAGCCTGTAACGTATTTTTGTGATGTCATTTTTTATCTAGGGGTGGCTTGAGTTAGCAGAATGATATTGTCGATCGCTCTCGGTTTTCTGTTTACACGATGAGTTTAACCTGTTAAATGTCTATTTTTTGAACTTATGCTTTTGTGGAGCGTTTTGGAAAAAACCCAGACACGTGAAATTTTCTTTGTGTCCATTTTCTCATGAGCCAAAACGTTTTGATCTAACACGGGACAGGGACTTAACTTCCCGTACCATGAACATTTAATTTACTATAAAGTAAAATGATTGTTGGAAAAATTTGCGAAAAACAATCATAATGGACATCAAGTTTGGGCTATACAATGATCGTATACGGTTGTGTTCAACAAGCGCATTATTCTTGGCCTTCACTTGAGATGGTTAATCAGGTGAACAGTCTTCAGGCTCGTCAACCTGCAAAAGCCACGTACTCATGGCTACACGATAATATTGAGTCACGAACGTCTAATAAAGTATTTGGCAAACTTAACCCTTAACTTTTATGAATGGTAATAGTGTAAGCCAAGCAAATGGGAAATTGATGCCGGTGCTCATAAGATCGGCTAATGACTTCAAACTTGGGCGGAATCCATTCTCTGTCATAGACTAAGCCATATGAGAACTTTATCTTGAGTTTATGTATAACGAAGCGGTCGTCAATGTCCTATATGACTTTCTCAATCGTGTTAATTGATTCGTTGACCAGGCTGATTTATTTATTGACTTATGTCAATGTTTCTCTGCAACACGAACCCGGCCTTTTGACATTTTACCTTTTTTACAGTATAGGACGTACATTTGTACGAAATATCGCATCTCTACTTGTACGGTATTATATATATTTTATATATATTTGTAATTTTGATGATGTGACTACCACCTCCTCCCCTAAAGTGACATTGATTTTAGGAAAATTGCAATTTTCAGATGTTTTATTCCTATTTGAAACCTTTCTTTTCACCGAATTTCACGTTTCTAGTTATTGGCTAAGTACCTTATAATTTTGATGATCAGACAGTCAGCATAGGAAAACAGCCAATTTTGAAATCCTCCCCTCTCAAAAAGGTTTAATTTAAACGCTCAAATTCTTACAATGTCCTAAGCAACTTAAGCTCAATTTATATTTCAAATATGAAAAGCCCATTTTAAGTGTAAGCAGAGATACGAGGGTGAAAAAAAATATGGGCTCGAGTGAAGATACACATGGGGTTGCTGGAACTTGGTCAGCGCACTACCGTGCTTTCAGAAAAAAAGCTACTTTCTTCTGTTTTGCTATGTATATCTATTTTAAATTGTTTTACCTTATATGTGTATTTCAATTATTAATAATTGTTGGAAATCAATAACGATGCTCGCAGAAATTCCGTCAATGCTTGTAATTAGATTGATTCGATTTATAACCCTCCACCTGAACACAACCTATCTCATCAAAATCGGTGATTTACAGGTCCGCAGTGCATCGACTGAACAGCCCTCCGTGTAATTAATTTACGAACGATTCCAGTCATATTTTTGATTTGCTTTCGACTGTTTTAAACTTTTTTAAAGTAATTGTAGTAATAGTAAACCGGCTATGCCTGTCACAGAAAATACACGATCTCGGCAGCGTAGGAACAAGTCTGAAGCCTAATCCGAGTAGACTGAAACTTCGCGAAAAATTTAAAACTGGGTCGACCCCGGCGGTTAATAGATGCGGAGAAGCGCCTGTGAAGTAACTTTAAACAACAGAATTATTCAGCACGCGACCGAAAACCGAAAACTTTTTGATTTTAAATCAGCAGGCGGGTTCGAAGAACAGTCATCGGAGGCGGTTAACGTCTCAATAAAAATTGTGCGCATTAAAACTCGCTTTAAATGGTTTTCATTTGGCTCAAATCTCCATGAAAAATTCATGTCTTGTGGGGCTGAGCTTTTCTTCATTTGGAAGCCCCTCGATACGACGGGAGAATATCCTTCTGTACGTGTAACTGGAAGGGAAGGAAAACATGGCCTTTTCCTTTAAAAAAAAAAAAAAAAAAAAAAAAAAACCTTCGATGACATTAGGCTGAAGTCGAATACCCTCCGCTGTTACGAAGGGGAATAGAAAATCAGCTCTAAAAGATTTCTCTCGCATTTAAACGTTCCCTTTCATTCCCATAAAACATGCTTACGTTTAATTAAACTTTTTAAACAACAAATTTATCAGGACAGTACTGTCCAGAAATGAATTAAAAACGACAATATCTTACCTCACTTGTCAGTCGAGACTTAAATTCTGCCACAACAGTTCGGGAATATTAAAACAAGTCTTCAAATAAAAATATTTATTGCAATATATAAATATTTATAGCTCGATATAAACAAAATATATAATTATATTAATTATTAAAATTCGTTACTTACTATTGAAAAAAGTCATTTTTCAATATGACCCTATGTTCGAAACAGGATTGAAGTTGGCTGGATCACCCGTCCACTGCAGCCCTAACTGTTTCTAGTATAATTTTCCAACACTAACCAACATTTTTAATCTTAAGAATTGAGATTCAGTGGCAGCTGATTTGAAATAATCACCACTCCACAAGAAAAAAGTATAAGCTAAAAAGACTTCACGATATAACCTAATCACTAGAGAATTAAATAAAAATTATCGAAAAAGGCTTAGTTAAACCAACATACATATTGGCTGCAGTAAGATTGAATGTTGCAGCTTCTAGAAATTAGCGGAAGTAAATATGATACAAAAACCAGGGAAACCGGCAAAGACAAATCATATAGACAAATATCACTCCTAAGCCTCTTAAGTTTTGAGAAAAGATACTATTAAAATGAATAAACTCATTTTAGAAAAAAAATCATCCCTGATCACCAATTTGTATTCCGAACAAGACAACAGGGAATTGGACCATGTTCCGCTATCAGCATTGTTGCAGCTATGATAGAACGATACTACTGAATATCTGGGAATGACCATAGATGCCAAACTGAGATGAAAAGATCACATGAAAATGACAGAAATAAATAAGGTATAGGTAAGGTATTGGTTGATAGGGCACGGCTCCAAATTTACTATACAAAAGAAAATATGATTATACAAACAAGTCCTAAAGCCAATATGAACATAAGATATTCAATATGGGGTTGTACCAAAAAAGCAATTTTAAAATTATACAAACACTCTAAAATAAAATCTTACTTAACTCATGATCCATGTTTCCTGGTACGGAAAGAATAACATATATTGAATTTAATAATTTTTATTTGCAAAAATTAAGAAAGGCGCTGTTGGTCGAGTATGAAAATGTTCCACAGCACTACATAAAAACATCATAAAATCGATGCCACGTCTAACGCAAGAGGAGGAAATACCGAGTCCATACTTAATTGAATATTTTCTTCATTGTTTTCATAGCAACATTTTTGAACAAATTGTTTTACTCGGTATAATTTTATTTAATATTTTTATTCAGATATATCTTATATTAAAAAAAATATATCCAGTAAACAAAAAAATAAATAAATAAAATTATAACGATTAGAAGTATTTACTAAAAAACCGAGGGTGGCTACATTTTTTGTCGCACATTGTATATCATTGTAAAATTAACGATTGGGCTAATAAGACCAGCTTTAATAGATAAAAGTAAATAAAAAGATTGAGACTTCGTCTTGTAGGAAGCTTCCCAGCTGATAAATTCAAGAATGTTCATTCTTAACCAGGCGTGGGTAGATTTTTTCTTTTCTGATGGTGTTGAATCCTGTTAAAATATTTATAGTTCCATTAAACATAATATTAAGGGGAGTTACCACGTTATCAAATCGGTTTGATAAGCTTTGGCACTGGGTTTTTCGCATTTTTTCACAAACGTTTAATTTTGTCATTCCATACAATCCTACTCCCTACGAAACCATTACTGATGGGGGATGACGACACTGTAACGGTCTTTCTAATTTCTCGAGCAACAAAATACGAGAATATCTTTAAAAAGAATTTAACTGTTTTAGTTGCATCGTACCACCTTAACAGCTACTTAGATTTCTGTTAAACACGTACAGTATTTCTATTAAAAGCTCTCGATATCAAGGTATTACGAAATAAGCACTGTCTTATTACTGCATTTCTTGCAATCATAACTCGTACAGTTTTAATTCTTGTCAGAGTGCACTTCACAGTCCATGTTTTTTCCTACTTTTAGGTATAGTTATTATTTTGTTATAGCAAACAATAAAAATTTATTATTATTATGTTTTTTTTTTATTTTCTCGCAGAGGCTCTCAGTTTATTTTTTAAGTAATCTAAAAGAGGGTGAACGTTTAATTAAAAAAGACACTAGAAGGCCCTTTTATATGTTAATTTGAAGGGTCATTTCAAAAGGTATAAAAGTTTAAGATGATTCCGTAGCACATCGGGTACATTTAATTACCACTTAAACCTCTTTGTTAACTGCGCATCAGTTCTTCAATCAGCGCTAAATCAATGGATCGGGTCGTCCCCTTGCCTAGACCGACCTGCAGGATGAATTTCGGGTCCTTTTCGAGGATGTCGCCCCTTTAAATTGGTATAAAGTATCGGGCGGAGCTAATTGCAAGCACAAGGAACCCGTAGGGTAAGCAGAAAGGCTGCTGAGTCTGCTTGGGTTTAATTGCCGAAAGGGTGCATCTGAAATATCGAGAGGTGTACTCTGCTTGTTCAGAATATATTGAAACGACTGCTGGTATCTAATGATTGCGAGAACAAAGAGGGTCGGTCGAAATTGACAAGATTAAATCCCCTTTTTGATATGAAGAAAAGGTGACAGTTGGAGTTGTGAAATGAAGTCTCCATTTAAGCATAAAAGTCAGCGTTTAATTTGCTGCCGTCATTATAGAGCTAAATCCATTGTCTCTCCTTGAAAGCCCTTTAATTACGACTTCAACAAACAAGGCAGATTGTGAATGGCCGATAGGACGAGGTGTATTGAGCGGTTAGTAATATGGGTAATCACGTGTAAACACAGGTTTATACAGTGAGACCGGGATGGTCATTGGTTGTGCGTCTAATCCGCGAGCTATCGCTAATTGGAGTCTAAACTAATTAGTGTTCTACCAATAAACTGCTCCCTTAATCGCGCCGTACCTTCTAATGAGTGAAACATTAAACCTTTCCACTACACGCCGGTTTAATCCCTCCCAGCGAATAAGGAGACACAATACGACCTGCATGCGAGTTTCATATTAATTTCAAAAATGATATCTATCTTTAGACGCCGACCAGCGTAAATTTCTGCAAATATAATTTTACCACTTGTCAAACATCGTTTAAACAGTTTGATGAGTATTGATTTAACACCATTCTAAATTTCTTTTTCTTTAATTACATACGGCGAGATACAAAGTTTGGTTGCACTAGTGTGTTGGAAAGATATTACCTATTAGTTTATGGCATTTTGTTTCATTAGTTCAAAAACCATTTAGAAATTTTGTTAAAATTTGTAGTGCTATTGTGGGCAAATGAACCATATCTTATTATTTCTAATTCGTAAAACGCGAAACCGACCAAATTTAAGCTTTTCTATTTTATTTAATTATTTAGCCTGTTGAAAAGTTTGCACATTACAAAACTGTTTTAATGTACATTTTCTCTCGTTCACCATACTAACGCTTTGGCAAGCACAAAGCAGTCAACGCTGGCACTTAATATGAGAAATTTAATGTTGCAATGAAAATGTATGGTATATTTCATTCAGATACGCGCCTACTGGGACAATAATAAAAAATGAACTAATTTCGTGGTCCGCTTGACCAATTAATATATTACAATTAATTAAGGTTTTTAGTTGAGATAAAAAATGATATTTGAAAAATGACAAAAAGGAGGGAAAATTCAAAGGGTGCGGTTGAGATGGGAAGTTGGTGTCCGAGCGGATCGAGGTCACGATAGCTCAAGTGGTAGAGCAGCGGCGTATCAAGCCGAAGATCGTGGGTTCGAATCACGCTCGTGCCATTGACTTTTTTATCTCAACTAAAAACCTTAATTAATTGTAATAAAAAAAATATTTAAAAGTTCCTTGCTGCGCAGGGGAAATAATAGAAAAAAAATCAAATCCAAATTATAAAAAAATTATATTCCTTTTTACAAAATAAACAAATTCAATTCTTCAAAATAATATAGAAAAATCTTAATTAAAATAATCATACAAAAAGAAACAACATTTTTTTTACGAACCTGTTAACTGTGCGATTATACATGACGGAGAGGCCACGACTGATCTCAAGCTACTACTCGTTATGGCGAGAGCAGCGCTAGTTTTTTAAATTATTTGTTTGGTGAATGAACTAGTTACATTTTTACATAATAAAAACCAAAATAACAAAATTTTGTTGATTTAAACAAATACAAAATAAGAATTTTTCTGCGTAAATTATTGTTCGAAAATAAAATATTTGTTTCATTATTAGTAATATTTTAACTTTATTATTACAACAAAAAAACTTGAACATTACAACATTAAAAAGTCAATTACTTAAAAATTTCAAGACAAGATGGCCGCCCTCAAGGAAAATGCTTTCCCATTTTTGCAATGCTATAGCTTTGCTTTTATCAATTTGATAGATGTACAAAGAAATAAAATGTTATTGTTTTGTTCTATTTATTTTCACAAACCGTGTACTGTGTAACATAATTGGATGGAGAATAAATTCTCGCACTAGCAAATACATGTACTGTAATAACGCCAAATTGTGGCAGATATATTTTTCAGAATACAAATTAATTTTTCTATTAAGGTTTTTATACGAGGAAAGTATTTTGATGTTTTGTTGTACTTACATATTTCTAAATATGCCACTGGGTATGTTATCGTTTAATTTAAAATTTATTTATTTATTTTTAGTACATAATTAGAATCTTAACTTTTTTCTAATGTTATTATCAAAAAAATTAATCTTGTTGTTACAACTTCCTAATCCTTATTATAAACTGTTTGACAGAACCGATAATCTCAGGATATCACGTAATTATAACTAATGAGAAAAATCTCCTGACTATAAAAATTGTAGCAAGCAAGAATTTCCGCTCCGGGAAAAAACCGAAGTTTTGAGGTATATTGATTTAATAAGTGCATGATAGTGGTATGTTGTGGAAGCTAGGACGTCTCTTTGTCAGTATAGTGGTTTTTTTTTTTTTTTTTTTTTTTTTTTTTTTTTTTTTTTTTTTTTTTTTTTTGTGCTAGTTTATAGCTCGTATTCCCTATTGGGACGTGTGGGGCCTGAATCTCTATAAAAACCTGGTTTCAGGGTTGGGTAAGATTTATTTATTTAGTTTTTCTCTTTTCTTTAAACGTCATCTGTTTTTTCAATTTTTTCAACATTTTCCAAAATCATAATGGTGAGATAAAATTTCACATCACAAAGAAAATTTATAGCTTTATATGTAAAACATATAAAGTTTAGGAATATTTTAGTGCTAGTTCTTATTTTTATTAACAAAAACGCATTTAAGCATTTAACTTTGCCATTACAATTTGTTTTGGACAAGATATTACTTCATGAATTAAGAAGCCATACTTCTTCATATCATTACTTTCTAATTTTAAAGTTTTAAGTTAGTCCTTTTTGTGAAGAATAACTTCGCTTAGGCCCAAAATTTATTATTGATTTATAAAAATATAAAAAATTGTCCAAGGGACCCCAGTTATGGTGAGCAATCTTCAGTGGTTTAGTTAACATTTTTTCCCAGAAAAAAAGCAGGAGATATTTTTGAAGAATAATTTTGACAAAATGGAAAAAGATATTATCTAGTAGATATATTTCTTTCTACAAAATAAACAAACAAGTTCAATTCTTAGAAATAAAATAGAAAAGTCTCGATTAAAATAATCTCTTATAATAATAACAAAAAGAAACACAATATTTTTTCCAACCTGTTAACTGAGTGATTATACAAGAAGTAGTCCCCACGACTGCTCTCCAGCAACTTCTCGTTATGGAGAGAGCAGAGCTAGTTTTTCTAACTATTTCTTTGGGAAATGAACTATTTACATTTTCAAAATACATGTTACATAATACAAGATAAAAATTTTCCTAAATAAATTATTGTTTTTTAAAATAAAGTAATATTTGCTACATTATTAATATGATTTTTACTTGAAAATTACAACGTTATAAAAATATAAAAAAATAAAATCAATTAATAAAAGCTGTAATTTTCATTACAAAATCAAGGCGTCAGTTATCCTTTATGGTTCCCCTGATGTGAATGTGTAAACTTGACTGGTAAGATCAGAATTGATCTAGAGGTATAGAACATCAGGAAAATGGGAATAGATCATTTTGTTGCACAACTAGTAGTCGTTGTGGATAATAATATTAGTGAACGTGAACCCTTATTCCCCATAGTGTCTTTACACCTGACTTGTGTAAAGGTAGTTGGGTTTTAACCATCTTGAAGTGGTTGCGACTGCTTGCAGGAATATTGTTTCGTTCATGTACACTGCTGGCAGTTAACTTTAATTTCTCAATGATTCCATCATCAAAACAGCAGCCAATGTTCTTGTACAATCGCCGTTAATATTCTATTGTTATTATCTTTACACAAAGGAAATGTAAGAATGTTTGGGGACAATGACAGAAAATGAAAATACGCGACTCACTTGCCAGAAAAATACCATGAATTATCAACAATATAGAAAAGCGTGATACGCCGCCCATAGAGGACAAAAAAATTAATGAACTGGAAAACTTGGAAGTATATTTATAAACATAACACAATCGAAACGAGAAAAACGCGTAAAGCTGGCATACCACATCAACTTTATTCAAATGAAAATGCAAAAAGTTGGACGATCACAGAGACTGACCTAAACAATAAAAAACCTCAGACTTAATCCACCATAGGCGCCGACACTAAAAAATGACAACTTTAAATCATCAAATCATCCAGATCCAACATTGAATATGTGGAAATGTGGAAACGGGTCTGATAATAAACCCAGGAACATAGCCAAATTGTAATGGATATTTAAAACAAACTTATAAATTAAATTATTACGTTTTCTTAATCTTGCAATAAATTTATTTATGTTTTCGTGGTCGAATTTTCCCTCTTTTTGCCATTTTCAAATGTGGTGTAATCGGATTGGATTCTCAGCGAATTATGAAGTGGCCATGGGGAGCTGTTTCGTGAAGTGATACTTCTTTTACTTTTTAAATCCATTTACGTTTTCTTGGTCAATTGACCAAGTTACTTCTTTCTATCAATTAATGAATAATTAATCTTTCTATATAAGGTAAGGAGAGTTGGTGCCCGAGAGGATCGAAGTCACCATAGCTCAAGTGGTTGAGCAGCGGCGTATTGAGCCGAAGGTTGTGGGTTCGAATCCCGCTCGTGACACTGACTTTTTTATCTCAACCAAGACCTTATATAGAAAGAATAATTAATTGTTTGCAATTAATCTTTGATGAAGTTGAAACAGGCTAAGTTGTCATTATACCCTAGCTTGGGATTCAGAATTTTCTATAGTATGCAGTAAAATTATATAATAATCAATATATTCTAAATAATTTCTTGTAATTGTTATAAAGTGGGAGTATCGATCGACATCTTTCCGTTACGAAGAACGTGCTATTCGTTGGACTTGGAGAATCGTGGGTAAAGCCACAGGTGGTGTAGCGGTTGGAAGGCTTCCCGTTAGAATGTAGCACCGTTCAGGATTTTTCTTTCGTTTTTTTAACTAAAAATAATAAGGACGTCAAAAGCACGAAAACTATGTATTAGTGGTAATACAGTAGTATACATTTCGAGATTTTTTTGCACTAAGAACAAATTTCGATGAAATTCATAAATAAATAATTAAAAACAAATTATGCCTAATTTACTGTTTAAAATACAGACAGAGCAAATGAGAACAGACTAATGACATGAGAAATAAAAATGTTAACATAGGACTATGTGTACATTGTAAAGTTAATTAATCTTATATATTTTAATTACTTGAAATACCTTAGTTATAAAAAATAATTACGGCTCACACAGGCACCATCTTATTCACATACATATCTGACTTTCATTCATTCACAGGTGTTGGAGGGCACAACAATAAATCCAAAAGATTAAACGGTATCGCATCCCATCAACGTTGAATTATGGACTTTGTTCAAATATTTATAACGGAATTAAGAACTCGGGGCGAGAATCACCAGACAAGAAATATGAAACAACCCAGGAAAGTCGTCGTTAAGCACACGCCCTCCTGATAAAGGGTCCTGATAACGAAGTTGTTTGGAAAGGAGACATCTGGAAACAGCGGTTTCCAAAAACATAACTATTTTAATGCCTTGACACGTCAAATTCTATTAACTCACCTAAATAAGAATTGCATTGAGTCAATAATGTATTTTTTGGTACCGGTTTTTTGAAAATTTTTAAGTATGTTGGATTCGATTTACAGCCTGTTTAATCCTGCACTTCATCTACATCAAGCCCGCATTAAATATCTGGAAGTTCTGAGTTATACTTGATTACATTGTCTTGTACTTTGTTTATGTTTGCTTCCAAATATTCAAATTTCTCATAAATATTGAAAAAAACTGGAGGCTGTTTCAGATTTTATATTTTTGAAACGGTCGTGAGAACGTCGAAAACGCGTAAACAGATTTTCACGCTTACATTTTTTTTTTAAGAAGAAGAAAAATAATTTTATTCTGGGACTGGAGTCCCCTAAGAATAATATACATGAATTAAATAAAGGAAGCTCCTTCTATGAAATTAAAAATAAAATGAAATAAAAATCTTGGCGCAATGCATACAAGTAAGGCAAGTCATAAGAAAAAATAACAAGAATATTAAACAAAAATATCAGATATAACGTAAGGTCTCTGCTTGGAGGGAGAGGAGGTGATTATACAGGTGGGATTTAAAGGAGGAAAAGTAGGCAGAGTGACGAATAGAAAGGGGAAGGAAATTCCAGAGTTTAGGGTATCGGGTCAGAAAGGATCTTTCAAAGGTATGGGTTGTATGTTACGGAAGGATAAGGTCGATTGGGAATGAGCGGGTGTTACGAGTGTGATGTGAGGAGTTGAATTGGAGGGATTGAGTGACGTACGGAGGACGACGAGGGTGGATGGACTGGAAAAGAAAGCAACCTAGGACATACTGTGCACGGAAAGAGGGGTAGAGCCAGGAAAGTTGGGAATACAACCCCGACACCAGGGACCCTCGTGGGGTGCCGAACACGAATCTTACGCAACAATTCATAATACGCTGCGCGTCCCCCCCTCCGAGAGACCACCGTATGCCACACCGTATAATCGAAGAAGGGAAGTATAAATGAAGATACAAGGAGTTTGTGGGTAGAGAAAGGTAAGAGAAGCCAGGACCGACGAAATAGGCTGAGGGAGGCAAACAATGGCGGGAGATTTGGGAAATGCCAGGAAAGGTTTTGGGCAAAGACGACTCCTAGGTTTTTAACCGAGGAGCAGAAGGGAATGGGATGGTTATTTAACATGAGAGGTGGGATTTTTAATGATTAAACTTCGCAGATTCTTTAGAAATAACATCATTTTCTTTCGGCATGTTTGTAACAAGTAGTATTTGTCAAGCATTACAGTCTGTTTTAGTGATGTCGCCTTGTTTATTTATTTATTTTTTTTATCGTGTTTGTTTTGTAGACGCTGTGTGCTATAATTTTTATTGTTTTCAGTTAACTTTCATATTTCTCACTTGTCATTGGTTCATTTAGTCTGTCTGTCATTTTAGTGCTGCCGTTCTGTGACTGTAGAGGTGGGTGGATTCGGCTTGTATAATATTGTCAATCGCTCTTGATTTAATATATATCATCGAATCGAATTTCGCAGTTTTAGTGATTGGTCCAGAAAACTTATACTTTTATTATTTTGTAGCCCTTCCATGAATGTAGCGTAAGGATTTTAGGTCCGTAGTGTGTGGTTTAGGTTGTTGGTGATGTTTACTATAGAAAGTAGAAAGTACATATGTATATGTGTGTGATGTTGTGTCTTGCAATTAGATTATTATACATCTATTAAAATTTAGAAATATTAAGTAAATCTAATTACACTAGACAAACGACGAAGGAAAAACTGAACTCCTTGAGATGGTTCAAAATGCAACAGACAGATGGGCAACAACAGGAATTATTTTTTGCAAATATTATAAATAAAAATGTAATCTTCCCTTTATATTATAATCAATTCTGCGTGGGTTTTCAATTGTGGTGTATGAAATATTTTGGAGAAAAAAACTCCCTTATACGTTGTCATTACTCAACAACATGCGAGGAAAAACAAGTACAGTTCGGTAAATTTATTCTGTAAATGAACCTATATGTCTGTATCGGTGTATTCTGTATGTTATCAACATTTACATTTGCTTGGCATGTTTGTTACAACGTGCTTCGTAAAATTCCGCTTAACGGTTTCACTGTTTGTTTAAAGGGGCAGCACAAATTAATTAACGGTCGGCCAAGATGTTTTCTTTTAATTGAAAAACAACGTTAATTTGTTTTATCGCGAAATAGGAAAAATTCGAGAGGAAAAGCGGGTTATGTTATGCTTGTTTTAATTTCCCGTGTTTTCACGTGAATTTTTTTTACTGCTCGGCAGAAGTCTTTCTTTACAAAAAAAAGGTAAATTAGGCTCCGTTCTTGTATAACAAACGGGTCAGATTTTAAATTTAGCACAAAACCAAACTTTTGCTATCTTAAATTGCTTAAATTCAACATAAAGTTGTTTTTTTTAAACAAAATTTTTTGATCTATTAATTATCCACCAACAAGTTTCAATATGCATTTTTTTAGTTATTCTCCACCTCATTTTATTTAGCACCGTGCGATGATAACATGTACATGATTCGTTGCGCGATATACCGCCTGGGTATAATTGCGGTCTGTCACCTGCTGACTGGGTTGCTGAGATCAGCAAAGCGACAAATTGCGGCCGCCCTCACATCCATTCCATAGCAAACGTTAAAAACATAGCCACGAAAGGGCAGCAAAGCTTACCTTCGGGTTAACTCAAAACTTCTGCAAACCAGGCACACTCCTTGTTACTAATCTTAAATCTGAAACCTAGTTAGATCCAGAAGGTAAAATCTAAAAAATAAACATAAAGTAATCTACCCTCTTTATCACGAAATAAATTTTTCCATAAATAAGATCTTTTGTGCTAGAAATAATACAAAAATTTGACATAAAAGCTTAGGAAGTCCGAACATGTTCAACATGAACTTTTCGTAGCAAATCGCTACGACTTTTTTTAACTTGTCAGTTAAAGAATATACTTTGGTAGAAAATTTTAAATCATTTTAAACGCTTAATACCAAGAGATATCCCTCATAAAAATATAGATACTTATGTATTTTGCAGTATAGATACGTTGATGATTTTTATCAGATATGCCCTAATAAAGAACAAAAAAAAATTTTTATGATTTGCTTAAAACATTTTTTAGGCTTTTCTACACCTAATGATCTTTTCAAAAAGAGAATCCAAGCAAGTATTTTAAAAAAAATTAAATCTATCTGTCATAGCTGTGTGTAATGAGTATCAACAATTTGGACATTTAAATTGTTTAATCTTTCTAAATTAGGGATATTAAAAATATATAAGCCAATTGTTGTTTTACTTGTTCATAATTTTTATAACCTTCCTATTGAAGGAATAATTAGCCCCACTTCAATTTTTCTTTCATATCCACCAACTTCCTTTTGGCTTTACTACTCGATTTTCGATTTTTTTTAAACTACCTGATGAAAATTTTCATACAATCTTATCAATTCCAAATCTAATTTTTTATACAGAATACTGCGAAAATCTCTCTGAATTGTGTTACTGTTTCCATAAGAAGAAACAGAAACAATTAATTTTAAAATTTTGGATTGAAAATTTTGAAATCGTTGAATATTGGAATATTTAACCGATCCATAAGCTTGGCACCGGGACATCCAAATAGGTTTGAATAGGTGTGTGTATGTCCAAAGTTTTTATTCTAATGGGAATTTTGATTGTAAAAGTATATGCTGGGACAAGGTCTCTCGGCGAAGTGAAAGGCGATATGTTGAGACTTTGAGGGGTCGAACAATCAAAAGAGAAGTAAATCATCTGCAAAAATAATAAAGTTTTCTATATCTAATTGAATTACAATTTTAATTAAAATTCTTCAGAAATTTTTTTTCAATTAATAAGGTGGAATTTATTCTCGTCGATCAATCAAAAACAATAAATACTACGTAGTCAGTAGTTGGGAGTAAAATATTTTATGTTGGACCTATCCATTGCCACATTTAATTACGTGACTCGTGTCATTCATTAGTGTGACGCGTATACCACCACAAATTCCCTAACCATATAAACCACATTAACCACTTTTTAACCTTGCCACTCGAGAGATCATATTAGTTAAAATATATTTAAAAATGGAAAACTTTTATACTTTTTTTGTTCAAAATTGTATAAATTATGAGTTTGTTGTCATTTTCGTTTGTAATATTGTTTTCAATTGATTTTTTTCTGCAGTATTGTTATGTGTTTATCACTTGGTTTCATTTTTATTTTAAATTTATAATTTTACACTTCCTGCGACTAAAATCAATTTGGCCGCTTTTATCCCCGGGTCGCACCCGCACCTGCACAAACACCGTCCGAAAGAAAACAACGACCGGGAGGCCTCCCCCTAGGCAAACGTTCAGCCGCCTCCCTCGGAAAACGCGCGACTCCCCTCATAAATATAACATGTTGCATGAATGAATGCATGCATGCGGTTGGAAAATGCATATTTGAGGTAAATGGTTTTGTGCACTTTACCGTCTGGATCGACACAACGACTAGTCGAACTCAACCGTCCTCACAGCCAGTTGTTATAACAAACATGAACAAAAACACTCTAAAAATGTTAACGCTTCTGTCAGTTTCAAAATATGTTTATATTTTTTATTTATGTTGTATTTCTAGAGGTTTTGCGACTTGTTTGAATAGATTCATTTTTGTCCTTTTCTCAAAATGGTTTTATATTTTTATTTTTGTAATCAAGTCGATGGTTCCTCTCAGACATGCTCTAATTGAGTTTGTTATCTTTACTATACACAGGCACCAAAAAATTAATACAAAACTTGACAATATTCAATACGTAGCTTTTTCATTTTCCCTCGTTCTTCACCAACTACAAGTTTAATTCGCGTGTATGCCCGGCCATAGTTAAAAACAAGAAGTTTCAGAATACAAAGGTAATTGGTTTGGTTCATTCGGCAACTTCGGCCAACTCGGGGGATTTAATGAAAAGGTCGAAACAGGAAATCCGCTCTTGTTTCATTTAGACCTTGGGGTTGGTCTTGATGAAAACCATTCGAAGTTCTTTCGACACCTGTTTTCCATTTTATGAAAACACCGCTTTATAACTCATTTAAAAGAGTTTCAACGAATACAAAAGGTAACATTTATACGCACAAAAAGTTATATAAGTGTATAAGCATATACATATGTAATGATACATGCAGTTTGAGCAATTCTCATTTCTATAATAAAGTTAAATGTTCAAAAATATTAAATGAATAGCATTTTACTTTTAAACCCCTTTTGCATTCAAAAGTGCTTTGAACTTAATTTTCACTTAAATTTTATCTATAATGTTATTTATTTTTATCTTCTCGATGTTTAATAAATAATCAGCTCTTATTGTACGTAAAACCCTAAAACCTTTCCTAAACTAGAGTATTCTCCTGTATTTGATGTTATTTTAAAAAGGATTTTGTTTCTTTATAGTCAAAAGTTATGTTCCTATATAGAAGAACTTTCAATTGAGGAATTACGATAGACAATTACACACTTAGGGTTAAATGTGATCATGAATTACTATCAGTTCAATAATAGATTAAAAATGTTTGTCAACACGTTTCGCTCGTTTTATATTCCAGGGAATAAGCAATATTTTTTTTTATTCAGGAAATCCCTTCCCCAGGAGACGAATCGATGTAATTTCTTATGATTGACCGGAGAATCGGTAGCAGATGCATTACTCAATCTCTGTCTCGACAATACCAGTTGACAGATCCTTCCATCTGTCCTCCAAATATAATTAATTACTCATTGTATCTTGACTGATCGTCCCCATCCTGAGATCCGTCTCTAATACCAATTAGTAAAAAGCCTTTTTGGAAAACTTGATTTATTGAACTTCAAAAATAATTCTTTATAATTAATGTGGTGAAAAATCATCAGACAAAGTTTTCTTATACTTTAAACACTCAAACTTATGATCAAAGTAATTTATGATGTGTCTAAATGTTAATAATTTCTATATTTTTTGTAGAGTTATTACATCTAACTTTGCCAAAGAAAACTAATTTTTGATGTTCTTGTACTTAGGGAAATCGCTATTAACAGAGACAATATACTACTTAAAATTTAAAATGATTCATTTTAGTAAAAGAGTTCGAGTGTTTCCACAAATAGACATGGACAGAACATTGACAGAAAGTCAGAGACAAAGAAAAACAGAAATAAAGTCATAGAAATGGATGCCAATAGTGAAAGGGAGAGAGAGATAATGTGTGAGAGAGTAAAAAAATACAGAAAGAAACAGTCTAGACACCGAGGGGGCGATAGAGCAAAGGAGAGGAAAGAGAAAGAGAAAGTCAGAGAGAGACAGACATAGAACGACAGCAAACAGACAGTTAGAAGGGACAGAGAAAAGAGTTTCAAAAAGAGAAATACAATTTATAGACACATACCATAAATAGTTGGGTGAGGGAAAAGAAAAACAGGAAGAAAGACAGCCCTATAGATAGATAAACAGGAGATAGTATAAGAAAGGTATCCAGAAAATACACTCAAAAACAAAAAACGGGACCGGATGTATTTTGTTGTTTATTTCAGACTATGTGTATGTATTTTTGTCGTTAACTGCTATATATTTATTTTAATGTAAACCAATTTAAACTAGATTAGAAATTGATGAATTTTCATAAAAAATGTTTATGTATTTACAATTTTTTTTAAACTAGTTTCGTTCGTAATGGGTTATTAGATCCAAGAGAAGAGAAGAAGAAAGAGCAAAACTAGGAATAAATTGTTACTTAAATTTATTCTATCATTACATTATTTGCAGGAGTTTCATTGGATTTGCTTGCAAATCACCATAGTTAAATAAGTATAATAAAACTCATAAAACTCCTGCATTTTTGATCTTATTTAATTTGGTTTACATTAAAATAAGTATTTTGTAATTAATATAAAGATAAAAGTACATATATTGGGAAATAAACAACAACATATGAATATCCATTTTTTGTCTTTGATTTAATCTGTCCTTATTGTAATGAACAATTTTCAAAAAGTTTAAAATTATTTGTTAATTATTAATAAAATTGTGTCAAACAAATATATAAATTTATTTTTCAAATAATAAAAATAAATAATATAAGTCATAGTTTAATGCCGAAAACCCTGATATATATTATTAAAGTTCAGATTCTAAAGAATATTATTTTTACAATTTATGAGCTCACATACGCTAGGGAATTACGTTTCTACAGAATAAAACTGAAAATAGTCCTGGAACAAGAAAAACATCTTATATTAAAAATAAACAACAAAATCAATAAAAGAAAATTAATGGTAATTTGTTACAATAAAATGAAAAAATATAATTTAGACTGAAAAAAAAGGAGGGAAAACTCATAAGGTGGGGTTGAGATGGGGAGTTGATGTCCGAGTGGATCGAGGTCACGATAGCTCAGGTGGTAGAGCAGCGGCGTATCTAGCCGAAGGTCGTGGGTTCGAATCCCTCTCGTGCCATTAACTTTTTTTCATCTCAACTAAAAACCTTAATTAATTGAAAAGTATTAATTGGTCCAGCGGACCACGAAATTAGTGAATTTAATAATTGAGTCTGATTAACAACTCTGAAGTTTTTGAAATATTCTTTTCGTGAAGACAACATACATATAATAAATAATGGAACTTTTTTAACTTTTTTTAACGATGGTTCGAGTCTCTCATCATCAGGTCGAAGGAGTAACAACAATAATGCAAATCACAGTTTCAACAAAGGGTGAGAACTAGATTAGTTTGAGTAATTTGAAATAAAAAAATGCAAAATTAAACATAGAGATAAATATATAACTCAAATATATGACTAAAACACGACAGACAAGAATGTCACATCTACACGAAAAACAAACACTTTGAGCCCTGAAGATGATACGTGATAAGATGTATCGTGATAAGATCGATACGTTGGCATGATAAAGAAAATGTTTTTTCTAAAACCTAAGTCACACCAGACCGCATCTCACAATCACCAAATAATCATTAACTAACGGTCACACCTTTACTTTAAACAGGTATCTAAATAATATCTATCTTACAAATTAATCACTAATTTAAAATGATTTTATTTTTATTATTATATATTAGAGACGTGCGTGTAACTCCTTCATCCTGATGATGAGCTTTAATGATTGAAATCCGGATAGTTGTTATCAACAAATCCTGTGAGTAGAACCGTCCATTATTTTTTACCTCCTAATTAATCTTGTTTATATTTTAAAAATGTTGGTAATTACGATTCTGAAGAATATTCGTTGTTCATAGATTTTGTCAAATCTGTTTTTGTTTTTAATGAATTACTGATATTTTGTACTGTAAACGCTAATCGCATTTTGGCCGTTTGTATATAACAAGATGTGTTCAAATTTAATTTATTAGATAGATAGATAGATAGATATAATAATTCAGGGTATGGTATACTGCGCCCTTTAAGAGCTATTGTATCCCCTGTGCTCTGCCTAAAGCACATCGGTGAGTCCTATTTCATCAAGAAACTTGATTAATAGGCCCGGTTTCAGTGGTTGTAGTTCTTCTATGGTCACATTGTACATCCCAAAACACTTCCTCCTGCGGGCTAGTGTAGCTCCGCAGTTTGTTAGTAAGTGTGTTGGTGTCTCTTCTGCTTCTTTGCAGAATCTACATGTGCCATCTTGGATTATTCCAATTTTCTTTAGATGTCCATTTAATCTACAGTGTCCTGTCAGGAATCCTGTTAGGATTCGCAGTCTATTCCTGCTTCCTTTGACACATTCTGTGATTTCTTTCTTGCCAAAGTTGGTTAGAAGATTCTTGGATTGTCTATGTCCAATAAGTGAATTCGAAATTTCGCTCATTTTCTTTTTGTCCTTCTGTCTGAGGTATTCGTTAATAGTGTGTATTCCTATTGCACTGAAGGGTATTTAATTTATTAACTATTTTCTTTATATTATGTACTGGTGACTCAATGTATGTATATTACGTCAAAAAATCATAAATAAATATATCCTCAGGGCATAATAGTAAAAGAAATATTTAGCTTATATCCGGGTTTTGCCATGGAGGGGCAGAATTAAGGCGATTTCTTAAGGAATCCAGAGGATGTCCGCTGGAGGGCAGGAAATTCCAATCTTTGAGGATTTGGTTTTTGCTGGGGAAATCGATTATGCCCTTGGTCAAATAGATGGAATGAAGAATCACATATGACACAGAATTTTTAAAATATAAATAATAAATGTTTACACTTTATGAATCTACCAATCGACAGGCTATTATGATTCTTTCATAATAAAACAAATTCATGGTTTTTCTTGTGTTACATCGTTTTACTTTTTAATGTAATGTTAATGTTTTTGTTCTTCCCCCTTTTCAAGGTGTGGGTTTTTGTTTTAACTTTTTATAAATTGTCTTCAATTAAACCGGTGATAAAGACTTGGGAGAAATAAAAGCCGGAGCGTTTTCTCCTAAACCCAAAACGCGTAACAAACAATGGAAACACTTTTTTCAACTTCCTCATTTCCAAGTTTTTCGCGTTATGCTGATTAGTTGGGAAGATTTCAATTGTTGCCGAAAAAGCCTAGGCTCAGGCGTGATAAAGGCAAAGGTTTATTACGAGGGACATTAAGGGTACGAAGGTCTTTCTCGCTGATCTACGACCCTCATCAATACATAATTACTTTTATTATATTCTTTCCGCTTGCCCCCTCCAATAGCTCTCTTTACGGCCCTTTCGGAGCGGGGAAACATTAATGGGAAATATTAAGGACATCCCTTTTCGCTCTCGTCGTGTTCATCTGTTATTCGACGCCCTTCGCGGATAAAAAATATTTTAAAAAATATGCCAACTGGTCTAATCTGTAAATATTTTTTTGAAACGGCGCCAACACGGATGCAACAATGTTGAAACACTTTTCGAGACTAAATGGAAACAAACGGAAGGCCAGAAGGCGATTTTATTGCCCGTTTACACACTAATGGAGCATTGTTACACGCTCAACCGGCGTTACTGCCAAACAAACACATTCTGTTTTTCTTCTACCAGGGCTCCTTTTTTTAAAAAAGATAGTTGGCCTTTCAACAAACTTCGACGATTGAATTTCAAACACCTAGTTCAATCCACAAGTAAACGGTCAAAAGTAATAACACTAAAATCAAAAAATGGACAAAAATTTGCTAATCAAATGTGAAATCGTTACAAACAACTTGTCAAAGTTAGAAATTGGGAAGGAAAACAATGCAAAATGATTGCGAAAGAGAGAAGATAAAAAAAATTCATAACATTTGACAAGCAGCAATATGAAAGCATACGATATGTATAAACCATCTCTTACTACTATTTTATATAAAAAAAATCCTACTAATGACGGACTACGAATCAAAATCAGTAAAAATAGTTTCTCTATCCAACATAATTTTAAGTAAGTTTCAACTGCAGCTGAGATAGGATTTAATAGCATTTGGCTGACGTTATGTTGAATAATAATATTCCTCTGAAAACTGAATCACTCCCTCTATTGAATGATGTTTCTAGGTCGTACAAAATGAAGTCGTAAAGTACTTACTGTTAAATAGGACAACTTAACGTTATTGCGGTCCAGAGGTCAAACGATTTTACAATAATGCTACACTGACTTTATTTTAATTATGATTAATTAAATATTTTATGTGTTTCACTTCCTAGCTGTAGTGTTAGCTATATATTATAGCTCTATATTAAAAAAAATAATCGGCTCCATCTAAGCTGCAATTTTTTATCTAGAAGTGAATTATTCATTAATCATTAGTCACACTAGCCTGCATCTCACGATCTCCGAATAATCATTATTCATCTGGCTATCGTGATATGGGAGTTTAGTGTCCGAGTTGACCGAAGTCACGATAGCTCAGGTGGTAGAGTAGCGGCGTATCTAGCCGAAGGTCGTGGGTTCGAATCCCGCTCGTGACAACTAAAAACCTTAATTAATTATTCATTAAGCTTAAATCTAAACTGTTCCCACTTAATAAAAATATTATAGACCTACTGGGCAATACATGTCTGAATTTATGAACGAACTTAAATTTTAAATAGGCTAAAAGTGGTTGTTGTGAGTTTCAATAACGTATTTTAGTATGGTTTCAGCAGGCAAGTAACTAATTCATCTGTAATCTATTAAAAATCTTTATACAATAAAATCTCAATTGCTTTCTTACCGTTTCTACTTGCTATGCTCCAGGGCATGAGGGTAAACTGGGCCCAATCTTCCGCTGCCGTACCTGGTGGCCATCCTTAACTCCATTCATTTTTTACCTCCCGATCCAATCTTCCACTTCCCATAACTGCCCCTTACATACACTAATCTATTCCTTTCTCCCTTTCTCGACCTCTCAGTGTTTTTAGGTAGTGCCGTTCCACTTCAGTGGTTGCCCCACAGAAAGTCTAGGGTAGTAAGGATAGCCGAGTTCTGATCCAAATTCACCCAGCTACCAGAAACTCGAAAAAGAACGCCGTAGTTGCGGAAGGCGATATGCTGGTGACTTCGAGGGCTGAGGCCACCTCCGACGTCATTCCTCGCTGTGGTAAAGCAAGTAGCACCACTCATTGCATGAAAACTTCCGAAGATTCGGAAATGGATGCAACATATACAATCATTGCCCAAATGCTGCGGCTATTGGAGCCGGCGATTAGGAAGCACAAAAGAAATAGGAAATAATATGAAAAAGAGTCAAATCTAAAAAAACGATTCTGGGTAATACGCAAAGAGAAGGGGCTTTAGAGAAGATTCTTCTATTATGTTATGTCTTACATTAAAGAAGCAGTTTGGAGAACTAAAAAACATGAAAAAGTTAGAAGCCTGAATCCTATATGTAGAAGTCACTGACTCTCTACAGGTAATGATAGTTAAAATGACAGACCACCTTCACGAGATTTCCGTTAGAACGATACCGCACAGAAAACAAAACACCTCCCAAAGTGTGATTAGAGGAAAAGATCTAATAATATGCCCTAAGAGGAAAATTAAAGACGAACTAAGAGAACAAGAGGTGATACAGGTCAAACGAATATACAATAAAACAGAAATGTGTATAATAAACACACTCACTTTTATTCTCCCTTTTGACATCCCTATACTTTTATTTGAGGTAAGAGAGATCTACCAGAGATTTCCCAGCCGTACGTTGGTTCCAGCGCCAATGCACTGTTTTGAATGTTTAAGATTTGGTCACACGGCAATGCGATGTAGATCAGATATCATATGTTCGTGTGTCCTAGCACTTCTCTAAGAGCAGCCTTGCAGAGATCGGCCGACGTGCGTCAACTGTGATGGGCCATATCATGCATGCCCTGTACTAAAAGAAGGGTTTCAGCGATTAAAGGCGCAAAAGGGTATGAGTCTTGTTGAAGCGCAACCTGGAGCGAAGCTCATTATAATCACTAAGTAAAAACCACGCAAAGTCTGCTAAGCAGATGACCTGCCGAAAAGTAAGGGAGGTGGCAATTCAGACAGAGCCACCCCCTTCATATATACCTTTCTGGGTGCCTGTGGTACACCACCTTCCCCGGGATGTCGGGGGTAAAAAAATCTGTGTTTATTCAACCACCTACCAAATCTTCAGAACTCTCTGATAAGCTCTTCGGAGTGAGCTTTACGTACCTTCTGGTAGCAACGACAAAACAAGAACAACTAGGGCCCGTTCGCTGATGACTGCTCTTTCAAAACCCGTTATTGGGTAGTTTTACATTTTTTAGCTAAGCATGATTTCCATTCATCCAATGAAAATGTTTCTTTCTTTGAAAATCTTCCCAAAATAATAAACTTCTGTTGAATTTACGTACTATTTAATGATTGTAAAGTTTATCTAGTACACTTATTCTAATTTTATAATGGAGATTTAGGTAGGTATACTAGATAATTTTACATTCATATATACTTCATACTGAACTATGTATACATTTGTACATATTTTCATCAAAAAACTCGGAATCCCTTTTTATATGTAGTCATGCAGAATCGATATTTATGGTATGAATTTATCGAGGGGCATACGGCCGGATTTTATTCAGACAATTAGCCCTCTGGGTCGTTACTGCGACCTGACAGATGGCCGTACGCTGGACGTGTTTCATAAACAGTTGTCACGTCATGTCCTAAGGCAATATTAAAAACTCAGTGTTGAGCGTAGACGGTATCAGAAATCATAGGATCCTTTATGTTTAGCTTTGGTAAATTTCAAGGACTTTGGGGAAGAGGCTGATGAAAATCGGAATAGGCTTGTTAACACAGGTGTCACAATTTAAAATATTTACCGGTCGTTAATATTTTCCATTTCACTGTCGTACTTTTGTATTAATAACCAACCTTGCTGTAATAATTATTATAGCAAAAATACACATAAATGTAACATTAAGGCATAGAAATGAGCGGCAAAAAGGTAAACGTTTTGTCGCTATTAACACTTGATTTTAAACAAAAGTACCGTTCAAATAAAAAGAAAACGACCTTTTGAGAAAATAATAAGCTCTTGTCAAAAGCGCAAACATAATAAATTCCAGAAAAGCAGCTTTAGGTCGAACATTTACTATTCCCCTCAAGACCTTAAGCTTATAAACTCCTGAAATAATACGTAAAAGGTAAAACGATTTGAAAGGGATAATTAACCAATCAAATAACGTCTGAAGTTTCAAGACCGGACACTGGTTTTAATTGCGTAAAGCATAAATCTCCATTATTTCTAAATAATATTTATAATTTCTTCATTATTATTAATTAACACTATATCAATTACGAAAAAATTAAGAATTTAATATAGTCTTTAATTGTATTAATAAGTACCTACATAAAGTTTTGTCTATTTATCGACCAACTTATGCAGATAATATTCTCTTGGTTGTTATCGGGGATGTGGTTAAATAAAATATTTTTAATTTTAAATCTTAGCTTTCGGAAATTTGTTGTTCCTTCTTCAGAGCTCTACAAAAGATAGGTTATACATTTTAATTATGGCCAATTTTATGTCAAATATATATAAAAATGTGTGTCATTTTCTTGTATATATATTTCATATTAAATTGTATTAATTAAAATGTATAACAAATCCTTTTGTAGAGCCCTGAAGAAAGTCCAATAAAGTTCCGAAAACTAAGCGAAGATTTAAAATTAAAAATATTTTATTTGACCACATCCCTGAAAAGAACCAAGAGAACTTTAACTATATAAATTATAAATTAAGTTGTAGTAATTTGAAAATTGAAGATATACTCTACTGTTCGAACAAACCCTAAAGCTAACATTTCTAAAAAATAAAATCAGAATATATCTTTCATTTATAAAAATTATAAATTTGAACCAGAATTTTTAACTTAAAGACTGTTCTAATTTGTTCTTATGCTATTCACATATACACAGGGAGTTGGAAAGCTCTTAATTCTAAAGATAAACATTCATTAAATTTATAGTTTTTATAGTTAGCAGATTAGATTTCGATTTGTGATTGCATTAGATTTTACTAAATAATACACACATGGTAAGGTTGTAGGTTCGAATCTTCTCGTGACACTAACTTTTTCATCTCAATCACTACCTTAGATAAAAAGAATAATTAATTGAATTAATAATTAAAACTATCATAGCACACTTTAAATCCATTTCTGAATATTTCGTGCCTTAGTGAAACCCCATGGGTCAACTTCGTTTTCCAAACTTCAAAAAGGGTTCGGAAGCTAATATTTCAGTCGGTTAGACTGATGCTAACCTCACGGTAGATAACAAATGTTAAGTGTTATTAGTTATATTAATTGTTAATTTGGCTTTTACTCAAAGGGCAAGTTTGAAACAGCTTTGCCCCTACAGTTAACATTTCCACCCTGAACCACAGTCATCTTTAAAGTGCGATTCATCCTGTATAAATGTAGAGAATTTGTATTTTACACTTGAATTGATTTTTCGAAAAAAATATTTAAACTAAAATATAATTATTGCTGGTTTCATTGTCCGCTAGTTTTTTGAAAAACGCCTTGCCTAAAAAGCATGAGCCCGGTGAACATTTTCATGACTATAATTAATAAAATTATTTTATTTTTTATTTTTCATACACACTCTCTTTTCCTTTTCGGTCCCTCTTACTATCTTTGTTTCTCTTTCTCTTTATTTTTTGTCTTTGTATGTTTGTATCTCTCTTTCATTTACTTTCTTTCACGTTCTTCTCGATTCCTTCCTTCTGTCTGCCTCTCCATGTGTCCCTCTCTATGTCACTCCTCCCTCCATCACTCTTTCTCCCTCCCTCCCTCTCTCACTCTCTCTCTCTCTCTCTCTCTCTCTCTCTTCTCTTCTCTTCTCTCTCTCTCTCTCTGTCTCTCTCTCTCTTTCTTTCTTCCTGTCCTCATCATCGGTTAATTTTAACCACACTCATTTTCTTGGAAGGGAGGTCTACGGGACCACCGGTGTTTTATACGTCAAGGTAGATTATTGGAATTTGATCAAGAAGAAAGCTGTTTATGAAGATTAGAATAGGACTGTAGGATATTGTAGAATATTTTCTGAGTCTTGAAACTTGTTTTATAAAGGGAACATTTAAGTCGTGTGTAGTTGTAAACGTAGAACTGGACATGACAATGGATCTAAAGATTCTAGTAGGGTCTGGATTCTCCAAAGGTTGGAAAATTTGTTGGAAGACTAAGTTCTTTCTATACCGTGTCTCCATATTGTTTTCAGTATTAAGTTGTATGTATGTTGAGTTATTGAGGGCGTCCACCTATTTTTTACACATTTAACATATAAAAGGTATTTTCAGACATCCTTACGTTCTTTATATTCATTTAATTCGTACATTTTGAATTTTATATGATGTTTATTTTAAATTAACTAAATTTCAAACATACATTAAAATTGAATAAATAATACAGAAAAATGTAAAAATCAATGCGGATAAAACCAAGAATGTTTGCTTATAGAAGCGATGAAAATATTTAATTTAAAATGTTATCAAAGTTTCTCATACATTCGGTAATATAATTAAAGCAAAGCCGTGAAAGTGGAGGTGTGATTATGTTGAGTTTTCATTACGAGTTGGCAAAGTTTTGTAGGCGATTTCAGAATTAATGGAGATGCCAAGCCTCTTCCCTCAAGTAGGTGATAAACCCGCTGCTTGCAATCATGGCTTGCTTATTTCAGACAATGGAAGGAGAAACTGTTTTAAAAGAACGAGTAAAGCATATTTAGCATAGTCACACGTACTGGCATTTTCGTCCTGGTATTTCTTTATGAATCGTAAACCGAGGATCTCATGGCAAATAGAAAAATGAAACAAACTTGAAAAGCTAGATAGTCGCTTTTTTTAAACATTGTATAACTTCTAAAAGCATTTATTTTTGAATAAGCCAAACTGGAAGGGTTGTTTGCCTAACCATTGTCGTACCCCACGAGGCGGTGATTTAGCCGAAACACCCCGGAGACCGTGTCCGACATTGTTATTCGCCTGATCAACCATGACCTACATCTGCCGTCTTCACAATGCCACCCCACTTACAAACCATCCTTTTTTTCGCTCTCCAGAACTTCAGCCGTGTTTGAATTTCTACTTTTGACAATCGACATTGGGTGGCTTTCAAAAAGAAAATTTATTATTTTTTGGTGAAGTGTCCGATGGCAGCTTACCCTTCAAATTTAGTTTCCTGATAAAAACCGAATAAATTTTATTGTTAGGTTTAGTTAGTTTTTATATTTCATTAAACTCCCACGGTCTTGGGTTAACCAATGCTTTTAAATCGATACATTTCTTTTTTACATTTTTTTATTGTAATCTTTTACGATCAACGCAACGTTTAGAGTTCTGATGTCAGGCCGACTAGTCAATTTGTGCACATACAGTCACTATTCTCAAAAATTATGGATTCTGTAATTATTCTTGAGTAGTTTACAAAAGGTTCAGCGTTGAGGAAATTGAAAAGGTCATAGAAGCCGAAGTTGGGCTCCGGCTGTCAACAGCTTGGTTCATTCACTCTTAAATATATTTTTTTAAATATACATATCATTTATTCAAGTTAGGTGATGAAGTTCTCGTTTTCCTCCATCACCCACATATTATATAACTAATCTAAATGGATTAGGTTTCGTGGTCCGATTGACCAAATAAATTATTTTCAATTAATTAATCTTTAAGTAGCCTTACTACTTCATTTTGCTTATTAAATCGATTAGGGTTCGTAGACCGATTGACCATATAAATTCTTGTCAATTAATTAATCTTTAAGTAAGGTATAGAAGGAGATAAAAAATGTCAGTGTCACCAGCGGGATTCGAACCCACGACCTTCGGCTAAATATACACCACTGCTCTACCACTTGAGCTATCGTGACTTCGATACACTCGGATTTATCTCAACCTATACCTTACTTAAAGATTAATTAATTGACAAGAATTTATATGGTCAATCGGTCTACGAACCCTAATCGATTTAATAAGCAAAATGAAATATACTTCACTAAAGCTCTCCGTGGCCATTTCATTTATCGCCGAGAATCGAATAGATTACACGACATTTGAAAAATGGCAAAAAGGAGGGAAAATTCGAAAGGTAGGTTGTGTTGGGAGGTCGGCGTCAGAGTGGTTCGAGCACGATAGCTCAAGTGGTAGAGCAGCGGCGTATTTAGCCGAACGTCGTGGGTTCGAATCCCGCTCGTGCCATTAACTTTTTTTCATCTCAACTAAAAACCTTAATTAATTGAAAAGTATTAATTGGTCAAGCGGACCACGAAATTAGTGAATTTAATAATTGAGTCTGATTAACAACTCTGAAGTTTTTGAAATATTCTTTTCGTGAAGACAACATACATATAATAAATAAAGGAACTTATTTCAACCTAGTATAACTAATCAAAATGATGGTAGATGAAGTTGTCAAAATTTAAACATCGGCCTTTTCACAACACACACTCAAAAACGAGATATCTGCTAGTACAATACAAAATAAAACAGCACAGGTTCCTCAAAAAATCGAAACAAAGTCCAAAGTGCTGCGGTGATCAGGCAAAATGGTATTCGTACTCGCACTCTATATGTAGCCAATAATAAAACTACATTAATAAAAATAAAAATGGTGGGGGTGAGTATGTAAATTAACTTTTTGTAAAAGATGGTTCTAACCAAAGGATTTATTGTTTACAACTATCCGGATCTTGAAAAACGGAACGAAAAACGTTAATTACAGCACAGCTAAATATTATCATAACCCATAGTGTAATAAAAATAATTTTAAATCAATATTTAAGTTGTATGCCCAATATTATTTAAATGCATATTTAAAATAGGGGGTAAATCGAACTCTATTATATTATTTATTCATTTATCCCCATATTTAATTTTACCTATTTTTTGCTTTAAATTTCCCAAACTAATCTAGATCTCTCCCTTCGTGTAACACTGTTTTATCGAAATTTAAATGAAGTTAAGGCAAGTGTTCTTTCTTCTTTAATCTTTATTTATTTTTACGAAGGAAGGATGTATCGACCGTCAGGATATCACCAGTAAGTTAGAGATCAGGGATGCGTTCATCAAAATACGTAAGTTTTGTAACCTATGCCTAGCTTCCAACATTTATTGAGGTTTTCATCAGGGCTCTACAAATAATTACGTTTATAATTAATAATAGATAACAAAATAATTATCAAAAAACATTGGATAACGTACTCGTCACAAATTTAAAAGTAAAATATTATAATGATAACATTAAAAACAACAATACAATATGTAACCAAATGAGTAATAACACCTCCGTTTTTCAGACGGAAATATGGGCCATTAATGTTTGCTGCAGAACACTTATGGATAACAACATCAAGGGAAAAGACATTAGAATTTTTCCGACAGTCAGGCCAGTATTAAGTCATTACAAAAAGAGCTATCAACATCTAGGCTGGTGGAGGAATCTGTTGAACATATTAATAGGATTACTACCAGGTACGAGAATAGGGTAACCAGCTCATAAGGGACACTATGGCAATAAAGAGGCGGATAGCCTGGCCAAAGAAGGCTCTAATGCTGCGTTTGTCGGGCCACAACCGGTATTACCTCACTCTATAAGCACAGCGAAAGAGAGTATTAATTGCTGAGGCATGAAACAATTCCTTAAAGAATGGAATCTGTCCCCCGGACTTAGGCAATCGAAAGAGTTTGTGAAGGAAATCAAACCAAAAGAATCGAAATGGCTATGGGGAATTGGGAGGCTGATAGGTATCCTGACGGGCCATTGCCCCTTAAGAAGACACCTCTTCATAATGGGTATTTTACCAGACCCCTTTTGCCGCTTCTGTGAAATAAAAGAAGAAACGGCACGGCACTACTTCGCAGAGTGTGATAGGTATGCCAGGCATATATTTGAAACTTTTGAAGGAGAGGACATTGCCAAATCACTCCCCAAGATAAAATGGTTCAAAATCTTGGGGTTTGTGAACAAGNATTATTCAGAAATCGTGAGATGCGGTCTGGTGTGACGTAGGTTTCGGAAAAACATTTTCTTTATCGTGCCAACGTTTCGATCTTTATTGAGATCATCTTCAGGGCCTGGTATTTACAAACATTGTTTAAATTTAACAAATACATGTATGATGTGGAAAAAAGTGAATTTATACAATGCAAAATATATTTTTTATATTCAGTCAAAGTAAACCCCAGGCCTTAAAGATGATCTCAATAAAGATCGAAACGTTGGCACGATAAAGAAAATGTTTTTCTGAAACCTACGTCACACCAGACCGCATCTCACGATTTCTGAATAATCATTTCTTTTAATAATATTGTATCCATGATTTTCTCGCTGTCACCCACATCCACATCAACAAAGTTTATTTCATGATTAATTTTATGATGACGCATTGAAAAAGCTGTTCCTAGCCTGTTGTCAGAAATCTTATCTGTGCTTTGTCAACCGGTATCTATGTATTGTTTGGTCCGGCCATAATAAACCAAGGGGCAAACTTTACATCGGCTAGAGTACAGGGGCACTTTAGACAGTCTGAAAGGCGGATCAACACACTTTATTTTTGCGAACATTTTCTTACACATCTTATTGTTATATTTGAAAAAGACTTGTGAATCGTGATTTACAAACATTGTTCAAATTTAACAAAAACGTGTAGGATGTGGAAAAAAGTGGATTTATACAATGCAAATAAATATTTATTTTTTTATATTCAATCAAAGTATTTCTACTCACTCAGTGTTTGTTTTCTGCGTAATTGTGCCATTCGTGCGTGTCGTGTTGAGAGTGCCAGTGAGATATTGCTGTTTTATGTTTATATACGTTGAATTTTAAAGGGGTGGGGTCGATATAGAAAGACATTTTTGTATAAGGAGTCGGCTTCTTTGAGGTGAAAAGAGCCGACGATGGGAAAAAACGTTGGTAATGGTTTGGCCAGATTAACTTTTCAGGATTATATAGACAGGGATAAATAGGAAAAGGAAAGCTAAATTGTTGAAATATTAGGCTATGTAAAAATGTTTGATGTGTGGAATGTGATGAATGTTTTATATGTTATATTATATGTTGATGTGTCATGATGTGATGATACATGTATGTTATCAATACTGAATTTGATTGATAATCATCGACTAACGGCCACTAATCACCACACACTTGACATTAGTTTTTTTTCATCTCAGCCACATTTTACACAAAATGCCTAAATCAATTTAAATAATCACTTTGGTTAAATAGGACCAACTATTATACATATAGATTACTTTTATTACTGAGCTAAATCTATGTTTTTACTGATTTTTCGCATTCGTGTATTATAAATATGAAGCATATTAGATATAAGTTAATGTAATTCTACTCAGAATGTACGATTAAATTTTGACAAGTCGAACGTAATTTTCAGTTGGTGGAAATCACCTGATTCAATTTGAAAGCAGTAATTAACCATTGAGCTTTTGTTAAAGCAACATTTCAGCAATTACTATTTACTTGAATAATATTGACATGCCCTTCGATTCAAATCGTGTTTCGCCGATATCCCGAGGATATTAACTTGTTTGTAAAATAAATACTACTTATTTCTATGGCCGGTTTATTCAATATCAATATTTTAAAATACAGATTATAAAGGGGATTTCATTAAAATATTGAACGATCGAGTTTGGCTGTAAATTCGGAATATATATTTTTTCCTTACCGCTGGCTTAAACTTTCTAATTATTTAATTGTTGTACGTTACATTTCAATACTCTCCAATTCTTATCATGCTGAATATACTTCTTATGCAAAAATGTATTTCATATAAAAATTTGCAAGAGTTTCTAAAATGCATAGCTTTTAGCAACAATACTTACAAAAGCTAATAAAAACCGTTTGTTTTTATAGTTTTTCTTTTCTATTAGAGAGGATGAATCACGAAGAATAGAAATAATAAATGGTGGAGTGAGTATGTTGTTCAATCTTTCTAAAGAGATAACTCCTACTCACAGTAAGTTGTTTTCAATGATCCGGATTTCGAGCCTACAGCTCATCATTACGTTGTAGAGCTCCTTCAACCTGATGATGAGCTGTAGGCTCGAAATCCGGAACGTTGGAAACAACTTATTGTGAGAAGGAACAATCTTTTTTAAAAAGAATCACGAATAATGTAAAAACCTCAGGAGTTATTTTTACCAAAAATGTTTCTCTTGACCCCTGTCTACTTGCGACTTATCTTGATCATTATAAAATTTCGTGTAATCTATCATTATGAATCTTGTTGTAACTAAATTTCAAATTTCAATGTCATACTAATAGTAATTATTTATAAATAGTCACTGTATTTAGCACTGTTACAAGCTGATACCAAGTTTTATTATCCAAATCCATGAAACAAGTAGTAACAACAGGAAGAAATAAATCATAATACACATAACGCGATCGTAAACATGCATTAATTATGATTTATACTCTCAAACATTTACATGTTGCGTACACGGATTAATTATTACGAGTCTCTTTTAGTATGTAAAGACAAGGAGTGTTGCTGAAGTATGTAATTAATCGTACGCATATCCACGGAGCTAATACCCAGTACGTCATCCTTATCGCCCGTCATTAACACCGTTTTCCTGCTCTTATCTCTTCTCGTTTTATGCTGTCAGAATGGATTGTCCTTAGGTAATGAACTAAAGGCTCGGTCCACGAGACGTGCCTGATTTTGCATTACTCAAGATAATACATTATAGTCGTTGAATACACAGTAAAATAAATCGTATATTCAGAGGAATAATAATTAACCCATTGTAAAATAAATTTATTATGAGAATTATACAACCAGCACCCAAGTATTTTGATATTATTTATATTTTATTTTAGAATTTTTTAAGTTAATTTCTTTCAAAAAGAAAGATCAAACTTGTAAAAATTTAGCTTAAAAATATTCAAATATTTCAATTTGTACAACGTAATGCTGCAGTTTGCGATTTGATTGTCGTTTATATTGTACAATACGTCGAGAACTAGGTCGTTTACAGTTCTTGGTTGTAAATCGGTCCCTAGAAACCTAAAGGCGTTAGAGTGGTCGACTAATGTCTTCCAATTTACTCCCTCCTAAGGTTGCAAGTGCTTCGAGCTGGATTTTGCCATGTGTTGCTAACTGCGAAGCAACATCAAAACAAAAAGGTTAACCCTGTAAAAGAAACCAAACAAAGAATATAAACAAATACATTCATATTCTGATTGCATTACTAGCCTCAGCACATCAGGCATTCAACTTACATAAATTTGTGGGAAAAATATCCCGATAGTACGAGCTTAAAGCGGTTGTTTGAAATACCCAACATTTTCTTGATTTAATTTCATCAACTTAAACAAATAATAATATAGTTTGGCAAAAGTATGCCAGTCATAGATGTCATAAGACTATTTGCAGAATTTTTGTTAAACCACACTCTATCTAAATCTGGATTCGACAGGTTGTTCGTGCGCCCCCGCGGTCGAAAGGTCAATACGTTGACATAGTGAATTAAAATCGTATAGCTCGTATATTATTAGAGAGTCACTTTACCTTCATTACTGTATTTAACGTATGAAAATTTTAACTCGCCGGTATTCAAAATTTAAGAATCCGTCAATTTTTGCCGTTAAAATAAATTTAACCTTTCTCACACACTCTCTCTCTCTCTCTCTCTCTTTCTCTCTCTCTCTCTCTATTTCTTTCTTTTTCTCTCTCTCTCTCTATTTCTTTCTTTTTTCTCTCTTTCTCTCTATGACTCTTAAAATTTATTTTTAATAATGATATAACGGTTTTAGGAAAATAGTTAAAATAAATGGTTCAGAAAATTTTTAAAATTGTACCTAAAAAATTAAACAAAATTGATTAAAAGCCTTAGTATAATCATTTATCCATGCTTAACAGCTGGGGGTAGATACAAACAAATGATTGATGAGTGTTGCAGCAAATAAAAAAATTTTAAAGCTCAACACATTGTAATTTATACGAATAAATAAATTATGTACTCCGGTCTAGTTTTTTCATATTTTCAGAACGTTTTCTACCTTTAAAAAATGCTCATAACCCGAAACGTTGGTCCAAATTAAAATTGTTTGAATACTCAATTAATTCATTTGAGAAATGGTTATGGTTACTATGATTTATTATTGCCTTAAAATTTGGTGTTCGCTTGAAAAATAAATTAGCAAATGATTCAACGCATTTTATCCCTTTAGAGCAAAGCCTAAAAGATAAAATAACGCGTGGGCTGAAGTATTGTATTTTAATATATTATATTTTCTTCATAATAAAAACTCCATTCACATCATATGTAGAACATTTAGTTCTTTCAATACATATTTTATTTCAGTAAAAAGGACGCTGAATGGTACACTCTCATTTTTTTGTATGTAATCTGCAGTAATTTTTCACACATTTGACGTAAAAGTAGTAGAAATGTTTAAATAAGAAAGACAATTCAAATAAAATGATGTTTACAGAACAAAAATTTAGCCGATTTCCAAAGGTAAGCGGATAACTGAGCTCAGATGTTGAGAACAGAAGGTTGAAAATGAGGAAGTAACAAGCGGAAAGGGAAGAAGAAAGGTTTACGACTATCTTATCCCTTCTAAGTCGCCAATCTTTTATCTGAGAGGTCTTTTATTTCGTGTACTAGGTGAAGATCGGCCTGTTTATTGCCGGTCGGCCTGGAAAAGAACTACGAACATATCAGAGAAACTATAAAATATGCTACGTCAAGGGGAGAAAAAGTTCATTAATTTGAGTTTCAACAGCTTGTTAGAGAAGCTGAGGAAATGCGAAGGGGCTGTCGTGGGAACGGGTTTTACTTTCCCAGTCTATTTAGAATAATGTGACTTGACTGAATGACGCTTCCGGATGTTAGTTTCTGGCAATAATTAGTTAAAGACACCTTTACTCACTATCTCTGTTCGAAAGATAAAAATTAGGCAAATTGGATTTAACTTTATATAAAATTGGAATTACGAGACAACAATTGCCTGTTTGTTTTTAATATTTAATTGTTTATGTCGAGGAAAAGTGGTCAGAGTGGATAGAGTTTTAATTTCATTATAACGTATTAGGTCTAAAGGCTTTAGTATTGTAAATAGTTCAAAATTGTCAAACTTTTAAGTCGGTATTTCTAGTTTAATAACACCTGATAAAGGGAACATTTGATTCGAAAGTTCGACGAAGTAACTGATTGCTTTTCTTTATAATTGGCCTGGCTGCCTTTTAATATGAAATTTTATTAATAAAAATATTTCGTTAATGGCTAGATTTCAATTAGCTCCGTAGACCATCTGATATTTTGAATGTCGCCAATTCGCAAAGTAATCTGTAACGGTTTAATCAGCTAATCAAAGGGTCTCCGATGACGAGGGGCGCTTTTATTTGTCGCCCGGTTAAAAGCATTAATGACCAGCGTCCACAGAGCAATCCGGCAGGGATTCATTCAAATATTTGGCTCCACGATATTTACATTTAGGGACAAATGAGAAGGGAAGGCAATACCACTGGCGAAGGAATTAGGCACAAATGCAACTTACCTAACATCAAACGAGTAAAAGTGAACTTTTAGATTTTCAAAAAGCGATGAATATAATTGAATAATTCTAAAAGAAATACCAACAATACGAGTCTCAACGGATTTCTACTTTAAAGTTTACTAAATTACTATGTTTAAAGTAATAGCAGCAATTTAATCCGCATCGGCAGAGATGGTCTCACGTACCAAGAGCTGTGTCGATGGGTGGCCCTTGGAGGATCCGACTCTTAGAAGAGGGGTTATCCGCACCCAATTAAGAATAGGCCATGAGAAGTAGACACTTACGGACACTTACTTTTGACTTTACTTTTACTATTTTACTTACACCAAAACCCGCGTATCTCCGGCACGTAGAGAAAGGTATCTCATTTAGGTAAAGGCGCAATTCCTTGGCTTCATATAGAGCGCACATCAGAATGCCACCCATTATGAGAATTGTGCTTGAGCAAACGGCGGATATCTGTGTCCCGTGTTCCGATTCTTGAAGGTAACAGGGTTGTTTTATTGCATATAATAATGATAGTTATGTATCCCTAGCGTGTGTTGAGACTGAATGTATTTATTGGCGTGAATATGTAGTGTGAGAGCTCGATGGCGGAATATTTACTACCCCATCAATCCTCATTTAAGTTAGTTATATAATATTTCAAAAGGGCGATGGAGGAACATTTAGTGACGTGGGGTAACGATGTCCTTAGGCAGTAGGAGCGACTTACTTGGAACTCGCACACCCGGCTTAAAAAACAGAACTGAATCGATGGTACCGACTAATTAAACATTCACTTGACAAAAGGCCCCGATTAACCCTTTGAAATCAAAAGGCTCATTAATGTCACACCATATGGAGACTAAGACCGAAAAGGCCCAATGGATTATACGGCAGTAATAAGACCCAAATTATGCTCTGACTCACTTAATCTGGTGGACCAAAGTTAAGCAAAAACTAGCTACCCAAACATTAGGCAGCATATAAAGGCTACTAAACCTATTTCCTTTGGAAATATTTGCACAAGGAGAAAAGAGGAAAGCTCATTTAAGCTCCAGAAACAATGAAACTGGTTGGGAATTAAACTCTTCGGATACCCAAATATAATAAAATCAGACAGCCATTTCCAGAAATGGGGACCAACTACATGATACCGGAACCTCTTATAAAGTGACAACAGACTGCAAAGGAGAAGCAGAAATCAGGAAGACATCAGATACATTAATATGGTGTACACATGAATCTAGAACAAATTAAGTAAGCGGGTCAGGCGTTTTTGTACAGCCCAAAACAAACAATCAAACTCATTAGGAAAGTACACTTCCGTTTTCCAAGCTGAAATACATGCTTAAAAAGTTTAACTAAGTAAAAATCCTTATAAGATCGGATAGCCAAGCGGCTATTAGGAATTAGCATGAAAAAAATCACATCAAAACGACTCAGTGAATGCATCCATAATCTCAAAATCCTCGGGAAACAAAACACCTTGATGATGTCTTGCGTAATAAATAAAAAAGGAATTTTGGGTATCTAAAAACCGCACGCACTGGCCAGAAAAGGATCTGCAAAACCAGATTTAGGCTCTGAATGTATTCTTGGGATAAGAAAAACAGACTCTTCCATCACAGAATGGATCCAAAAAAGTATGCTAAAACAACTCTCACCAAAATTGGCAGACTCACTGCTAATTAGAGGGAGCTAAACTGAAGTATAGTTTACTGGCCAACGATATTCAACGATGACCCCATTTGTGGGTTATGCAATGAGGAGAAAGAAACAACAGCCACCCATATTATCTTCGAATGCGAAGTAACTGCACAATGGAGCCATAACCTGGGATACAAAGAAAACTCGGGAAAGGTATTGTATCAAAGACAGTCAAGACATCTAGTACTTTGAAGAGAAGCATCTATTATATTGTACTGACGTAAGGAAGTATAAAAGTACAATAAGCCAGAAAGCTGCTGTGCTTGAAAAAACTAAAATCCTCACTTTCTAGTATTCATCATCATCATCAATATTACCATACTCGGGCGTCCAACGCAGTGGCCTCAACTGTTTAGATGTCGACTCATCATGTAATGTGGGTTGAATCCGCCTTCCCGACAACAATATTTCCAAATGGAAAGGAAAAAAACAGAAGGTTGGAACAGAACCACCAGCTAGGAAAATGACAAAATTGTACTTTCACAAAAATGTACTTGTTTATCGAGTAATTTTATATCATTCATAATGAAAAAAATATTAAAACAAAATGGAAAAAGTTATATCTATATGTTGTTTATACACTTTTTAAACTGATTATATTATTACATTAGATTACTAATCTTTTGTATTAGAAGCTTTCTCCGTTAAAAGTAAAAATATATTTTTTGGCGTAAGTATGTGGGAGAAGACAGACGAACAAAAGAGAGAGAGAGAGGGTGAGAGAGAGTGAGAGAGAGAGAGAGAGAGAGAGAGAGAGAGAGAGAGAGAATAAGGGAGAAAGACAAAAATACAGAAACACAATGAGTTTAGTAAAACTTTTTTTGGTGATACTAAATTGAAAAATATAGACCTTTCTAATCGTTCTTGCCAATGGGTCTTCTGAGCCGAGTCAAAAAATATTTGAAGTAACAATAAATACGTTTTCCTATATGGTTTTCTGTCTTTATAGTTCTTGTTTTTCCAGGTTGGTGAATTTTTATCATGTTTGAAGTAAACGGTGATATGGAAAATAGTTAAATGGTCCTTCTTTTTTATTTGGCCTTAGACGATTTGTATTTTAAAATACAAGATTATATATGTTTCAGGTACAGAATGTCAAAAAACTGAATATGGGGAGAAAGTCCTAAATTGTAAAACATCACGTATATTGCGTCTATCTGTCATTCCATTGATTGATTTTGAAACATATAATTTTTATAGTTGAAGTTCTATAGCTGTCAATGTTTTTAAATGAGGAATTTTTGCTTTGTGCGTAACAGGTCAACTTGTGAATATTCATTTGTAATAGGAAGTGTATACAAGGCGAGAGTAGGGTCTGGGGTGAAAGGAAGATTAGTCCTTTAAATTGTACCCCTTTATTCATTTATGAATTCTGCTCATTATATTTCAAACTTTGTTAACCGCGGCCTATTAAAGAGTCTTTACAAGAATACATCAATATTAAATTTCGCCCTGCCCCCTGGAGGTCGCCTCTGAATGTAAATATTTCCGTTGGTAACACAATTACTGGTACGCCATTAGGAATTGCTCTTGGAATAACATTTATTATCTTAAGACTTGCTTCAACACCTTCCTCCCTTATCCCGAGTGCAAACATAGCTGTTTCCATTCAAGGGTTTTGTCAATATTTGTTTACGTTCTCCCTTTCCTTCGGCCCCCATCTGCAACTACCTCCGCAAAGTCTTGCTTCCAAAGACATAATTATGCGGATATCCATGTTTGGGGAGAAACGAGGAGGGGCTTAGTCTAACATGTATTACTCTCATAAAGAGCTCGAGAGACGACGGTCTGTTTCTCAACCGGCTTTCTCCTATTGGTTGCACCAGTCTCTCTCACTTCATAAATGACTACATTTATTATTTTTAAAGCTTCTAAGAAAAATATAAACATTTCAATTACTTTTTGATGTTTCGTATGGAAATTTGAACCATTGTTTGCTCTTGATTTTAAATAAAATCTGGTTGTTTTTATGATTTATTTAATTATTTATTTTTATTTATTTACTTATTCATCTCGGAATGTGTCTTCTCAGAGCAATCCACATAGGTCCAGTAGTCCGCATACCTGAAGTGAATATCGTGAGATTTCTGGTAATTTGGACATTAGCAATTATTGTTGTTAAATACCACACGTTAGCAATTATCCCTATCTGTCTGTTGAAACTGTGTTAAGCTGTGAGACTGTATCTTTATCTTTGACACCTCTTCAGTGTTGGGTGTTGTCAAAGGGACTTCGCAGAACTACCTTAAGACGTGTTAAGACTTCTAGTTAGACTGCTGACTCTCGAGGCATCTGAAAAGATTATTGCAGCAGTGACAACACAGTGCACATTTTGCCAAGAAGAAGAACAGTTAGGTGAATGTGGTGAAGGAAGGCCGTTTGAGATTTTTACTTCTGGGAGAGAAAAACGGGTTACAAGGAGCTCTTAACAAAGTTTAGGCATCTTATAAAAAGCTTAAGCTTAACCTAAAACTCTCGATAAGAATTGAAGGTGCACAATAAACTAATATTAGTCGCTGTGAGTAAGATCGTGAAGAGGCTTATTCCTTTTAACCTTAACCTAATGAAAGGCATACTTTCAGAAATTTGCCGAAAGAACTGAGCGGTTTTTTTCCTTTCAAATTTGCCTTATCCCTGACTTTTTTTCATACATACAATTACAGAATTAAAGCTGATTTGAATCACATCAAGATGTTTAAATTTTCCGCCTTGTGACAGCACACATTATTTTTCTCTTTTGCGAGTGTATCCAAGATTGTCTTGGCACCTTCCCTTAGTTTTGGATCTATGAGTGTGTTTAAACGGATGGGGACGTCCAACTACCTTGTCAAATCTGCCTATGTACCCATCCAGAACGTTTCCGCCTTAATTGATTCGATAGCCAGTATTTTGGTGAAGACGATTGTAGCTATTGAAGCTATTTTCGATACTTTATAATTCCTATGCAGGCCTAGTGAATATTTAAAGAGAGGTTCAACTCCGCTTCCAATTGTATCACGTAGTTGGGTCAATAACTTGGCAGACAGAATAGTATTTTAATAAACATAATTTGTACGCCTTCTATAGCCTCATACTCCACAAAACCCCAAACGCCATTACATAATATTGCTCACGTGTCTGCCTTATAGATTGCCATTTTTGCCTTTAAAAGTATGACATCCCCCCCTCCAAAGGCACTTCTCCATATAAGTTAAGTGAAAACTTTATCGCTTCTGCCTTTCTCTTCGCATACGTTTTGAAGGATAACCATGACGTCAGAACCAAATATTAATTTACTGTAGAAACATGGACTGGCCCAAACGTCCATTGGTTTACGCTCGTCAGCCCCAGTTCTGGAAAGTCATTATTGTTGGCTTTCCAAGCTTACAGTCTGCACTTCTTGCAGTATTGCTCGATTAGGTCGATATTTATTTGAAAATGCTTCGGATTTGATGGCACAAGCACTAGATCATGGATTTACATCAGCAATTTACTATTAGTGTCTCCAATATTGACTCCGCGTTATAATTCTTCCTCTTTGACAATGATACATAGGGAGAATATAAGCGGTCTCAATGGCAGCCTTGCATTACTCCTCAGCTCAGCTCCATCTTTTAAGCCAGACCCTTTTTAATGCAGACCGACGTTGTAAAGACATTTCAAGGCTTGAATGAATCTGCATACACTTATCTGCGATAATTTACTAAAAAGTAACTTGTGATGTGGTGAATGCAGCTTTCAGGTCAACAATGGAAGCATAGGCTTTAACCGACGAAACAATTAACTCAAAAGGGATATCAGCACGTATTTGCATCAAACAAAACTAGCAATAATGGGCGGATCAGGATAATTTGAGGCAATCAAGCTACAGCGTTTTCTCTAAGATGTAAAATAATACGTCCAGGAAATTTAATTTATTGCTCATCAATTGCCTTTATTTACCAAAAATGGAAAAAAAAACCTTTTTTAATTCATACTAACAACCGACCAGTTAACATAATTATTTATGTGTTTTAACTTACGTGTGCTTCACATTATGCCTAGGAATGTTTAGGAATGAAGTTAAATAATAAAATTGAACTATATTAGGTTCAACTACTCATCTTGGCTTTAAATTCGATGAAAGTTTTGTTTTATAATTGCATTGATGCGATTTACATATAAATCAGTGTGTTAGTAAATTACGAAAGAAACGAGAAGATTCAAATAAAATGATATCGCTCCGGGCTGATTTTTATAACTCGTTTCAAACTCGGCCAATCATAAGCAACATGACTAGCTACTTGTTAAACATATTTCATAAGAAAGGTTCACCACTCTGTCAATTAAAGTTGTATCTTTCTAAATTGAGTCGAAAATAAATGGCTTTCTGGTTTGTTAAGATTTTTTACTCAGTATTAATAATGTAAATATAACAAGATCTCTACCAAGTTTTTTTTTCGGAAAGACAAAGGTAAAATTCGATGAAAGCTCAGTAAACGAGTCGTAGTAATTGTAATCCGAACGATTATTATGAAAAGCATGGTTTCCCCCTTCGAACAAAGCCATTAACTTCCAGCCTCCCCCCGCCCATTTCAAACTTTATTAAACGTAAACCTTGCAAGATTCATACTTGTTAAACGGAGTAATTTTCGATGGGCAAAAGCCTGTTTCAATACCCAGTTACGGGGGCCCCATTAGAAGTTACCCAAACTCTTGTCACAAGAAAGCTCATCATTCTCCCTACCGAGGAAATAGGCGTCTTAACATATATAATCTAATAACAACCATCTATGTATATATAGCGTATATAATTTCCCCGGAGGGTTGTATTGTCTGAATTTCGAATCTTACGACGTAAAGCCCGGAACAAGTGACACAACAAGCGATGAGCGCGATAAAGCGGATTATCAAGATCCAATTGTTTTATTCACCATTTAGAACCGTCAATTATTATTTAAATGCACTAAAAATGTTTCTATTTTGTACCGATAAATTTTTATAGGAATCTTTACTAGCAGACAAAACCAAACAATAAAAAAAACATAAAAATTATGGTTAAATTAAATATTATGGTTTCAAACATAATGAATTTCTGTGCGTAGCTTAATAGAGTTAAAGATGTAAATAATCAATTAATTATACACAATTTTTTTCGAAATGAAAATTTTGTGTCACAGGATGGATTCATTTCGATAAAAAATGTGTATAATTAATTGAGTATTTATATATTTAATAGAAGCTGATAGAATTTAAAGATATTTATCACGCGTCAATTCTACGTTACAATTTTGTATAAAATACTCAAGGACAAAACATTACCCTAAAAACAGTTATCAAACGAACAACATTGAAACAATGAAAAAGTTGTACAAATCTGCACTAAAATCAGAAAACAAAATTGATCAAACTGAACATTCGACAAGACTAGCTTTGGAGAAACTGAAACATAAAATACAATTTCAAAAACAATAAGTAATTTGGGACAATATGACAAAATCTGCTGTGTTATTTATACGAAATTGCTATGATTCCTCTTTAATACAGGCCAGATTGAAATTACTGTATGTCATACCAAAAGGATGAAAATAAGAATATCCTGAAAACTTAGAAATTATTGAATACAAGATAACATCCGAACACATCGTTTGCTCCATTTCAATGTTACACAGCATAAAATGATTAGCACAGTAATGATGAAAGAAAACATGATTTATACAAACTATCGTCATTTTTATTCCTACAAAACTGATTAAAGACCCTTTCATTACATTCGACAACTCCAGTACAATAATAGTAAAAACTTATCCAGCGAAAAATACTATTTTGTAATTTTTTAAAAGTCAGATATCATGCATTTTAAAAATCAAAACATTCTCCATCATCACGAGTTTGAAACATTTATTAATTTAGTCACAATGTTATTAAGAATCGAGAATGAACAACATTAAGGGTTAAGATCTCATTCCTCAATCTACTCGGAAATTCGCCAAGTTTGAAATCATAAGTTTCAGTACGTTAAGTACATATTTATATTAGTTAATCTTGTGAATTATTGAGAATCGTTTCAAAGTTCTGATGAATAGGAAATATTTCTTGAAAACACTGCGGAAATATTAAATGTTTTTCTTTGCTCTCAATTTGACCTTTTCCTGAATTTTTTATTTCAACATGATAATATTAAAAGGTTTTATAATAATATCGACAAGATAATTCCAAACCCACATTTTACTTTTAAATAGGGATTGACTAAGAACAATAACACAGATCTAACACTGATTATAGTAGAGTGTGTAGAGATTAGTGACCGTTAATCGATAATTATTCAGATATCGTGAGATGCGATCTGGTGTGATGTAGGTTTCAAAAAACATTTTCTTTATCGTACCAACGTTTCGATCTTTTATTGAGATCATCTTCAGGGCCTGGGATTTACAAACACACCTTACATCGGCCTTACATCCCAATATCTAGACAAGAGAGTAAAGCAACATATCTATGATTGCAAAAAACCTAAGGAAAATCCTACAGCACTCGCTACCCACCACCTTGAACACCAACACAATTTCGATTTCAAAAATCCAAAAATATTTCACACAGAACAAAACAAATATAAACGTAACTTCTTAGAAATGGTTTATATCAACAGAGATAAACACAGCATCAATTACAGAACAGATACATGTAAACTCAGTCGCAGCTACGCCAATATCATTAATCAAATACAATATAGATAACATACATATATCATTACATTACATTCCACACATCAAATACTTTTCACATAGTCTAATTTTCCAACAATTTAGCTTTCGTTTTCCTGAATCCTGAAAGGATAATCTGGCCGAACTATTACCAACACATTGTTCCCCTTTGTCGGCTTTTTTCACTTCAAAGAAGCCGACGCCTTACACAAAATTGTCTTTTATATACCGACTTCCTTCCCCACCCCTTCAAAACCAAACATATATAAACATAAAACAGCAAAATCTCACTGGCACTCTCAACACGACACGCAAGGATGGCACAATTACACAGAAGACAAACACTTTGAGTGAGTAGAAATACTTTGTTTGAATATAAAATATATTTTGCATTGTATAAATTCACTTTTCCACATCCTAAATGTATTTGTTAAATGTAAACATTGTTTGTAAATCCCAGGCCCTGAAGATGATCTCAATAAAAAATCGAAACGTTGGCACGATAAAGAAAATGTTTTTCTGAAACCTACATCACACCAGACCGCATCTCACGATATCTGAATAATTACTGATTATAGTGAAAGGCGTCTATCCAAGTAAAGAGAATATGATGTCCTGGATGTTCGAAAACGACCAGACTACACGTTCTTCATCCCTCGGCAAAAATCTTCTAATTTACTGTTTCACTCTTTTTAGTTTTGCCAACTTTCTTTTAGTGTAAGTCATAAATTTCAAATATCCCCTTGACTTGGCTGGAAGGAAATAGAACATGCGAGACATGCTCAAAGGTAAACAAGTCCCACCTCAAAAAGTCACATATATCTTAAGAAAATGTTAGCCATTAGAATCGATAGTATATTCTCACTATCTTGCTTCAAATAAATTTGATAAAAGGGATGTATTTCGTTCAAAAACAAAATTTTGTTTTATGTCCTGTAAATTACACATAATAAAAGTGTGCGTTTTGTTGAAAGAAGGGCAAAGTTGTATTTGTACAACGAAAGATAATCAGAAAAATTTCCTCTTCTAACAGCAATTTATTTTTCATGGTTTGCAGTTGGTTTTTAAAGTAACGTATTAACATATAATCTTGCCAAAAAATCTTTGCTTTTGCTAATTACAAACTGTATAAATTTGAACGTTCACATAATAAAAAATTGTTAATATTGATCTGGTGAAAATTACGTTTTAAGTTATGTCATTTGGTCTTTAACGAGAGTAGGTTTGATCTGCCAATCATTGCTGGTTTGGTCTGTCAGACCCGTTTCAAACCATCAAGGATTGGCAATAGAAAATTTGACTGTTATCGACCATATTTCAGGTTTATCACGGGCCAGACATCGTGGACAAATCTCACAAATTTAAGTTATAATACTATATTTCTTTATGATTAATTTTAAATGAGCCCTGTTTCTATAGCGTCTTCACTATTAATTTACTTTTTTTGTAGTTTAAATTTTAAGGTTCTAGTTTTAGAGGGATGGTGGAGAGAGAAACGTTCATACAGGTTGATAAAGGTATAGAAGAACAAACATACACAAATATAGCATTAATTCAGAGATATCCTCTAAAAACCAATGGTTGCTATTACGGCAAATATTACTCTTTGAAGTTTATGTCATATATATTTAAAAAAGTAAACATATGCAAATACGAACTGGCCGGTTGATTTCTTACCCAAACATTATAGAAAGCGAATTGTAAAGAAAGTAGCATGCTACAGAATCATAATACGGTGAATGATCGACCAATTTGTTTAAGTGGGAGATAAGCAAGGCAAGTGGCGGTTCGAATAGCCCTCGGATGATGTAAGCCCAGTCTGGCTCGTCCGTCCATCCTACTTGGGGTGCACCGGTTGCCCAATGGTCGTTTCTTCCCATATTCTCACACCCCGCTACTCGGTTCGCAAGGTAATATTCGATTTGTAACGAATGAAAAATGAAAGTTGATGTCAGCAAATCTGGCACGGGATAAGATAAAAATGGAGGTGAACTAAAGGTTCATCACATGACAAACATAGCAATGAAATCTCACAATTTTATCTAAACTTTTGTGTTAAACAAATTATATGAAGCATCTAAGATATAGCAATATCAGTATATATATATATATAGTGGCACTCTCGACACGACACGCAAGAATGGCACAATTACACAGAAGACAAACACTTTAACCCCTGAAAATGATCTCAATAAAGATCGAAACGTTGGCACGATAAAGAAAATGTTTTTTTGAAACCTACATCACACCAGACCGCATCTCACGATTTCTAAATAAATATAGATTAACGGTCACCAACCACCACACTTTTCGGTGCAATGTTTAATTACTTTAGTTGGTTGTTTTATACATTGTATTGTTTCTTTTCCATATTTCATTGTACCAGCTGTATATTTGTATAATATAACATTTGTGGCCCTCTATATAACCTTTTTTATCTGCAAAATGACAAAACAGATAACGACGACCCGAGGAAGGCGAGGGGGTGTTAAAACCCCCGTGCGCAATAACGGTTTAATGCAAACCGGTGGCAAATATTGCCTCTTGCATATATTCCTCGCAATAATAAAGGGTATCCCCGGAGAGGGGGTGGATTGAGGGATGCAGCCGAGACGTCGGAATTAGCATAAACCTGGCGATAGCGAAGCCCGTACAAACCATTTATCAAGTTAGTGGATGATACCGAAAGGAGAAATGGCGGTGAACTGGGGATGAAGGTTTATTAGACTAGGGTGTGTCACCTTCATTGACAGTGGGACAAGTTAAGACCTCCATATAATATTCATGGAGTGCAGAAAATGTCATACTCACTTTTTCATAGAAGAGACAAACAATTGCACGTCACATAAGACCGACCGTCGCGTTGGGGACTTAAATAAAGCCCCACTCCCGAACTCTTACTAAAAACTGCAAACATGAAATTGAAAAGTTCAACAGTTGAATTCAATTATAAAAAATCAACGCAGGCCATAAATATTTTAAATGAATCAGGCATTCAAAAACACTACAGAGTATTTTAAGTTTCATCATCAGGCCAGAAACGGTGTAATTAATGAAGGGTCATTACGGTGGATAAGTCGACCCTATGGTCTAAGGGTTGTAATCTAGAATTAAGCTAACCCTCATCCTACCGACCTTCCAGAGATATATGCTCAGTTTTGCGTATAAGTTAAATTTCAACAACTGCTACAACATCCAGAGGTAATTTCAGACCCTCGTTTATAGTTTGTAATGTGAATTATTGAAAGAGATTTACTTATGTAAGGTAAGTGTACCCTGTTTTCATGCCAAAAAACTCATTAAACCAAAATAATTTAAACACTTACATTTAAACAGGTACCTACGTGATTTCCCACCCTTCACAATAAACAGATCTGTGTAATATATTCTGTGTCTGTAAATATATGCATTTTTCGTGTGATACCAAAAAGATGTATCAATGAGGAAATACAGAAGACTTTGTCATAAAGCATAAGGGATTAAGATGTATCAATTAAGAAATATAGAAGAATTTGTCATAACGCATAAGAGATTAAGATGTGGAAACAAACCAGAGAAGGAAAAGAGAGAGTGGGAGAGAGAGAGAGAAAGAAAGAAAGAGAGAGAGAAAAAGTGAGAGAGAGGAGAATAGACGAATAGATAAACAAAGTAAGAAAAAGAATGAGAGGGTAGAGAAAGAAAGAGATAAAGATAGAGGGAGAGACTAATAGAGAACAAAAGAAAGGGAAGAATAGAGAAAGAAAGAAAGAGATAGAGACAGAGAGAAAGAAATAGACGAATAGAGAAAAAAGTAAAACGAGATAGAAAGAGAGAGAGAGAGAAAGATAAAGGCGAATAGAAAAGAAAGTAAAAAAAGAAAGAGATGGATGCAGAAAAAAAAGATAGAGAAAGAGAGGGAGGGAGGAAAATAAAGGGATTGATAAAAAAGAAAAAGAATGAGAGAAATAGACGAGTACAGAAAGAAAATGAGTGAGACAAATAGACGAGGACAAAAAGAAAAAAGGAAATAGTAGAACAGGCAAAGAATAAAAATAAAGAGATAAAAATGGATGGATAAAGAGAAAAAAAAGAAAGTTAAAAAGAGTGTTTGATAGACAAAGAGAGAAAAAGGATAATGAAAGATAGAAACGAAAAAAGAAACAAAAATATAAATACTGGGATAGAGAAAGAAAGAAAAAATAGAGGAGTAAAGAAAGGAATAGAAAAGAAATAGAGTGATAGAGAGAAAAAAAGGGGGATAGAGAAAGGGAGAGATATTGGCTTTTCCAATTGTACATACTTTTTTACTTATGTGTATTTCGAGTCATTTTTACCCCTCCTCAGTATGTAAATCACAAAAATTGTTAAAAATTACTAAATTGTATAAGTGTTTTAAGGATAAATGGTTATTTTAATTATATCAGCTTGTGCTTGTTATATTTGTAAACGATTTTACTATGTTTTTTATTATGTTAGATTGGACGTTTGTAATGATAGTCAATTGATACATTCCAGACCAAAGTGTCCAAAGATTATTTTATTGCATGTATGTATTGTTTTGTTTCAAAAGATTACGTTGTTTTTTTTCAAAACCTTTGACTTATTCTTCCGAATCAATAATTTCTAACGCCGTAGGAAGCGATGAGTTGTCCCAATTATAGCAATTATGAATTCCTTCCTAAGGCACTCCAATCTCCTCGGCAGGCATAATTGAGAGGGCTGAACAAATGAAGATTCTGCCATTTTATCAAACGCCAAGACGATTTCCGCCCTCAAAAACTTCACTTCAGAAAATATATCTGTTCCTGATATATAACACTGTCTGATTGTATATTTTAAATGTAAATATTGTGGTATACGGATGGATCGAAATTAGAACATATAGTGTGGGCCAAATTTTGACGTAACGAAAGCTCTTATCTCCACTCTATCACAGTACAACAAATACCTAAAACCGGACTGACAGATACACAGATATATTCTCTGCTGCTGTCTGACCTGGGTGCCAGGCACGAGAGGATTCAAGTCAACAAAAAGGCTGACAAACTGTAAAAAGGAGGCTCAACCCTTACACCATTTGTATCATAACTGCAAATTAAATTATGCTAAAAGCGGAGCTGAAGAAGTAGACGAAGAAAAAATGATCACACACTGCATAAATTCACCAGGTGCAAAACTATCAAAAACGTTCCTTTACTTAGCAACGGGAAAAATGAATCTCTCTCTCTCTCTCTCTCTCTCTCTCTCTCTCTCTCTCTCTCTCTCTCTCTCTCTCTCTTTCTCTCTCTCAGCAGGTATGAATTAATGAGTTATACTCCTTTTTACTGGTTATTGCCCATTAATTAAAAAAAAAAAAAAAAATGGGAAAACTTAGACAGGAACCAGCCGACTATACCATACGATAGTAGTCATTGGAACATTGTTCTATATCATTGCAAAGCATTGCTTCCAATTACATTAGAGGTAGACATTTTAGGCAGAGAAATAAAAAAGGGTCAACTTCACACTAGATCTGTCATGGGTTCTTACGTAATGGAAGACAGGTAAACTGTCTGGAATAATCACCACCTAGAAAAAGGAAAGCGTATGATTAAGCCTTTACCGGTAATAATGACTTCCTTATTAATCAACATTTGTAATTTCCTAAATGGCATGTTAAATTCGTAATAGCTCAGTAACATCGACCGATTCTAGAGTGAATGTAATGCATTGTATTCCTTCAGCCATTTCGACCAATTAATTAATGTAAATCCATTATATCAACTAGCATTAACAACCGTGATTCATCAAGCTGGTAATAATGGACAGTAGTTACTGCAGAATTTAAATAATCGCTGTTTATGGGTTTGCCACATTCTTTTGTTCTGAAAAGATAAATTTCTGAAACGTTTCGATACATGCCAGTTTTGGTCAACCCCAATCGTTTCGTCACTCATCGTTTTATTTGTTTTGGCTGTACCTTCAATTTCTAATGTTGTTCGGTGGCTCAACTGCATTTGTACGTCGACTTGCATTGATTGTCTGTCGCATTTGAACAATATCTTCCAACCTGCAGGTGGTCTCCTCCAAACGTGACACTGCGATTATAGTCGAAAAAAATAACTTTTTAAATAAAGCGAATAAATAAAGCCAAAGAGCTGGAATGAAATCAAGGCACTAAGAAATGCTAAACCCGATGTAACGAAGTTGGTCATAAGGTTGGCCAAAAGAAAAAAACACATTGAAAATTATGTGACATATCTTTCATTATCTGCATATTAAATGACTGAAATCAATTCGTTTATGAGTTTGTACAACGTTAAGCCCTCCCTTGAAATTATTCATCCAGGTTTTCCGAGAAGGTATAATCAGACAGAAATTTATAAGTATTGTTGACTGTGACGAAACGATTCAGAATATAATAAAAAATATTAGTATGCATAATAAATATTATACGATATTACATATAGGATTATAAAATTAATGAAAATATTTCTGCACATTGTTAGTATATTAACCTAATATATTGTACCTGTACTGACGAGGGCTCTAGTAATAAGTTAAATAAAGTTTGAATATAAAATAGAATTCTCAAATTGACCTGGTATTTATTATCAAAGAATGCTTCCAAGAATGTATTTAAAAAACCTGTAAAAAATAGTAAAGAATACAATTATATAATAATAATAATAAAAAAATGTTAATTAAATAAATTGAGAATCATTCTTATTTAGAATAACTGGGTGATTTTGAAAACTACATAACCCTCCTCTCTCCTCTCTCTCTCTCTCTCTCTCTCTCTCTCTCTCTCTCTCTCTCTCTCTCTCTCTCTCTCTCTCTCTCTCTCTAAAAAACACTTTTTTATCAGTAAATTCAAAAATTCTGGAACGTCAATTTTTGCACTTTTTAAGAAAACTTGAAACTGGGATGTGGCGCCAGGAAATCGTCTTGGAGCGATGCCATTTAGCAATCGATCGGAAATTTTAATACGTTTTCAATTGGTCACCTTCCACTTTCCCCGATTTCTAAACCGTTTTCGTGTTATTCGCTATTGTTGGGGGAAAACGTGGTTTTTTACGTGCTCATGGAAAAAAAGCCCATCTCTCTCACTCACTCTCTCTGTCTCTCTCCCTCTCTCTCCCTCTCTCTCTCTCTCTCTCTCTCTCTCTCTTACTCTCTCTCTCTCCCTCTCCCGATTTTCAAGAATGCGTATTTCAGAATTTTGGAATTTACTTATGAATGACTGAAGCTAGGAAAACATTTAAAACAGCCATCTTGTTTCGCGTAAAATTTTCTAAAAATGAGACCTAGTACAGGTCTTTGACTTAAAAGGCTGAGAAAATATGTATTTCCATTGGGCATTTTTTGGTGCAATAACCCGGTGGTCGGGTTTTTTTATTTTTTTGGCTGTCTATAACATTTATTTCTCCTAGTAGTGATTTGGACTTTTTGACATGTATAAAGTTTATTTCTGTAAATGTATGAAATTAAAAATTGTTTGACAATTATTTACATTTTTGAGGGAACTGACTAAGCAGACGGTGATAATTTTTGACTTGTAAAAGAAAATCAACTTATATACTTTTTAAAACATCAAGTATTACGTTGCAGAACAAACACTATCAGCCTGTTATTATTTTATAGAATGGAAATACAAATAAAACGACATATATCTAATTTTTTAGAGAAAGTTACGAGAGAATATTTTTAACAATTATTACTTTCTAATTTCGTATAAATAGAATTTCGCATAATTTATGAGATGAAAAAGTCTTATATTAATTGGCCGTACAAAAGCACTAATTGGGGCCTCGGCTGGGGTTGCTTGGAGGAATGAAAAGCCGTTAAGTTTTACCTTCTTTTTATAACAAGGACCGTACCTTTCAACCCCCTTTCGCCGAAATACCCCGCGGGTCCTTCAGGTTTTCTTTTTTCCCCTGGACGGGTGACTCTAATTGATTGATTTGCATTTATTCCTTTCTTGCTCTTCCAAGTGGCTTAGTTTCGACCTCGTTATCCACGTTTAACATAAAAGATCGTATTCATCAAAATGGGATATCCATTTTTCCTTAATCGTTATCGCAATTTGAGAATTGACGATAACTTTCTCAATAATCAATTAATAAATAATGAATAAGTATGAACTTGAGAAACATTATTTATTCAAATACGTCATTAAATATTAAATAACCATATTCGTTTACAAAATATGTTGATCAAATGAAATAAAACTTTCTGAAAATAAAGAGTCGAGGCAAATCAATGAATACAGTAGCGAAGAAATTATATTCAACACTAATGGTTTTTTCTAAACGTTTTTCAATAAGATATAATTTCCATTCTTTCTGTTTCTCTCTCTCTCTCTCTCTCTCTCTCGTTCTCTTTTCTCTTCTCTCTTTCTGTATGTCACCTCTAATCCTCTCTCTTTCTATTCTCTCTGTCTCTCTATATGCGACATATTATAACAGACGACATATAGTAAAGAAAAAAAAACGAGAGAAAAAAATGTTACTTCTATTTTGGCGTCTTTTTGAAATTCACAAAATTGGTGACCTTTAATGATAATAACGGTTCCACCGAAAACTGGAAACTTTAGATCTGTTTAGAACTACTATAGAAACTACCTGTAATGGCACGGATAAGAAGTTGGTGTTGTTATTATTTATTACTTATAGTATCAAATTTAAACCTTCTCGTTGCATTCATCAGAAGGTTTCTTGACAATAGTCTCTAGATGTCCCGTATCAGGTTCTCTACCTACTACTGGAGAGGCATCAAGGTGTCTATTCGCAAATCAGCATCTCACTTGGATAGATGAACTAGAGGGGGGCTGTTTTCATCACAGACCAGTGTCCGTTTGTTTTGTAGCAATTATATGGCCAAGGCAGTGTGTGAACGCTTTGCTTCATTTCCCAAGTGTGAGTCACAACTTTTTCAAAGCCAAGTCAAGTCAGTATTGTATGGGGTTGAATCAACGCCCTTACACGCACCGAACTGATATCGTGCAGAATGGATCTTTGGCTGCACTAAGGTACATTGAGAAATGTCTTCTGGAAAACCATTCACATTATTGGGGATATTTTCGTGCTAATGCAAGATAAAGCTCGACTGCATGTAGCTTCAGTTGTCACCCATTACTTGGAGGAAGTAGGGAGTACACAATAAATTGGCCATCACGTTCTCCACACTTCCAGAATTCTCATAAACACTTATGGGGCATGATAAAGTGACGGGTTAGATATTGCTCGCCACATCCAAGAAGCTTTGAACAGCTTCAGCCTCTTGAAGAATGGGTTTCAGTTTCACAGGACGAAATCCGGTGGTTACTTTATACGTTGTGTAGGAGACCTAAGGATACAACACGCTTTACTAAAAGCAAAACTAGATAATAAATTGTGAGATAAATTTTAATCTACTACTAAATAATATATGATTTTTTATTGTATAGGTAATTTCCTGTTAAACTGTCATAATTAAATGATTTTTTTAATTAAAACTCATGAATTTCTAATCTCGATAAATTTGGTCTGCATTAAAATAAGTATTTTGCAATTAATATAGTAATAAATATAAATTTAGTTTAAAAACAAAAAACAAGAGTATACCTCGTTTGCGTTTTTTAAGCCGATTAGCATGGAACGAATGACAAGATAGTTTAGGACTTCAGTTTTGTTAGTCCGGATTGCCGTTTGGAATAATTTATTTCTCTATTTGCGATTGCTGTTAATCCCGATATAGCAAGAAGAAAAAACTCTATAGCCATGAAGGGGTGAAGGGAGTGGAAGGGATGAGGGATGGATTCCAGCCGCCCCCACCCAACCCGGCGTACAGCTGGCAACCCTCAGTGGCCTGCCGGCAAGCGTACAGTATAGTTGGGACGTCGCCGTTTCGCTTTGTTTGGATGCGTACAACACGACGATCCTGCCATGCCCGTCGCAGTTTCATTTCACACGTAGTATTGAGACGTTTTCGTACTATTCAGCATTGAGACAATTTATGGAACTCTCCAGAATTGGGATTTGTGACTTTTCAACGGTTTGTTTATCACAAGTGTAATGGACATGTGGAAAACGAAGTAACAGGGAGATTTCAACGCAAATATGACGTTTTTGCCAGCTTCGATTCTCGTGACTCTCCTAGTCTTCGGAACAACAAAAGGTCAGCGATAGTTTTTTTTCTTTATTAATTTCTGTACGTTTTCCCATGACGGTCCCGTATGGAAAATTATGGACACTATTCCACTCAACAAAAACCTTTTTTTTTCTTTTTAGTTGTACTTAAGTTCAGAAATAGAAACAATATATACATGAATTTTATAAAACTTTAATTTACATAGGAAATTTAAGCCGTAAAAATCGTGTTTAATCATAAAAAAATCGCGTTAACCTTAGTTCAACTTTTACTACAAACGAGAGGCAATATATGAATAGAATTCACTTTATAAATATACAAAAAAAATCATTAGCCGTAATAGAACCGCACGAAACGGCTATCAAGCCAAAACGTGTCATTCGTGACTTTACAGGAAATAAATTCAACAAAAACAGGTATGAAAAATTAAAAGTAAAAAAAAAATTATAGCTCGACAATATAAATTATGACTAATGAAAATTCATCATTAATCAATGTTTTGGTGATTTTTACAACTATAGTAACTAGAATAGATATCACTACGTTACAGGTTTAAGTTCCAAGTTTTTTTAAATCTAAATATTTGATGTAATATCTCATGGCTTGATCAGAATAGCGATTTATTGTAATTTCCTTTTAAAATGGAATGTTTAATTAATTTATGGAAATATGTACAAATCATATAACGTATCGCATAGCAAGTATTTAAATTTAAATTAAACTACTTAATATTAAAATTTGTAAGACAAGATTTATCTAATTTTCCATCTATTACATTGATATCACTTAAAAGCTTAATTATGTTAGTTGTATGTTTCTAGTTTTTCAAAGAAAGAAATATTTATGAATGTATAAACCTTGAACAATTTTAATTTTTTGCGTGGTTTTATATGATAATTAATAATATTTTTAGAAATAAAAGTGCCACAATTTTCTATAAATCAACTTTGTTACATGGAAAAATCTGGTAAGGAAAGGGTTCATCAATACGCACTGTTTCTTGTCATACATGATTCGGGAAAACCATATTTGTTTTTTGGTATTTTATAAGACTATACTCACGTATAAGCATACAAAGTGTGTATAAAATTGGCTAAAAATGAAATATTCAGTCACGTAAAGTATTAGTTTACCACATGGATCTTTATTCTCGGGCTAATTCGGAAAAGGAATATTTTCGTTTTGTTCTATTTTATGTGATTATTCAGCGTGATTTCCTGGAAGACAAAAACTCTGTTCTAATTGAAGAATTTATAAAAAAAACTATATGCGAAATTTTGAATGTTGCGGTTTTTGCAGCTTTGTTATCTCTGTCCAGCGAAAAAAGTTGTAAATTGTTATTTTTACATGATTTGCCAGCCAAAATTATTTATAACAGGTCGATAACCTAGTAAATATCATATTATCACTATTATTACCTTGGCTCTTTCTTTATTGTATAAATAGACTTGGTACTTGCAATCATTGAAGTTTATAATATGCGCCTAAAACAAACCGGTCACGCAGGGTTAATTATAAAATTACTCAATGCCCGATAAACTAATTTAATTTGATATATATTTAACTTTTAAAGTTATGCTGAATAAAAAATAAAACAGGCAAAATGGTACAATCACAAAGTTTATTTACCCTCACATTTTCTCCCTTGTTGTTTATTTTTTAAATAAAACTAAATATTTTAACAAAGCCTGCCCGCTGTAAAGGGTTTTGTGAAACTTTACAATCATATATAATAATATTTGTCAAAAAAAATGAATTAAGCGTTTATAAATTTTGATGGCAGAATATTAACATAAATATAAAGTCCATGGTTTATATCTGTGGAAAGTTAAATATTAGCTGCAATTTCTCCCTGATTAAGTTATTCTGTGTTTCTGAAATAATAATTCAATGAATTAAAATATGCAGCAGTCTTCCTTCAGGACATCTTGCAAATATTAACATAAGAATATTAGATTTATATTAATTGCAAATTTTATGGTTTATGGGGTGATGAACTCATTTTGATGAAGATTATCGCCTTTAGTGTAAAATCTGGGTGAAGTTAATTTTATGTTGTGTCTGTTATCTTCAAAAATACACTGATGATTGCGAAATCCCGAAACACGTCTTACAAAATGGTTATCGGGGAGACAAGTATAAAAATTAGTCCGCTTTATTAGCCATTTCTAGTTGATTTATAAAAGATATTTTTATATTAACAACATGAAAAACATGCATTACATATTTGTTTTCTGATAGTACAGCATGTTTTTTCATATATAATCTTAGCTAACTTTATTTATAGTTATTGTCATTTTAAAACTTTGAATCAATGAGTATGCCAGTTTTTTTTTTTTTAAAGGATCAAAATGAAAAGTAATCATTATATTTTGAATTGTCCCTCCTTTTTACCATTTTTCGAGGTCACGATAGCTCAAGTGGTAGAGCAGCGGCGTATCTAGCCGAAGGTCGTGGGTTCGAATCCCGCTCGTGCCATTGACTTTTTTATCTCAACTAAAAACCTTAATTAATTGTAATATATTAACTGGTCAAGCGGACCACGAAATTAGTGAATTTAGTAAGCATGTTGAAAGAAATTTCTTAACTCATTCTTGGGCTTCCGGGCAAGTTTTTCATTTTTATACGTTGGAATTTGATTGCATCCGATGTTTCTTAAATTAGCGAGAATACGCGGGAGCGAGAAACGGCGAAACAATGGCCCTTGTGTTCTACAAAGTTAACCACCTTGGCACTGTTTTGACCATTAATCATTTTTCCGTCTGATAATATTCTCTTTTAGAATCATTTTTGGAACGGCTAAGTGGGCGTTCACGTTTCTTGAAAATATAGCCTAATTAAATCCAAAATATTTAACCAAACAGAAAGAATTATACCATATTAAGATCTTGTTGAATAAGAAAGAAAACGTAGGTTTTAATTTAATTCATGTCCAATCGACCGTTGTGTTCATGATTTAATTTGAAAGTTTAAAATGAGAACAAGTGCAAAAATAGGTAAATATTTTTAAGCCACAGGTTTACAACTCGTAAATTATTTCGTCAGTTGAAAGATAGAAACATTTCGATATAAACTTAATTAAATTAATTGAAAATCGCCTTGATTTTGTATTTATTGCAAAATACTGCAAAGCACTTTTCAATGGGGGGGGGGCGGAATTCATGGAAGAGGCGGTAATTCATGCTTAATTTAGAGGAAGGGCACCCGGCGAAGTAATTTGACAGGGCCGGAGTTTCCCTGGCGGGAGACAAAGGTGGATGAAGGTTTGGTTACACAAAGGTTTGAAGAGCATTTTCCCACTAATCACGTAATCTTCAGTGTTAGTGGCCTTGCCTTTAATAAACACCGGCAGATAACCGCGACCCACCCCGATAAAACGTAGCATTACAGGGCCAAATAAGCCAATTTTCAAGTTATGTTGTGTTTTTGTTTCTTTATTTTTTAAAAATTATTTATTTCAAACTGTTCTTCTACTTTTCAAAAATCCTTTGACTGATAAATTATTATAAAATCAAGCGGAATTGTGTACTTAAATTCGAGAAACTAAGAGTTAACAAATTGTTCTAAAATGTTAAGCACGCCTGACATAAAATTATCTTATAGGCTCCTGGAGCAGTGAACAGCTAGGCCATTTCAGCCCCCAAAGCTTGCAGTTTTTAAATCCAGATACACTCATATACTAACTAATCTAATTAAAAGTCGATGTAGTACACAATATCTCACTATCGGCTACACTACACATTCACGATAATAAATACATTCAATGTTAATATATACACAGGGTAAACACAAAACATATATATATATATGACCCTAACCATCCCTAAATGTCCGTTTGCAAGGATAGGTGTTTCAGTAAAATTACTGTATAAAACCAAAATTATTTTATTCGCAGTATTTACCTTCATTTTCCCCAATGACCAACTTTTTTTATGGCGGGACTGAACAATTCTGAACTTTGAAATGAAACAAAATCTGAAAACGCTTGTTGGACTTGAACATTCAAAAGTTTTTCCTTTGACGAAGTTGTCTCAATTCCTAAACAGGTGCAAGTCAGTTGGAGACAAGCCTGGGGAATAAGATGGATGCTGAAGAACTTCGTAGACAAGCTCTTTCAATTTGTTTACAGTAGGTTTTAAAATATTAGGCCTAGTGTTGTCATGGTGGAGTATAGGACCTTTCCGATTTACAGGTTTCAGGTTGTTTTTTGAGTAATTTTTTATGCATTTCGTCAATTGTCTTCCGGTACGGTGTAGAGGTAATGATCTCACCCTAGGGAAAAAGGAATAGTGAATAATTCCAGCCATGGAACACCATACAGTCACCATCAATTTTTTTGGTTTATATTTGGTTTTGACATGTGTTCCGGTCTTTCGTCGATGTTTAACCCCTGCCCTGACGCGTCATATGCAATCTATTTTTCATCGCAAGTGAATATTCTTTCAAGAAAAGGCTTGGTCAGTTTGCCTGGCGAGCAACGAAACGCATGTCTCAACGCGCTTTAAGTGCTGTCGCTCAGTGAGCTCATGATGGACCCATATATCAAACTTTTTGACTTTTCCGATGTTACTTAATTGTCTTGACCCGGTAGCCGCACTTGCATTTAGTTGTGCTGGGAATCGTTGTGCTCTGACTGTTTGATAGTGGTTTTCTTCCACCTGAAGCTTATGGACATCGTTGTCGATGAAAGTTGAAGGTCTTCCGCGGGGCTCCTTTTCTCAATTCGGTATTACCTTAAGCGAATTTAGCTAGGTATGCAAAAAGTCTGAAATGGATTGGACCAACATTATAAACAAAAGTGGAGGACATAACTGCTTGGTTATAAAATGTAAACAATTGAAATTAAACGACAGAAAAACGCTATATCCCCTGTGAATTTCTGAAACTATAAAATTTTTCATCTGAAGCAACCTAATATATATACTACTACTACTGTATCTTCCAAAAATCAGAACAGGAGACCAAAGCCATGTACAAGAACAATTCTCATTTCCGGTGGTATTCCTACACGCTCGCTATATCGAGCCAAGAAATGACACCTCTTCAACAACTTTTCCCTTGCCGGGCACATAGGATTTGGCCATGTTTAACATCTCATGGCTTATGATTAATCGTATGCGGGTGACCCTTCCTCTACGAATCAGTTTTGGTTGTTCTAGTTTTGTTATTTATAACTTTTTATGATTTTACAATATTTTATTTTATATTTAATTCGTGAATTCGTGGCAGGATGGCATAAAGGATGAAACTAAGTAATTTCTCAATGTTTCTCAAAATTGTATAAAAGAGAAGAAAAGTGCACAGAAAAATGGAGAAAAACTATCTAAAACATGTTTGGTGAACCAAATTTAGGTTTGTTCATATATTGAGAAATATATTTAGCATTCCTTTGTCACTACTTATTTTTATAATGAACCATTTATTTACAGATTATACATAAATTTAAAAAATCGTACCGTCCAGGTAGTTAAAATGAAATTCGTATCGGAATAAAAAATAAAAACACATTTGCCAATTAATACAAATATATTTTCCTAACACTAGTATTTATGATTTCTTGAACTACTGATTATACGTTTTATTAATTTCTTCAGTTGCTTTTAGGATTTTTTTGTTACAAACGTTACATTGTGTAGGCAATTTTCAATTGATTCGTATGCATTGGCATAACCGACAAAAATACTGGCATTTACACTAATTATTATACGGAGCAAATGCAGAGAGAAAAAATCATACTGCCTTTATGCATTCATTTCGGTTATCATATATTATACAGTAATTAAATTATCCTAAATTAATTAATTTTTAATCCTTGAAAAACATTTTACTTACTTCTTTCCATTATTTTTTTTTTAATGAAAGGTCTAAACCTTCGGCTAAATACGCCACTGCTCTACCACTAGCTATCTTGACTTCGATGAACTCGGACAGCAACTTCCCTTCTCAGCCGAAGGTCGTGTGTTCGAATCCCGTTTGTGACACTAACTTTTTCATTGCAACCAAGACCTTTCATAAAAAGAATAATTAATTGAAAGAAGTAATTTTGTCATTCAGACCATTAAACATAATGGATTTAATTTTACCTACTGTTCTTCTTCCATCCTGTGTGAGTATTTGTCATTGGTCTCCAAGATAAATAATTTTAACTCCTTTAAATTATTAGAAAAACCTTCGTAGAAAACATATAATGTTTATTTTTTTGATATGTTAGATGTGAATTAAAACTTTTAAGTTTGAAAATAGGGATAGCTCTGTAAATTAGTAAATTATTTTTTTCCCATTTTATTAATATATATTGCAAATTTCGCGCATTAATTTGTTTTTATTAAATAAAATAGAAAAAATGAAAATAAATATTGCCTGCGCTTTAGTATAATGAGAAATTCTTGGAAAAGCATCAGTTGAATCATTAGAGTCGTTGTAACAAACTTTGTCTGTCTCAAAAGGCCATCTATCAACGCCGAAGAGCATCCTAGTATCTTCTGAGAGACGAGATTAATTGAAGGCCCTCTCATTTCTCCTTTGGGCCGGTATTTTCTTTCCGCCACTTCCTCTCTATCTCAGTTTTTTTTTCAGTTCGTTTTATCTGTACAGGAAACCGCGAGCGAACCGCTAAACCATTACAAGGAGGCTTTTAATTAAAAAAAAAAACTTCATCCCAAGCCGTCGGCGAGCTTTCTTATATTTTTATCTCTTTTCCATTTTCTCATTACTTTGGCAAATCCTTTGGAAATTGGTTTAAAATTAATTTTTTGCATGATTTATTTTCTCTGTGGGTAGACTGAGTCGTAAAAAACGTATTTCTTAATTGTTGAAACACATCGTCTTTAAAGATTATTTGAATTTAATTCCGCTTTTAAACAAAAATTAAAAAATTTATTAAACATTTATAACAAATTCCGAAGGCTGACTTGAGATGCCAGTTTGGAGTCGTAACTCGTATATCGCTGACATCGTTATAAAATAATTGTGTCTAATTATAGGCTTCTCGTTTCTCTGTGTGGGTGCCAAAATTCGCCACACCCTTCGTTACAGATAATTGAAGAGAGGAAGGCGAGGAAAGAAGCTAATTATTGAGGAATTCTAACGCCCCACTTGGATTTCAAAAATCTCTTCATTCGAACTTACATCTGCTGTTTTCTTCTTGTCGGTAAAAATCCTATCAATCTGAGCGTGAAGCTGAAGCAATTTTCCCATCGGCACGTGGTTGTTATTTTGACAGTAAGGCCATTTCCTGTTTTGTCATGTTCTTAAAAATAACACGATAATTAACGAATGAACCGTTTCGATTGTTCAGCTTCTGGCAGTTGATCCGCTGTTGTCGATACCAGCATTCGTCTGAATATCTCTCGGGGCTTATGAAAACGGTCAATCAAAATAACTGAAACTCAGCCAAATAGCTTAACGTTCTTTTCTAATTTAATTTAAAAATTGACGTGTTTACCTTGCGATAACACATTTGGTTGGCACACGTATTAATCTAAATATAATTATTCGGAATTCGTGAGATGCGGTCTGGTGTGACGTAGGTTTTAGAAAATGTTCTTTATTGCGCCAACGTTTCGATCTTTATTGAGATCATCTTCAGGGCTCAAAGTGTTTGTTTTCCGTGTAGATGTGTAAATCTTGTGTGTCGTGTGGTTAAAAATATGCGGTCACTCTCAACCCGACACCCAAGAATGACACATCTACACTGAAAACAAACTCTTTGAGCCCTGAAGATGATCTCAATAAAGATCGAAACGTTGGCACGATAAAGAAAATGTTTTTCTAAAAGCTACGTCACACCAGAGCGTATCTCACGATCCCCGAATAATCATTGACTAATGGTCACTAAACATCACACATTCCAAATATAGTTGACCATATCGATAATTTAAATTAACAAACTCTTTATACTGATATTGTAACGTTTTAAAAAAAAACTGAAAGAAATTATGTGGAAATTATCAAACTGATCACTTTACTGGTTAGTATATTCTCGCTTATTTACCTTTTACTTATGCTGATTGGTTGAAGTGTTCGACAGGTCCTAAGCTCTAATTATCGGATACAAGACCGATTCAACCGACATCCCGCAAGGGAGTATTCTTAGGCCCATCTTATCTACTATGCATACTGCTGATCTGCCAGTACATGTCAATCAAACCCTCCGTTCCAACCTCGGCGGTAATATCCGCATCTTGTTCTTGTCGAAGAATGGTGCAAAATGTCGAAAATGAAACTAAACGAAGACGTAAGAACCCAATTAAATAAATTATTTTAATTAATTATGTTGTATAAACAACAACAATCTTAGGTCTTGGTTGAGATGAAAAAGCTAGTGAAACGAACGGGTCCCACCACCTTCGGCTCAATACGCCACAGCCAATTATACACTGTAATCGCTTTTACAAGTTTTATCTACAAGCTTTATTAAGGGAGACAGAAGGTCTATTGATGTTCATTATTTTTATTTACAAAGTAATTTGAGAAAATTGCAAATATTAGTCTACATCACAGGACTAACAAACACAACAGCCAACGCCCATCGACGCTGGGGCTGCCTCTTCGAAATATACACACCACGGGTCGATGTATGAAAGTCCAAGCAGGCTTTTAGATTGAATAAAGCTAGACTTAAGGCAACATTTACAAAACCCTAGGCGGGACTAAATTAAAGGAGATATCTACACATCTATGGTATGTTGACAATTCTTTGAAAAAAAAAAAAATTAAGGAACACCGATTAGCTTGTATTAGTTAAACAAGGAGGAAAAATTCCGAATTTCAAATGTTTTAAAGGAAGTTTCGACCTTGATTGGATTTACTATGCTCCTTAATACGATGCATTTTTAACTGAGTGGACAAAAAATAATAATGTACGAATTGTAAGTCAAGCAGGATATTGCTCACATTTTCTCCAAAACCAGTCAAATGCTATCCATTTCATGGGGGAAATAACTAAAACGACGCTAATTTAGATGACCGGACCTGAGGGGATTGAATGATTTAAACTAACCAACGAACTTTTACAAAAAAGTGCAGCGCAGAGGACCAGAACCACTTTTAAGCACAAACACTGTTAACGTATAACCCATGAGAATGTCAAAAAGAGTAGCTTAGGATGTGTTAAAAAGACAGATTTTACACAAATCTAAGATGCTTATAATTATCTAACGTGTGTGTGTGTGTGTGTGTGTGTGTGGTGATTAGTGACCGTTAATCGATAATTATTCAGAAATCGTGAGATGCGGTCTGATATGATGTAGGTTTCAGAAAAAACATTTTCTTTATCGTGCCAACGTTTCGATCTTTATTGAGCCCTGAAGATGATCTCAATAAAGATCGAAACGTAGGCACGATAAAGAAAATGTTTTTCTGAAACCTACATCACACCAGACCGCATCTCACGATGTCTGAATAATTATATCTAGCGAAAAGAAAATCTTGTAAGTCCTTTGCCCATTTTATTCTAAAAACGGAGCAAAGCTTCCAATAGAATAACAACACACGAAGTCCTTCAATTTCTAAAGAGAATGTTTGATCAAAAGTACGCATAGAAAGCAGGGTCAATGCAAAATAGATCTAAATTATTGTGAACAGTATTCAGGGGACTACGGTGCCGCGTAACAACCTAACAAGGTGTCCGACTCGTATTTTCCACGCTTGCCGTTCTGGGTTCAAACTTCGGCTTAGCCCATAGAATTTTAACTGAGAATAATAATAAAAAAATATTTTAAAGTGGTTGGACTCTCGTCGGCGACACATAACGGGTAGACTTTAAGGCCTCAGGTACGATAAAAATTACTTTACTTTTACTTTATTAGACATGTAAATTGAAAAATGCCTAGAAAACCCACAGATTCAGAAACTAGATTTAAATTAGTTAAACCTTGATTGTTGCAACTTTTATTAAAAGACATTAATCATGTCATTAAGACAAGAGTCATAATCAAGTTTTCTTTTGTAAAGTTTAAACATTTAAGTACATATACTATATATCGAATTAGAATAAAAATAGAAATATAATAATTATTCGGAAGTTATTGCTTTACGAACATTTTCTTTCGTAAAATACGATCTTTTCGTTAAACAGGATATAACGTTTTATCTGATAAAGACAGGTTTTTGCTATAGGCATGTAAGAGCATAAATTCCATGTCCTATCACCGGGAAGATCGTAGAGCCTCTGCGGAAGCAATTTCAAATAAAATAGGGTGAAAAACATGGTCAATAGCATGGCGAATAGCTCGCAATAGATTGTACATAAAAAAAATAATTTAAAAAGAAAATATTGGTTAAGGGAGACACTATTAATATCTAAAGTGGAGATTTGTTTTTTCCAGACCAAATATGAAATGCATATTTTTAACAACTATTAAATTTTAAATATTCCTAAATCAAATGAGAATAATTATAGTGGAATTCTTTATTTAAATTAAAAGACAGTGTTGTAAAACAAAGAAATTAAACTGACCGCACCACGGTCTAATGCTCTAGGTAGACATACAAACAGATTCAAATATTTTTAGCTATCCTACTTGTATTTCTATTTATCACGTGATTATAACATGCTAAAATAGGTTTCAGAAAAAATATCGCACAGCTACATGCATATGGGAAGTTGAGGGGCAGAAAAACAGTTTAAGTCATCTGGCACTCCGCGCGTTGTTGCTATTTCTTCTGATTTTTTACACGTGTTTTTGTTAATTTAAGCTCTTTGAGTATCTTTTTACTAACTCGATGCCTCGATGCCTTTATATTTATACTAACTTTATATCCTGATATGCTATCAACACGTCAGTTCTGAACTATCAAATAATGACAGACAAATATATGTATACAGAAAAGGCCGTCGTCTGATATTCCTTCCCAAAACCTGGTGGCACTCCCTATACATTTAACTTGTCCCTTTCACCCTGTACTACCTCCACCTTCCCCATTTCTCGTTCACTGTGACCCAGAGGGGATGGGCGGAGGAGGTATGCCGCTCGCCCTTAGTGACCACCCCGCTGAGAGGATAGAGACAGGGTGGTCAACTTCCTCCTGGCCTAAGAAGAAAAAACCTCCAAAAAGAAAAGAATCCGATAAGAAAAATCGCCAGTTAAAGCCAGATGGCAAGGAAAGGAATTTCACGAGAAAATTAATACTTTTTTCCACTCCAGATCTGACGAGTAATTGGGAAAAGTAAAGGATAGAGGTCATTCCCAGCAGGTCAAAATGGTCACGGAGAGTAAACACCTCCGGGCAACACCTTAACGTCCTCCCACAAGAAACTGACTAATTTTATGCTCTTAGTAGGAACTTATAAAACGAGGAGGAAATCAAAGAATAATTATCAAGCTAGGGTGGAATGAAATAGGAGGAATGAAACGCAAAACAGACAGTGTACTCGTAAATATAGCGTCACTCGTTTTGACATTTAATAGACCAGAGATGCCGACAGTACTGGCAACCAAAGATTCTCTGTTCGCCCCGGTACCAATGAAGTGTTTTAAAGTTAAAGTGTCTTAAAATTTCTCATAATATAAAACAACAATTTAAAATAAAATGTTTACTTTAATATGAGGCGCGGGGTAGAATTGTTCATGAATAATAATAAACGAACTATTTCATGCTCAAAGGGTTTGATTAAGACCATTTTTTGCCAAAGTTAATCGTTTCCGAATTAAATGTGCGAACTATAGAAGTTGATACACTCTGTATATAAATCCATAATGTTTTTGTTACTTTTAGAGTTTCTTTATTTTCATATGTAATAGTGTTCATTTTGATTAGTTATAGTTTTTTTTGTCATGATAGAATGTAGAGTATTTCCTTTTATTGGTTTAACAAGTTTTTTAGCATATTTTTACTTACTTCCTTTATGAGGCATTTTATATGTCGCTTGTGAAAAGACATTTCGCTTAAGTTGTTGATGTTCTATTGACCTCATTTTCTAAAAAAAAAATTTGTAGGGTCCTTTCATTTATTATAAAAAACAACAGTAAGAAGAACCCAAAAAAAGTTTTAATTTTTATTTGGAGAACGTGAGGTGCGGTTTGGTGTGACAGGTAGGTATAGAAAAACATTTTCTGAAGATGATCTCAATGAAGATCGAAACGTTGGCATGATAAAGAAAATGTTTTTTTAACACCAACATCACACCAGACCGCATCTCTCTGAATAATCATTGGCTAACGGTCCCTAAACACCACACGTTTTAATTTTGAAAGAATGGTGTAAATTGTTGGTTAATTAGTTAAAGAAGTAGAGCTATCAGTAACATTGTTTGTAGATTTTATTGTAAATGTGTTGTTTTTTGCTCTAGTATAATTAAATCCAATTGTAATGGTTTTATTTTGTTGTTTTTCCATAGTAAAAATTTATTAAAATTAAAAATAAAATTATTTTGTGGCGTGCCTTAATGAATTGAAATATTTCATGATATAATTTATACGAAACAGACGGCAAAACTCTATTGTATTTTTTTTCATGACTGTTATCAACCGTAAAATTCAACATTAAAACTTTTGTAGAAGTAATTCCATGGAGCCATTGATCCGTCTGAGTTATCCGAGTTTGAGTGGTTTCTTTTCCTTTGTAAAAGCAAACCATCGCCCTCTTTGCTTTGTTCTGACGCGGGTTAATGCCGTAAGTTAAGTTAATAACGTAGAAGGAGATGCAGATCCATCTTCGTCAGTTCTCCCACATTAGCCTTTGTCGCTAAGTTCGCCGGCTAATCACCGCCCCTCCATTGTGGCTCGTATGCCCCTCTTTCACTCCATCCATTGTAAAACGGCTTCCATTGTCTAAACACACACCTCCACCTCAGGGAGAAGGTTAGTTTTAAGTGTCGCGGAACCTTTTCAAAGCTCGGAAAGCACAGAAATTCTCGAATTCTATTGTCTAAGGCCCCTGCGAGTTTAAAGCCTCGTTTAACCGCGTTTCGACGACGTCTCATTTCTCAAATAAGCCAAGTTGTGAATTTCGCCGTGTTCAGTTTGTTCCTATTTTCAAAGGCCGTCCTCATTAGGTAAATGAGCTGCAAAAAGCGTCCGGTTCACGTTTCATTAATTAGCATAACCGGAAAATTTTTATTTTTTTATTTTGACATTAACGATATTTATAAACACTGCCCTTAACTTTTTGTTTGATGTGATTTTAAAAATAAAACATATTATATCCATTAGTGTAGATTTTACCTTCTTACAGTATTGACACGATTTCTCGTGAAAAAGTACACTTTAAAAAATAAAATCTCAACCAATTTGTACATATGTATACCTTTCTTTCTTTCTACATTAAAACATACACTGGCGAGCAAAAAATTCCGCCCATTTGTAATATAACTTCATTGTATATATTTATTATTATTTTACATATTAACCAAAGTTTCACTCTTTTTAACGTTTAATAATTGAGTCTTTGTCTAAAAAAGTAAAGTAAAAAAAAGTAAATTGCTAAGGAAAATGAAAAAAAATTAAAAAAGACGGACAGATAAAATTTGTTTAAAATTTTGTTTTAGGTTTTTTTAACATTTCAATATCGCGTATTTATCCACTTGCCTTAATTACATCTCGAAGATACCTCCGCATACTTTCTACCAGTCTGGAAATTCCTCGTTGCTTGGGATTAGTCCATTCTTCACGATGAGCCCTTTTCTAGATCGTGGAGTGTACCAGGAAGTGGACGTGCTCGTATTCGTCTTTCGAGGTTATCCCATAAATGTTCGATGGGGTTCAAATCTGGAGAATGAGCTGGTCAGGCTAAAACCCTAAGACCCCCTAAGAGCGACACGTGGACGGGCATTATCGTGCAGTAGAATAAGATTGTCGCTGATTTCATCGAGGATAGGCAATGCATGATGTTCCAAAATTTCCTCCATATAGCGAGTGGCCGTCAAAGACCCTCCACGAACACTCTCTGTTCGACTCTCCATTGAAATTCCCTCTCACACCACCACTGAGCTACCTTTAAAAGGTTGGCTCTGGGAAAAATTACAATCTTCGTACATATCATTTTGCCTTCTCCACACTCTTTCTCGCTCATCTGGAGATCGTAGAGCAAATCTACACTCATCTGTAAAAAATACAGCAGACCAATGGCTGTGTTCTCGAGCAAATTTGAGCTGTGCAACTCAGCAGTGCATTCAGAAATTCGGACACCTCGAACTTTATGGTGATGATGAATCGCTTCGAAACAACTGTAAGGTGCCAGTTTCGCAAAGTTCTCGAAGTCAAAAAACGGTGTTGTTCTTGTGGTTCATTTACCCTAGAGCTTCTAGAAATGGGCCTTGTATGGTATGACCCAGTTTCTCGAAAATATCTAACAGCGTCTCGCAGGTTTCGTAGGGAACTCCAATGGCAATAGCCGCATACCTGAGGGAACGTCCATCATCAATAAGTGCCACACCACGTCCTCAGCACTAAATGGCATTTTTATGTTTCAAATTGAATTTAGAAAACAAAGAGGAAAAGTAAACAGTTTATTCCTTCCGGATTCAAATGGACTAAATAAACATTTTAAATTCAATAAAAAGTAAACATTGAAAAATCCTTTATCCTTGTTTTGGATTAAGGATTTAGTGTATTTATCTTTAATTGATATTCCCAATTTAAAACATAGCATAAATAAATATTAATTGGTCAAAACAATGAGACAAATTAAGAACAAAATTTTCTTTTATCTAGAAAATGAAAAAAAAATCAATTGGGTGGAATTTTTTCACGTGGTCTGTTTTTGGCAATAAAGAAATTGGCAATGAAACAAGTTGGAAGTTACTAAACATAGTTTTAGTTTGGTTTTTTTAGTAGCATTTATGTTTTAATGTTGTAAGTATCGCGCCCGTCGTTATTTCATGGCGCAGTACTTTGAATCGAAACGAGAACGGGGTTTAGAAATGGAAGAGTAACATTTAAGAAATGTGACGAACAGATGTGAGTTCTGTTGCGTCGGCGGCCCTATTAAGCGACAAGGCGATTCCCATGTGAGTGAGGCTTAAGTACGAGATAACACTGTAGTCTGTATCGAACAATGGACCGAGCTATCATCTCTATATTACGTGTAATACGATTACAAGTAAGAGGATGACTCTAATCCAACATCGCCGAGATGAAAACATGGGATCACGTAACGGAAGATACTTAAAAACCCATTTTTCCTACCGCCCACGTCTCCCTAAGCACCGCCCTTTAATTAACAGAGCAATTAACAAATAAAAAATGTTTTTAATTCCTCGGAAATATTACTGGAATTTAGGTTTCGATTTGGAACAGCGTCAGAGGTCTAATGGAAATACACACGAAAGGGCACCCGTGAAAAGGAAAACGGTGTTTTTCGGATAATAGAATGGAATTGGAAGAATAGTTACGAGAGGTTTCGGGGGATTGGTTTTGATTAGGCATTGTGGCCGGCCCATTGTCAGACACCTACATGTGGTGCGGGCCGGTTGTCACTGGTGGCCATTCAACCGGACCCGGGGCCCCTGGGATGACTCTCATCTGCTACGGGATGATATCGTCCTTATCGCGAAAGCTAGGTTGCATATACTTGTGCTGTAACTAATATATAAGCCTGGTATTAAGCAGGAATGCAATGGACATTTACTCAGTTATAAAATCTTCTCCAGAATTACAATTTGTTATCAATAAAGATAAATTGCATATGCTTCTGTTTTTTTCGATATTGAAGCGTTGTATTAATTTGAATAAAATGATTCTAACACCATGGCACATTGCTATACTGTAGATGCAATTAAGCCTGTATAATTCGCTGCTCTAGAAATATAGGTTTTTATCTACAAAGCTAGATTACATATGATTCTGTTATTATAATAATTACACCTTGAATTAAGTAGAATAAAATGATTCTAACTCAGTGGTACTTTAACGTGCAGTAGTCGCATTTAAGCCTATATATTCTCCTATATGTCATCTGTTCCAGAACCATAAGTTGTTATCTAGAAAGGTAGAATACATATACTACTGTTATCACGAATTCATAAAATAAAATAATTATAAATGCAGTGGTACTTTGCTTTGTAGTAGATGCGCGTAAGTTTGTATATTTTACTGCATGTATTGTGCTCCAGGACTATAGGTTGTTATCTCCAAATCTAGATTATATATGCTTCTGTTATTACTTAAACCTTGAATTAAGAATAAAAAAAATTTAACACAGTGGCATTTTGCCGCACAGTAGTTGCATTTAAGCCTGTGCATTCTGCTTCATGTCATCTGTTCCAGGACTATTAATTTGTAGAAAGTTAGAATACATATACTGCTGTTATTACGATATTCAAGGCTTGTGTGGCTACAAGTCTCATTGAAAATAAAATTATTGTAACCGAGTGGTACTTTCCTCTTTCATGTAGATTAATTTAAACCTGTATATTCTGCTGCATGTATCTTGCACCAGGACTATAGGCTGTTATCTACAAAGCTAGACTGCATATGATTTTGTTTTTACGTTACGTAAGCCTTGAATTAAGCTGAATAAAATGATTTTATCTCTGTGGTACTTTGCAGTACAATTGACGCGTTTAAGCCATATACGGTATTAGTTAGTATATGTCACCTGCTTCAGGACGGTCGGTATGTCGTTATCAGGAGGATTGAATATGTTTCTGCTATTACGAGAAATTAAATATTCAATTAATATTGCCTCATTATGACGGTATTTATTTCATTTTATTCTAAGTATGGTTCAATTAGACAATACAGTCTTATTTTCATCTTCAATGACATGGAACAATCACTTGATCTTTGTAAATATATCATTTTAATCTTTCGTTTATTTATACAAACCTTCAGGTATATTGTATTAGGTTGGTCAAACGATTATTTAAGTAAATACGTTGTAACGAGGTTTTTTCTGACTAATGCACTTCGATTGAAAAAAACCAAGAAATATCTTTAGGAACAAAAAATTTAATATAGTTGAGTAATGTTTTGGTCGTTATCGATTTTGGTCTATGATCGCTTGGATCTTTCAGATAGATTGTACTCAAAAATAACCGTTTAAATTTATACCTAACTTTTTTTTAATAAAGGTTATTGTCGATGGTTTCATTTATAAATTATAATTCTGGCGTTATTAAAACCCAGCCCGATGCAGGGGTGTTCCTTCATTTTTGCAATAAATGCCACCCCCGCCCCCGTATTGTTATTGACATCGTGTCTCCTTTGTGTTACATATTCCAGATATCGCCGGCTCCCGCCCTTCCGGCTTTCCTCAATAACGGGATCCCTTTTATAATTGCGTTAGTCTGTATCGATACGGCAATCTCTTTATGCCGGGTTTAGCTGGTAAAAAAAGGGTCAAAATTCACTCTACGAAAGCATCGTTTTTAGAACACGCTAAACAGCCGAGGCGTAATTGTCCGCCGTAAAAAATTATGCTCGAGTACAAAGTATATCGAAAGGCGATATAAAAGTAAACATCGTGTTGTATAAATGGAAACGTGTCGAGACTGGATTTAAAGGGCCAATAAAATTTTACTGCCGGCTTTGCTTTTGTCCCTTTTCCCCATAATCGATTAAACTGTTATTCCGGTCTCCATTCTTCACCCGAAGTCGTTTGAAGTTCGTTAGAGATTACAAAACTACCAGTGGTCTTTTTTTCTCTTCTTCTGTTTAATAATATTAATTTAATTAAATATGATTTATCGAGGGAGGGACTCCTTTATAATTTAAAACCGTACCTCTTTTTTTTTTCTTTAGATGCCCACTAATTGAATGCCATTGATTATAAGGATAGGTGACCGAGGGGCGTGAATATTAACCCATTATGGGCTAAAGCCCTGTCCAGTTTGCTTTATGGGCTGAAAAATTCCCGAAGAAAACTTTTTGTTATAAATGATTTCAAAGTTGTGATCAAAAAGAGAGAATGTTAAATCCAAATTTATAACTATCTGCAACGGGTTTTATCATAAATGTATATAAATATAATACAAAAATATATAAATATTTTCCAGAGAGAGAAATTCTTATAAGAACCTAATAGTTACATGACAATTACCGATCATCCACTGATTTAAAAAAAGTTGATCAAGATGCCGATTTAATTCTAAATTTAAATTATTATTAGCATAGTGTTTTTGGTAATTTGTCCAACTTATATGGCGGATTTTGGATTACAAATAATTATTCCCATGGAATTTTTATTACAAACAGCCGTCCTGATCACGTTGGTTTTATTGTTCGCTCGTAAATTCCGCATCTCCACGCCGAATATAATTTTTTGCGTCATGATTAAAGCCGCAAGATCCGCTTGTTCTTGTTAGTTTTATTTTTGTTATCATATTTTGCCTTACTTTTACAACGCTAAACATATTCAACACGTATAATTTCTATAAACTACGAAAAAGGACCCAGTTCTTGCTAGTTAAATTTAATTTTTCTTCTATCAAACAACGGTAGCCCAACGATTTTTCAAAAATTGCTAAACGAGATCTAGTGAACTTTTAGTTGTGACAAATGTTCCATCAAATTCTTATAATTATAATCGCTGTTTTTCTTGTTCTACCATACATTTCTAAACATCCTGCGGAATATTCAATTCCAAGTAGTTTTTACAACTGTCCTTTACAAACAATTTTTTAATGAATCTTTACTAACAGTTACAATGCTCACTAATTTTATTAATTATTCAGAAATCGTGAGATGCGGTCTGGTGTGATGTAGGTTTCAGAAAAACATTTTCTTTATCGTGCCAACGTTTCGATCTTTATTGAGATCATCTTCAGGGCTCAAAGTGTTTGTCTTCTGTGTAATTGTGCCATTCTTGCGTGTCGTGTTGAGAGAATTGTTGAACTGTTGTCTCAACACGACACGCAAGAATGGCACAATTACACAGAAGACAAACACTTTGTTTTACAACATGTTTTTTTTCTTTTTCTTTTTTTAATTCATAATTAAGCAGATTCTTCCAGCCTTCTATACAACATATAGAAGTACATAATTCATAATTTGCAATGGCATGTGTATTTCTAGTGAAATTTCATTAATATTCTGGATTCTTTGGGCTTTTTTAGAAATGGTGTAACTGCGGCTGTAGGTTTGTATTTACAATATTATAACAAAAAATAACTGTAAGTTTTGGGAAATGGATGAAATACCAGTCTAAATGCCGCTCAGTTAAAAAATTTATATTCAACTTTGGTCTTATAGGGGTAGCGACCGTCTTTCGGACAAACAGCCGGTTTTTACCACCCAATTAAAAACTCCATGAACATTAAAATATTGATACGCATTTACTTTATTCATCAATTTTCTAAAATTATGTAATTGTTCAAAAAGAAGTAAAAAAAGTTCCCAATTTTCGTTATCTTTTTCTAAACTATAATCTTTTTAGTCCATTTTAACAAATCATTTTTTTTTTTCAATAACATTTCAGCTTTATATATATCAACAATTCTTTATAAGTTATGAATAAGGCTTTATAATATTATCATTTCTAGATAGCACAATCAACTCTTCGACATGTGCAATCGAAAATAATAAAACCTTTCCTTTTCTCTTCCGTATAATCTGCAGGAAATTTCGAAGAGCAGAGATTGCGTTATTAACATTTTTATGAAAGGTTTTTGTTGAAATGAAAAAGTTAGTATCACGAGCGGGATTCGAACCCACGACACGCTCAATACACCGATGCTCTAACCATTGGAGCTATCGTGACTTTTATTCACTTGGTCACCAATTCCCCATCTCAACGTACAACCTTTCGAATTTCGGTGAGGTTAGAGCAGCGGCGTATAGAGCCGAAGGTGGTGGGTTCAAATCGCGCTCGTGACACTAACTTTTTCATTTCAACCAAAATCTTACATAAAAGATTAATTAATTGAAAGAAGTAATTTGATCAATCAGACCATTAAATATATGGGATTTTTAACATTGTTAATCCCATATTTTGCAATGTAAGAGTTCTCTTAGCCTTTATTAAAAAAAAGGTTCTCTGTCATTATTGTCACAATCAAATAAAGGTTCTTTGTTTTTTAAAGTAAACCACGCAGACGAGGCATAATTTATATGTATCATTCTCGCGCGATTGTTCGCCTATGAATGCTGTACAAAACAAAGCAATTGTTTCAATATATAAAATAGTTAAGGAGAAAAATCGACCGAAAGGTGAAAAAATACAGCTTTAGTTCAGAAGCAATTTGATTAGACTTGAATGTTTCCAGTTTTAGCCAAATCTACGCTACAAAAACATTGGATACCGAATCATCTGTGAGGATGATAGATGATATTCGGTGGATAAGGTAGTTTATGATACTGAATGCACATGCATAAAATTCTTAAAATTTCAAAAATTCGTCGAGGCAATGTCCACCAAAACATTTGACTCGCAACGTTCAAAATTTATTTAAAGCACATATAATATAAATTTATATTATACTTTTATATAAATCTCGAAATGATGGGATCATCATGTGCAAATAGGGTTTTAGTTTCATGATACAAAAATTAAACAACTGCTGTTTTGGTCCGATAATGGATATGCGGTCGCAATCCACTTATAACATTTTACTGATTTTTTTACACTTTACTTTTTTTTTGTGTGTGCCGATCTTTTCGAGAAAAAAAAATTTGTAAGTATGTCCAGCAGCCCTGCATTCGAACCCCGGACCTTCAATGCATAAACCGTTGCGGCCACCGACGCCCCCAACCCCTGTTTTTATCCGGACCTTAAGATATTTGTAGAAATCTTTAAACATTACTAACAATTAGGCATATTAAGGTAATATCAATAGATTTTATTTGAGCTCATAACATTTTTTAAGCTATGTATTTAGTAACTTTAAGAACTAAGTTGCTTAGATTGAGCTGTCCATGATGATATTTTGTTAGCTGAAAATCTACTAATTTATCTCTTTTGTAACAGTACTATTTCGACGAGGGTGCCAGTTTGCTACTAATGGCTTTGCTCACCTAGCCTGTGTTCATTGACGATAAATCACCAAGTAGAAAGTGAGTAGTGGGTGGCCCAACCCGCACACAGGATTGATAGCAGGGCCGACTTGAAAAGATACCTTATCTAGGGTTTTCGGGGAGGATTTTTTTCAAAAGGGGGCGATTCAAATTTTTCTAATTAAATCTACGATTTATTGAAACATTTAGCCCAGCTTAACGTACCAAGTGTCGGAGACATTTCCTACTCCGGGGCCCGATTAACAAGATGTAAGAAGTCCTATTAAAACTTAAGAGACAATTGAATTAATTAAATCGTGAATGAAAAACGCTCACTTCGTCATTTATAGGTTGATAAAGTGTAAGTAAAATTATGCTTTTTTCTATAATTTAATTAAAATTAAGTTCAAATAAAAGTTTACATCAAATATTTCTAGGCTGGCTCTATAGTAGTATTTACTGAGTACTGCCCACATTTCTCCAAATGGAAAGTTTTTCACATACAAAGCATATTCTTAGCCCGGCCAAAATTGATACCAATTAATTAATCTTTATGTAAGGTATTTCTTGAAATAAAAAAGCTCGTGCCACGAGCGGGATTCGAACCCACGTCCTTCGGCTAAATACGCCGCTGCTCTACCGTTTGAGCTATCGTGACTTCGATCCACTCGGACACAACTTCCCATCTCAACCTACTTTTCGAATTTTCTCTCTTTTTGACCATTTTTCAACCTTTTTTGATTTCCACCAATACCTTACACAAAGATATAAATAATTGAAAGAAGTTGTTTGGTCAATCGGACCAAGAAATATAATGGAATGATACCAATATTTATCTGTTCAATTAGAGTTAGTCGAATCATTTGCAGAACAGCGAACTTATAAAAATAGCCATTCTATTTCATGTTAAATGAAATGAGCAAGAGTAAAAACGTGTGTATAATTTCAAATATGTATGTAAACATTATTACTTGTTCAGTCAAATAAAGGCTACTGTAAGTTGACATGGCATCTCTGTTTTTGAGAGAAGCGTTTTGTTATAAAAAAGAAATAAAGATAGGCTAGGATTTTGTTGGGGCGACGGTGACATAAGGCGGTATTGTTGTCCGAAACTGGGTCAGGTGAAATGTATGCTGGATATGAATGGAAATGCGTTGAAGCCGGTGTGGTTTATGACTGAGACGTCCAGCCATTCATATCGCGGCCGCAGATTTTATCCAATTCCATCTTGTCTTTTTATTACTTCCACTTTGTCCTCCCTGTGGCCTGTATACGAGTGTAATGGACCTTGTGAAGAATAGCCAAAAGTCTCCTTGCCGGACAGAAGGTTTAATATAAAAGTTTTCCTTCTCGGCCGGCTCCGGCCAATCCCTTTTGCACGTATTCCCATGTTTATTTCCCAGGGCGAGAGCCGAATAAGGAAAAGGTCGCCCTTTGGAAAAAGACAAGATACGGGGGTGGGGCTTAATTGAGCCATCGGTGTTAAAGCACGACGAGCAATCGCTTTATGGATCATAATCGATCAGATTTGACCCCTTGTAATAGGTGGCCCTTTGAACTTCAAGACGCTCCCGTTGGTTAAGCGCCTTAAGTGGCATCCCCTAGTTAGCCTAATCGAATTAACTCGTTGATATTTTGAGAGACATCGATTAAATCAGTCTCTGCCAATATTAATTATGTGTACTCAAAACATCAATGAATGACAAAACCGTACGCAGCGACCAATTTTTTATTAAAAAGTTCAAGCAAAATCATTGAACGATAGTTACAACAAAATGGCGTACTAGAAGAGGGAGAGACATTTTAAATTAAATTTACACCAAAAAAATAAACATTACATAGATGTTATATTCCCTTATTAGTAACTTGTAAGTGCGTAGTACATAGATAGGTATAATAACACTTTAATAATGCAATTTTTCCTTCCTTGACCTTTTACAAGCTTTAGTAAAGTGAATGAATATCTGCAATGTTGTAATAAAGATAAATAAACTTTAAATAGGTATCGAATTCTTTTTCTCTTTTTTCTCTCTCTCTCTCTCTTCATCTTACTCTCCATCAAGCTTTCTTTCTTTTTCTCTCTCTTTTTCTCCCTCCCCTTTCCTTATCTATCACCCTCTCTCTCTCTCTCTCTCTCTCGCCCTTTCTCTGTTTATCTTGCGATTTCTCTATCTCCCTCTCCATCTCCTTCCCGCTTTCTTTATTTTTTTTCTCTCTCTCCCTCACAACTCTTTCTTTCTTTTTCTATTTGACTCCTCTTCTTTCTCTCTCTCTCTCATTGTCTTTCACTTTTTCTCTCTTTACTTTATGGCTTCTCTTATACCCTCTCTCTCTCTCTCTCCCTCTCTCTCTCTCTCTCTCTCTCTCTCTCTCTCTCTCTCTCTCTCTCTCTCTCTTCATCTTACTCTCCATCAAGCTTTCTTTCTTTTTCTCTCTCCCCTTTCCTTATCTATCACCCTCTCTCTCTTTCTCTCTCATTATCTTTCACTTTCTTTTCCTCTTCTTTGTCTCACTCTCTCTCGCCCTTTCTCTGTTTATCTTGCGATTTTTCTATCTCCCTTTCCATCTCCTTCTCGCTTTCTTTATTTTTTTTCTCTCTCTCTCTCTCCCTCTCAACTTTCTCTCTCTCTCTCTCTGTCACTCACTCGCTCTCTCTCTCTCTCTCTCTCTCTCTCTCTCTCTCTCTCTCTCTCTCTCTCTCTCTCTCCCTCTCACGTAGTGCACTTTTAGTGAGTGAATTGGTAATAAAAAATGTCAATTCCACAATACATTTTTTTATGGTGTAGCGGAAGAACGGGAGGTTTTGGTCATCGGTGAACTCGATGAAGATTTAAAACAAATTTATCAACAACACTATACATAACCAACGAAGAAACTTTTGTCTGTTCATTCTTGCTACCGTCAACTTCACCACGACCACCGATCTTTTTTATCCAGTGGACTCTCGGAGATCTTGAACTACCTTTTGCCGGATGAAAGTATATAAGATTTTGAACAATCCCCTGCTGTGACTATGACAATGGATGCAAGGAGAGTAGTAGCTGGGACATCTGCGGTATAAAGTATACAGCTGTTTGGTCCAATCATACTGATCCGTCAAAAAAAAAATTTTCTGCATTTTTTTCAATGCTTTGGTCGTTTCAATAAAATAGTTAATACTATTTTTTGTTTTGCAAACAAAATTTTTTTAATTAGGTGCATTTTTCCATTTCTAATAATAAGTAATTGAATAAATATAAATTAAGTTCAGAAAAGAAAGTGAGCACATAGATACAAAATAAGCAATTTTCTTGTAAGCTTTATCCATGAAATTTTTTAACAAAACAAAATATTATTACAACTAGAGCAGTTTTTAATTTCTGATGTTAGAAATAGGAAAAAATTCTTAATTGGAGAATAATAGAATAATTGTCATTCTCAATTAGTTAAATGAAGGAGGGTATTTCAATTAACCAAACAGAGTCTAGGTGATGAAGTCATTAGTAAGCAACATGACACCAGATGAAAATAATAATATTACAGAATTTAATCTTTTACAAAATATGTTATAAATTATAGAAATAAACCCATTCGGGTCATATATTTTATTGAATAACTTACCCTTTAAAAATACCTATGTTGTAACTTAATAACATAAAATTATGTAATGTATATCAAATGACAAGTCGTTCTGGCTTAATATAATAATTAATTGTTTTATATTCAACTTGTTGAAATTACTATATATTTTTTGCTAGTAGACTTTTAATTTGTGAACTTTTTAACCAATATTATCTGTTATTTCATTAATTGTTTAGTGTAGAACGAACAAGTTATTAAACAATTTCCGATTGTAATTTTAAGTCTGGTTTGAATAAATTTATCTAAATGGTCACTCAATACATTTTTATTTCAAGGAGAAATCTTTCTAATGAAATTGAATCGATGCCATTAAGGGCTTAAGATTTTTTCAGTGAAGAGTTGCTAGTTTCGTAATAAACATCCCATTTTATACTCATAAAAGACAAAACGAGTTTTATTTTTTACTTTTGTGTACATTAGAAAAACTGAAGGCTCAGCCGAACTAGGCCATTAACAAAAGTTTACAACTATGGGATAATCCTAAAATTTACAAGAATTATGACACAGCGGCTCCGAAACCGAAATAGTAATATTGTCTACCCGGTTTGGAACGGTTTGGATGTAAAAATAAACAAAGGAACCCTTCGTGTTTACTCTATTTTTAGAGGTAATGCAAAGTTTAGTTTTCAAAAAAAGGTTAATCATTGTGAGGTTTAAAACTATTTGTTCTGATCACGTGAAAATATTGTTCCTTATGAAATTTTAAAAATTATTGGCCAGAGTGACGAAATGTATTGGTTTTCTAAGAGCGAGAATAGAAAAACCGAGAGTTGGTTTGTTTTTATATATAACTATTCAGAAATCGTGAGATGCGGTCTGGTATGATGGAGGTTTCAGAAAAACATTTTCTTTAACGTGCCAACGTTTCGATCTTTATTGAGATCATCTTCAGGGCCTGGGATTTACAAACATTGTTTAAATTTAACAAATACATGTAGGATGTGGAAAAAAGTAAATTTATACAATGAAAAAAATATTTATTTTTTATTATTATTTATTAATATCTATTAATTTATTTTTACTTCATTTATTAATATTTATTTATTTATAGAAATGTTTTCCACAACCTACACGTTTTGGTTAAATTTAAACAATATTTGTAAATCCCAGGCCCTGGAGATGATCTCAATAAAGATCGAAACGTTGGCACGATAAAGAAAATGTTTTTCTGAAACCTACATCACGCCAGATCGCATCTCACGATTTCTGAATAATCATCGACAAACGGTCACTAATCACCCCACATTTATTTATGACGTTATTTTTAACATTCAGGCGTTAAACTTTATATATTATTTATGGGTTGTTTATGTGCATAAAGTATTTTCTCCTGGAAGTCAGAATGAGCCTTTGTTGAAAGATTTTGAATTGAAAGATGTTGCCAGTTGCCTTTAGATAAGAATCTTATTGTTTTAACATTCGTCCTCCGTCTTTCCATGTGAACGACTCTTAACACACGTCCCCATCAATTACCATTTCCCATTCAGACGATTGTCATATCGTCCATACGAAAAAGAGGATTATTGGTGATTCGGAGAAGAACGACTGGCTGAGGCTCCTGGACCCATTCTTTTCTCATCAATATGTGTCCTCCAGGACGTCGGTTGAATATTGAATCCGCCCCTGCTGCTCATCATAACGATGCATATGCATGATGGCGAGCCGAGGTTTTTGTGAATTACTTTAAAGTGCAAATAAGCCCCGGCATTAAGCGACATCATGCCCGCTTCAAATTATGATAAGTGAATTCAGAAAGTATATACCGCGCTACTGTAATAACTGCGGAAAGTCACCCCTCGAACCAAGATGTACTCCCTACATACATGATTTTATTTATATGGAATTAAAATTCAGCTCTCACTTTCTTTTAGAAAAAAAATATATACACCTATGTCAAGTTTTAAAAGATTCTCAATATATCCATTTAGGAAAAAACTATTTTGTGTAACGAAAATAAACAATCTTTTGGTAATAATTGCCTTACGAAAAACTTTTTACTGCACGTTAATCAACATCAGCTCAAAATAGTTCTTATTATCCATTCATTTTCCAAATTAAAAAAAAATATGGGAGATATTAGAGGAGTAGTTGAAGGTTACGTTAGAGACGTAGCAGGGAGCTTGGAGAATTCTTCTAAAACTTTTGATTGACTGCTTGATTAGGATGGATGGTGGATGGCTTCGTGATGCCACACTGTTCTACTCCGAAGTCCAAAAAGGTGTTTGTAGTGTTAATATGTTTGTTACTACATTTTATGTTTATTCAACGTGAACGTATTTTTCACCATTGTTTGTTGAACTAAAGTTGCTCCAGGGTATTGGAGGTGGTAGTGTAGGATTTGAGTTAGACGTCCGCTAGATTCTAAGGTTGGTACTAGGGGATGTATCGGGATACAAATTGTATATAGGATAGGACCAACAATGCTCCGTTGTTCGCCACCAATTTTCATAACTCTTCTTTCTGAGAACTTTGAAGTAACATTCTAGAATCTAGTAATAAGTTTATTGAAAACCTCTTGGTATAGACCTCACAATCTCGGGTCATTTCTGTGAACGCACCGCAGTACTTTTTGTTCTCTAAAGGAGAGTATGTAGTGTCAACAATCCTAAAGCACTGGTGGGAATAATGAAAAGGATTGTATGACTGGATTGGCTTGGATGAATTTTTGATCGCATAACCAATTTTGTTTCTAAAGTCTTCTTAATTATCCACGTATTATGCTCAGTTTCCCTCTAGTGAAATGTAGAGGATTTCACATCAGTCTGCTATCTTAGAAATGGTTTTAAGTAGTTGCGTTTGTTCTCGTACAATTTCCTTGTTGTACCATTCTTCGATAAGATAAGTTTCTGGATATTGGCCGAGGCTAGTATGGGATTTGATATTTCGGTATTGCCCGTTCATATTGACAGTTCAGCAGGTGAATATGTGAATATAATGAGGCCAGGAATGCTCCCTTGTGAAACGACGTCATGGACCAGTTTTAGTTCCGAGAACTCATTGCCTACCTTTACTCTGAGACTGCGATCGGTTAGTTAGGATTTCAAGATTAGGTAATAAGGATTATTGTAATTTATAACTAATTCCCAGATACCAGACTCTTTCGAACGCGTTGGTCTTGCCTAACGTTTTTTTTTTTTTTTTTTTTTTTTTTTTTTTAATACATTTTATTTATTAAAACTGGTCAAAAAAGACCTTCTATTAATTTTTACAAAGGCTAATTTTTTAATGAAAACACTTTAGTTCACTCATTAGTGTCATAATTGCCTTGATAATTATGCACCTAGTTATGTTTCTCGATTCTGAAGTAAATTTTCCTGAAATGGCTCGACAGGAGGACAATATGTCATGTAAAAATAATCTCATAAATCTAATTTAAGTATATTTATTTTTGTAAACAAATTAAAGTTTATTATTATTCTGCTGAAAAATCCGAATTCGTCTCTTTCGCAATTTTTCTTCTAAATTCAGGGACTTATGCAAACCTCAAAAGTTAAATACTTCTTTCAGTAGTTTTGTACAAAATCTATCCAGAGTAATATGTGAGGTTTATAAATATTTTTTTATAATTGTAAGACCTATTAAAAACCTAACCGATTAACCTATAAGGTAAAAACAAAAAAAAATTTAACCTATTAATATTTATTACTGAGAAGATTTAGTTCTATTTCAAATTAAAATAAAAAATAAACAGTTGAATAAACCTGAATTGTCTGTTGTGATAACAAATAAAAACGGTTGGATTAAAAAAATATATGTTTTTATAGTAACTAGGTTTTGAACAAACAAAACATATACATGGTAGTAAAACATGGCTGACCATTTTACCGTTTACCTTACATTTTTGTACAAAACCTCCTTTTATTTGTGCGTTTTGTTAAAAAAATCTAGTTGTAAAAATGTCTCTCTCCCAATTAAGCATCCTTTCGAGAGTATCTCGATTAATTAAAAAGCCAGACAGTGCCATTGAACCGTAGACATACAAGCTACTAACGAATATATATATCAAAGGTATTTTCCCTTACTTTTATGTCCGAATTGCTTCTCGATCGGACCTTTTATTGATCCCAGTTGCCAGATTAAAATAATTGTTTGATAATAATAAATAAATATGATGGGCGATTCATTTGTAATTTCCAGTAAGAAACAAACTTTTTAACATTCAAAAACCCTTTATTTTATGGCTTAAATTTGTTCGCAACAATTTAAATCATGCTTACAACTTATTTCGTTATATTTAATACATTTCAATTAAGATTTTTGCCTCTTTCTAACCATTTAAATTGACAAGAAAAACCAAACACAAATTAAAACAAAAGTTGATTGTAAAATAAAAGAAACACGTTCACTGCAAAGTCGGTGCAGATGAAATATGACAAACGTTTTATACACTGAACGAACACCTGGCAGTTAAAAAATTGTATATTTTAAATAAATTTTTAGCCCCTTTCTGAACTATAAATTTTAAAAAAGAAGGTTTGAAAAATAAAAAAAATCGAAAATTTTAGTAAAAAGGCTAGTTTTAAATATATTATGAAGTGACGACATACTACTTATATTTTACACGCTTAACACATACACCATTTTATAGTTCGTAAATATTTTGTTCAACAGTTTATTGATGATCGGCCTGCATTGTTCCAACCTGTCATCGTTTTTATTAACTGCATGAACACATATTCGCATTATTACGCATCTGGCCATGCTGGATAACTCGCAGGAATAGAACCCTGTTAACACTGGTTAACTTACCAGCCAGAGCTGGTCCGGATCACTGGACTGTAATTTAATCGGTGCTTTATGTACAATGTTATGAATCTATTTGCCTACTGTTAATTCGAGACAGACATTTCATTACGATGGACAGTTACAACAATTTGTAAAAGGAAAATTATGAAATGTTACAATATAAATTATATTAATTCACTAATTCGTTATACTACGGAAAAAAGGACGAAACGGAAGTAATTACTGTCATACAGGATCACTTATTGTCTAACTACGCATTAAATGTCGCATAAGAGGGTGTCAAATCACTGTATAATTATTTTTTCTTATTAATTTCAACTAAAAATCTTTGGTTCTGCCTAGATTCGAATCCTGGAATTCTAGGTGGCAGATACATGCCGGACGCCCTAACCAGGTCGGCTACCGATGTCCCCAAACCATGTACAGATTTGCTTATTTTATATATTAATTATCCAGATTAAAGTAAACAACCTTGACAAACTTTTGAAACAGAACATTTGACAGATAGGCAAAAAAAGAAAAAAAAATAGATCATTTATGGATAACCTCGAAAAAATCAAACCGCCATGAAAGGATACGTTCGAAACTCCTCTATGGAGTAGAAAAATAAAGATTAATGGACATTTTTGAAATCATGGAAATACGTGTCCAAACACTTTCTATATTTATCAAATAAACAACACACAATTTGATGATTTTATAACAATATAAAAAAGGACGATGGCTGACAATGACAATCATAAAGAACTAAATCATAATCCTGCTAAATAAATACACTGGATATCCCATATATTAAATAAACACTAAGATTAAATATAAGGTTTTTATACCAAGAAGGAAAACCGCTGGGATCGTAGAAGTAGAAATAACTCTGCTAAACTGTGACAGATAAAGAAAGACGTCGGTCTGATCTACGGAGAACGGTTAGAAAAGGGAAAAGGCCATACTACGCATAGGTCATACAAGAATAACGCACGGGCACCTTCTGGCCGGAAAGCGACCGCGTAAGTGCCCGTTATGCAAGGATAGAATAAGAGTCAAGCTCCTTTTCAATTGTAGAAGGCTTGACGTACAAAAACAGTAGTTTGGCATATCGGACCTATACGTAGTCTAGCGGGTCGGCAGAGGGCACAGATCGCAGTACTGTGATTCCGGTACCTCAAGGTTGTAGTAATTTTTAAATGTATATAGTGTTTTTTATGTGTGTTCGTGTTGACTATTTGTTAATTTATAGGAATGCATGTAATTTATTAGCGCGAAAGGATGGGGTTATTTAATCCCGCCTCGTGGAATATCGAGTACTCTGGGGGAGTGAATGTGACTTCTGTTTCTATCGAGTGTTGTGTTTGTATTAATTTACTGGAATGAATGTAATTTATTAGCGTAAAAGGAAGGGGTTGCTTATAACCCCGCCTCGAAGAATATCGAGTACTCTGGGGTGAGTGTATGACGTCTGGAGAGTAAAAGTAATTTATTAGCGTGAAAGGAAGGAGTTAATTATAACCCCGCCCCAAGGAATATCGAGTACTCTGGGGGAATAAATGACCAGACATCTATGTTTTTGGCCCATAGACTTCCTACTTTATATATACCAAGAAGAAGCTGATTAACCAAAAAATGTCTGAGCACTGAAAATTATATAAATACTCTCAATAATGTAAAAAATGCTACAGATATTCACTTATTTCTAAAATTAACGAATTCACAATCCTTATTGAGGATTAACGGTCTAGTAATGATTAGTACAAATGATACATTTATCACATTTGTTCAAAATACCTGAAAATTAAATGTTAGCTCAGTCAAACTGAATCCTTGTTATTTACTACTAGTTAATAACAGTTAAAACAAACATACGAGGCCGTTTAATAAAAAAATTAAGTAACACAAGACTTAAAATTTCAAATTTACAAATCACTAACAAACACCAAAAAACCATTATATAATGGTAAAAAGAAATAAAAGTCACAATAACAGACCTGAACAAATGGAAAAAAACCCAGATTTAATCCATCAAAGACGCCGGGAGATCAAAGATAACACCGACACACCTTTTACCTTTTTCTGACTTATAAAGGGACTCGGCTAAGTAAAATAGAACACAAATATACAATGGCGAAATGCCTCAACGGATCTCATAGATCAGCTAGGATGGGAAGATTAGGAAAATAAAAAAACGAGCAAGCTTTGTGTTTCCCGCCCGAACGTCAACGAAAAATCACCGATCAGTTTTAAAACCTTAGTATATACATGTCATTAACGTCTACGTCACACCAGTCCGCATCTCACGATCTCCAAATAATCATTAACTAACGGTCACTAAACGTCGCACATTTCTACACGAGAAAACGAAGAACATGGGATCCAGTGAACAGATTTCAACTACATATGGACACCAAGCAAAGAGTATTCTGAAGGACATCGCCAACAATGCGAAGAAACTTGCATCGGCTATCAATCATAGCCTAACTTTATAAATGCCACACTAACACAACCAAACACCAGAATTAAAATGGGCACTCTCAACACGACACACAAGAATGACACACCTACACGGAAAACAAACACTTTGAGCCCAGAAGATGATCTCAACAAAGTTCGAAACGATAAAGAAAAAAGATAAAGAAAATGTTTTTCTGAAACCTACGTCACACCAGACCGCATCTCACGATGTCCGAATAATCATGTCATCAAATTTTAATTAAAAACAAACCAAACACTGCAGATGCCGAAACTCACCAGACAGACAAAACCAGCGAGGAGAGGCGGATCAGTATAATCAAACACGACCAAACTACTAGTTTATTACACAGCAAATCTCACTCGCCTATATTTTTAGTATTTCTTCCATATAAAATTATTTTGTTAAAGAGTCTGCGATAAAAGATGCGTAACGCGTCTGACCGACCAAAACCGTTAGCATAGGCGGACCATGAAAAGAAAGTACTTACAGGTTGAGCACCATGCCAGCACAAGGAGAAATCTCATAATGTTTAATTATTTTACAAAATGAAAATAATACAAATTAAAAAGCATGCTTGTGTACTGGTTGCATCCAGAATTGCGTCAGCAGTTTAATTTTTAATCTCTGAAAGCCTCGATTTTTAACGAAGTTGAGACAAAGGAACAATCACTGCAATAAGAGGGGTGCCACATTCAGCATGGATCAGCAATCAACTATGACAATTGTCGCAATTAAATTGACGCGGGTTGTTCGCAAGGGTCGAGGTGGCGTTGGACGCGGGGGTGGTCGAGTGTCCCATTAGCGTGAGGGATGCCTGCGATTAGCCGGGCCCTAACTATTGAATAAGTGGCCAGCATTTGTTCCAGGGCTAAATAACACCGGCTCTCGTAATGTCGCTCATCCCCATCCCAGGATTCACAGGCCACACTAACATCTCATATCAAACTGGAGGGCGGCTAGGTTTAATTTGGTCAACTCGTTAATTACATCTGTCGTTTTCTAATGCTCTACGCCACCTGGCCTTATCTCGCTTTAATAATTAACGCCATATTTCAACCCCCGATTGGCAAACTCTGTAATCGATATATCATTATTTATGGAGCAAACGAATCGCTTTCCCATTGAATTATCTATAAGTAAAATACAATAATTCGTGTAGTACAAGAGTTTGGGTATCATTATAAAAGGCTATGTATCAAATCATCACTTGAACCGAAAATCACTAACGAGGCAAAGAAGAACGTCGAACCCTCTAAGTCTTGATCCTTAAAAAAACTATATCCATAAATGTACATTAAAAAGCGATCTGGGATGAAGATAAAAATACTGAGATAATTTAGCTCCAGGTCCAGCATGACTAAGCATTTTTACCATACTTAAGGCATTTCCTTTCTAAATGGCCTCACCCAAGATCATTTTTTAATACATATAATTACATCGATGTCTGATCACTAATTATATCAATACGTACTAAATATTACTGAATCTTATGTTAAAATTTCAAGATAGAGGAGAAAAACGAACTTAAAAAACATATGAAAATAAACCAAAAGAAAACATAGCTCACCAAAAAAGATCTTTGGTCTTAACCGATCAAGTTCTAATCACTCTACTTAAACATCTTAATCCCCCTATAAGTCTAATTAACTCTCCTGAAGCAGTTTTACGAGAAAACAAGAAAACTATCGCCCTTTATTTTACCTGGTATCTTTTCAGTCGAGAAGGTGTGAAAATAATTCCAAAGGGGTCTAAAGACTTAGCAAAGAATCGAGGAAGTCACACTCTAGCAAGCATTCCCTTTACAATCACACACATGAGAAGAGATTGAGAAAGTGCGCATAAAAGAAAGAGATTAACGAAAGGAAAGAAAAAGAGTGTGTGTGTGGGCGGGGAGTTTTTTCACATCAACCCTCGGGGTGCCGGTGTTCTTGAAAAAAAAAAATTCAGGGCCGCAGAATTCGAACCTAGGACCTTTACCTTACAGTGGTGAGCGCCGTGTCACCGCCTAAACAGTCGCGGCCACTGGCGCCCGTTTCATTGTAATTAATTATCGTGTGGTTTTAACAGCCCAATTATTTTACGCTATAAAAAGTCAAATAAATTGGAATTTTACTTTAGAAGCTCTTATTATCCACCCTCCTTGGTTTTTTAATGATCAAAACAAGGGTTATCATTTGCTGTTATATTTAAGTTTATATTTTTTTAATTTTAATTGTAATTAATTTTCATATGGACGACTAATAGCTCAATCATTTTTATATTAGAAAAAAAATTCTCAAGTGTATAGGAATTTTATTTTACATGCCGACAATTATACGATATATATATACGATTTAATGCTTTAAAGAAATGGTTAATTTGAAGTTAAAAAGCGTTGATTTGAAAGTAACAAGCGTTAATTTGAAATAAAACAGGGTTACTATGACGGAACAAAGCTAAAAAGTGAAAATGAGGAATTGTCCTGGGCTAGGCCTTCATTTAGATGGTCGTAAGCTTAAGTCTAAACTCACAATACCCGGGAGCTCTGAAAAGAAAACAAAATTAAATCATTTTTTTAATAGACCCTGTTAATTATGCTGTAAATCCCACAAGTCATAATTTTGAATTTGTACAAGATTGTACCTTTTGAAATAACAAAGATCGTATTTTTCACTTTTATTACACAGCCAGCATGTGATACGTTAATTGAAGTAATTAATCCTATTTAGACGATATATTTTTGAAATTGTTCAACGTTTTTCTTATTTATGCCATTAAGATTTTGTTAAAATGAAAAAAATCTCGTGAAATCGATTGAGATAAGAAACGTTTTTGTTAGAAATTTTAATGAAGTCATAAAACTTAATAAAAATTAGTAATGAAATTATCTTCATTACTGCTTCCTTTATCATGCTACTTAGAAATAAAAATCACCGTTGTATTTAATAAGTGAAAAGATATTTTTTACCTATGAGTTTAGTGTCAAAGATCGCAGCTATGTGTAATAATAGTCAATATGTTTCATTACTTAGGGTGCAGGTAAAAAATGGCAGTATGGGTGGCCACCCCATCATCTACTGGGTGGTAAGATTAATTAATTTAAGTGTCGGTAACATTTTTTTTTGTTTCGACGCCTTTGAAGTAGGCCAAAAGCTTGTGTGTGAAGCACCAGGTATCGATCCAAGGCGGGTAATTGAGAAAGGTAATGACATATAAATTAAACTCGGGCTGTGATCTATTGTTTTTGTCTCGGTTTTTTTAATGAACCGATTTTCTCCGATAGACGTCGGTTCTTTGCGCTCTCTGGAGAAAACAATTTAGATCGGATGTGAATCTAAAATTGTATAGTCTCAACCATCGGATTCGCCCCAGAACAGTTGGATTTATGGCTCGATCCGGGCGGATAAGCAAGGCTACCTGGTTTACCCCGCTTTTAATCAAGTTAAATAAAAGTTCGCCCTTCCCTTCTTTTCTTTTTTTAACGGTGTTTTCGGCCTGGCATAAAATTACCCTTCTGTGTTGTTTGTATTGGGCCCAAGGGTGTGATGCTACAAATCAACTTAAGTGCTTCCAGTTGTTTAAAGTCATTTGATGTTCATTTTCAGTATATTAAGTAGACTATATGCAGGCATGCATCACTCCGGCGCGCGTTAATTTTCTTAGTTCGGACAGTTTTTGAAGCTGGTAATTCTGACTCGGACATTTAAAATTGAAGGGGCTAAATTTATTATTGTCACCTTATAACTTATCTTACATGTCGCTATAGTGAAATTAAATTACACTGAAATGCTTATTTATATTTGATTTTTCGTGATGCAGCTATTCTCGCATGGGGTCTTTAATGTTATTTTACATAATCACATTTCTTATTGTAAGACCGTACAACAATATAGATAACTCAAGGTAGTTAGTTTCTATGTTAATTGTTTGATGTAGAAAACAAGAATCAAATTTTCATTCTTAAATTTTCTTTTTTCTCCCATGAGTGGAAGTAACATGAAAATTTCTTTCTACTACCTCAACCCCCAATCTTTTTGGTCAATAGGAATTGAAACATCATTCTCCCTTTTGCACTATATCGAAGCAGGTGTTCTGCAAGGCAGCATCCTTGCTCCCATTGTCTATTTATGCAGTAAACACTGCAGACATTCCTAACAATCCAGATAAAGTACTTTTCACACTGTCATCCTTTCAGCAAACCCAAACTCAGAACTGCCTCTTAAAACCTTCCAGAACCATCTTTCCTGTTTGGAAAAACTTATTGAGGGTTAGACTAAACAAGTCAAAATCCCAGCAAATATTTTTCCCTCTCCACGCTATCACGTCTTGTCTAATCTACTACAGTTGTGTTCTTTCCCGTCAACCATTGTCGGCTTTATAACTTTAATCGACAAGAGATTTACTTCAAATCCCCATATTTGACTCAAAAAAATAGAACTTTGAACAACCGTACGATACATACATACACAAATACAACTTGGAACTGGACAAATTTAAATTTAATTGAATTAAATTTGAATTTAACTGTGGGGCATTGTAAGCACTCCAACAACACCTGAACCTTATTACCAACTGGTGCAATCTGTGGCGGATCAGGTTAAACGAACAAAAAAGCCAACACGTTACATTTACGCTCAAACGACAAACCTGTCCACCAGTGCACATTTACAACAAAATAATACCACCATCGAACCAAGTCCGCTACCTTGGGCTTTACTTAGATAGTAGACTTACTTGGAACCCACATACACGATTAAAACGGCAAGAACTTAACAAAAGATATGGACTACTCAGACACCTTCTTGGAGCAAAATCAAAACTAAGCATACATAACAAACTAACCGCTTACAAAACACTCATCAGACCTATTTGGACCTACGGAGTCGAGCTGTGGGGCTCGGCCAAATCATCCAATATCCAACGAATTCAGTCTTTTCAATCTAAAGTTCTCCGCCGTATCCTCAATGCTCCCTTCTACGTCACAAATCAAAAGATCCATAAAGATCTTAAAATCCCTTTCGTGAAAGATCTTATCCATACACGCTTCTTCACTTTTCACTCTAAACTCTCCCTCCATCCTAACCCTTTAGCCCTAACTCTTTCCTCAACATCTCACCCTTACAATCCTCCACGCCGTTTAAAACGACGATGGCCTCGTGACCTTCTATCTAACCCACCAAATTAACTTTTACTCCCCCCCCCCAATTAAATAAAAGTTGGTTTCTCTCCTCACTGCCTTCTGGTCTGACAGGTCTGTCGGACTAGTTTATAACTAACTATTTGCTCAATGTATATTATGTACAGATAGCAATAAATAAAATAAATATATATATAAAACTGTGGGGTTCAGCCAAGCTTTCCAACCTCTATAGGATCCAGTTACTCTAGTCCAAAATCCTTCCAACCATATCCCAAGCTCCATAATTTGAGTCAGCCTTACTGAGTGAACTTATCCGTACAAATCCAAATTACTTCTCGCCAACCGCCTAAAGCGCCAATGATCTCTCGATTTCTAACCATATGTGGAAAGTGAATAGTGTTGAATTAGGAATGAAATTAATTACTTCTTCACTCACATAATATAAAAATTATAGCACAGCAAAATTATTTCATGCATCCCGCGTTATGTTTCATGAAAGCTACATTTAGTCCTTAAATCAAGCAAGTTACTCGGCACAACTTTGAAACTTTAAATAATAAATAAAATTACAATATTTTCAATTAAAGCACTCTTGGATTTGACGTTTAATTAGGAGTTATGAATTTCTTTTTTACATCTGTTTGTTATTTGACGATATTGTCGAAGTCAACAAAAAGAAAAATAACATCTAAGACAGGTTATATATTGCTAGATAAAGAGGGATTGAGAGTGAAAGAGAGAGAGAGAGAGAGAGAGAAAAAAAAAGAGATGGAGAAAAAGAGAGCATAAAAAAATGTATGACGGATAAACATAAGTACAGAGGAAAAAGAAAGATAGAGATAGAAAGATAAATAGATAAACACAGAGATAGAGAGGGAGGGAGAGAGAGAGATAGAGATAGAAAGAGAGTAAAACAGATGGAAAGAAAGAGAGCACAAAAAAGATGTATGTACGGATAAACATAAATGCAGAGGAAAAAGACAGATAGAGATAGAAAGATAAATAGATAAACCCAGAGATAGATAGAGAGAGAGATAGATAGAAATAGAAAGAGAGTAAAATAACAAAGCACAAAAAAGATAGATAAAGAAGAGAAAGAGAAGACAAAGATAAAGGGGAGATGGAGACAGAGATAGAAGAACGACAGGGTGAGAGATTTTGAGTGTGAGGGGGAGAAGATAGAGAGAAAAAAATACCAGACAGGCATGCAGAGAGCGAGAAAGATAAAGAGAAGGAGAAAAAGAGAAAATATACAGACATGCTGAGACATAGGAGAAAGAAAGAGAGAGAGAGCGAGAGAGAAAGAGAGAGAGAGAGAGAGAGAGAGAGAGAGAGAGAGAGAGAGAGAGAGAGCGAGTGAGTGGGTCAGCTCAAGGGTTGCGCGCCTCTGTCAATTTCTATTTAATAGTTTGTTAGTTTAATACCATTTTTAATATATTACCGTATTGATAGTAAGACCATCGATAGGTATGTTGGTCAATTGGTATTCCCGTACTTGGAATGATTTGCTCATCAATTATAAACGGGCATGTGATATTTGTCCGATTGCCTTTTCATCGATCCGGGAACAAATTGGATTAACGATCCCTGGAATCCACATTTTTTGATAATTGGATTGAGTTATTTACTTTTAACCACTGTAGTGGATTTCAATTGAAATGAAATCTTATTAAAATATAGAAATTAGATGAGGTCAGATCAACCCGATAAAAAAATTGAATTAAAATANAGAGAGAGAGAGAGAGAGAGAGAGAGAGAGAGAGAGAGAGAGAGAGAGAACAAAAAGAGAATCATGCTGTTGACATATAAATTTATAACACTAAATTTAAACTTTAGTGTTATAAATTGGTTGGTCTCTTAGATTTGCCTACGTGGTGAAATGGTGAAAGAACAAAACGCACCTGACAGAAAGAAATAGCGGGTATATGAGGACGAAAATCTCACAATGATTGGACAAAAATTCAATTAATAAATAGAAAGAACTTTATTTACAAAATTAAATATCATAATCAGAAAATAGTAGGAATAGGGATAGGGATAAAACAGGCGACCACAAGGCCTACTGCACCTCGACCTGAATTGATTTATTGTGCTCCCCTGTTTTTGTAACCTACTGGCCAGCTTCAGGTTATTAACCAGCTTTGCCAGCGGCTCCTTGGTATAGATCTTGCTTGTGGTTTTTCCTGTCCTAGTCGGAAGAACCTGCACCTACATAGACCTTCACAGAAACATAAAATGTTTCCTCTTCTTTCTGGCAGTATCTGCACAGTGTTTCCTCTGTCCGTAGTCCTATCCGATGTTTGTGCTTTCTTAAGTGGCAGTGCCCTGTACAGGTGTAGGCTGAGCTCGACAAGAGATTTTACCGTAGGCGGTGCTCATCTAGGGTGTAGTTAGCAATTCCACTTAAAGCAAAACCGCGGCCGGGGCGGATCCGGTAGGTTCTATGCTATGGGAAGCCCCAATACTCTGGGAGATAGATTCCCTTTCTCTATCGAGGGAGTGCGCGGGAGAACAGGCTGATGTATTTCGGCCTGCTAGCCCTTTGCGCGCGGCATACGACCCGATGCATAATGCGGGCCCGACCATTCGGAGTGGACAAGCCGAGAGCGAGGTTGTTTTGGCCCTTAGGGGCTGGGACGCCTCTACACCAATTCTGCGGCGGTATCACTTTTTCGTCGTATGCGGAGGTGCGCCAGCTTTCATCTTGAGAATCAAAACTTCTGATAAGGCCGGATAGGCCAGGTGCGGACGTTAAAGATCCTCTAGTCTTGTGACGACGAGTACTCGGGAACCTCATGGCCTGTCAGGACTCCAATCAGAATCCCGGTTCGGTTGCGGTTGCCTTCTAGTAATCCTTTTGTAAGTTTTGCGGATGGTCCTTTTATGAATATCTTCTCGTCTCTCATACTGTGGTATCGTTTCCCAGGTTTTGGATTCAATAAGAATCCATTTTATGATGTATCCTCTTTTGTGGCAGGCTGCTAAGCCGCAGCCGCAGTAGGGTTTTGGGACAAGAGAGTCCATGTTGGCTCATGTCAACCTTTTCGTTGCCTCTATGCCCCGAGTCTGCAGGGATCCGTGCGAGGGTCAGGTCGTTAGTGACGCTGACTTCCGTCAGGGTCTCCATGCAGTTGCAAACACTCTTCGTCTTCGCCTCGCATGAGGCTACGGCCCTGAGTGCTGCCTGGCTGTCATACAAAATGGCTATCTTCCGTGAATGTATTCCTAGCATTTTTATATTTCTGGCGCATTGTTCAATCGCTATGATTTCAGACTGGAAAACTGTAGCACACTTACCTAGGTTTACCGTCCGTTCATCCCGAAGACCTTCAGCCCTCTTACCCTTGTCGGTTTTGGAGCAGTCCGTATACCAATTGGAATTTGCCTTTAGTGGTGTTCCTTTGGCCCATTCTCCTCGTTCTGGTATCATTACTTTGTACTTCTTGGTAAAGTTGTACTTTAGAGTCGTGGCATCAATTAGCCTACCTAGAATGGCATGTGCCTTTATCTCCTCCCTTAGTTTCCATTGTTTATTTATACGGCCTATCCTAGCAGATGGTTGTCCATTTATGAGCCTGTGGGCTACTGCGCTGGATTCTCCATAGATTAAAATGTGAAGTGGTGGGATATTTAACAAAACTTCCAGGGCCGCAGCTGGCGTTGTGATCATGGCACCAGTGACATTGAGACAAGCTTGTCTTTGGGTGCCACTTAATAGCAATATTGCTTTGGCCTGAAGAGTTTTAGACCACCTCACCACCGATCCATTTTTTAACATTGGTGTCAGGACACAAGTGTATAGCCATAGGGTCATTTTGGGGACTAGACCACATTTCTTGGCGCAGAGCCTTGTCCAGGTAATTTTCGCTCTTTCGGTAGTAAAGTGAGATAGTATAAAAAACACGGTTTTGATACAGCATTAAATTAAAAACCATCTGCTGTAGGCGGTGGCCGGGGCGAAATTATTCAAATAGAAAATATACTTGTATATTAATGTATTAAGTAAATTGTAAAAACAAACGTATAATTCTGAACATATTTCTTAATGAATTCAATATTTAATTTTAAAAATGTCCGGCTCTCTTTTCCTCCTGTTTTGTCCTGTTCTTGTTCTTATGACGGATTCCTTCCTGAGCTACTTGTTGCAAGACGGAAGAGGCGAGGACGGAAGACGGTACGGAGTAATCTTGCCGGATCCCTCCGCAGAGGCTTTCCGTTTCCTCTGAGAATAATCAGGGAACGGGCCGGGAAGAACGAGGAGTGAAGATCCTTCACCTTCGCGTATCTAGACGACAGGCTAATAATGAAAAATAATATCTTGCTTCTACTTCTTCATTGATATGTTTTTTAAAAATGTTAAAATATTATATAAAAGTTCACGCAAAGATTAGAGATGGTCAGTTGTGAGTGTTCTGCAATTATGAAATTGATTTATTTGGTGGAGGGACTTTCCCAATCTTCCTCCGACGATTTGTTTCTGTATCGCACAATCAATCTTTAGGATTCTTATCTAAACTAGAGAAATTGTCCTCGATCAGTTATTACAGTATCAACTACGTTGTATCTACAGTAATTTGTTTTTGGAAAATCAGACGAGAAAATAGAAGACAGAAGCTATCGGGCCGGAGCGTGCGAGGTAGTCTCGTCACGTTACACGTGCTCAGCCAATCAGGATTAGAGGTTCAGAACACCGGGGCACCTTAAACGATTGTCGGAGGCGATGGTTGCCTTGATTAGGGTAAGAGAGATGCCACATTTCATCCAGCCGCCGGCGCCGTGCCTGTTTGCTCTTCTATCCTTACTGGTGGCTTTTAAACAAATTGCTGGTGGAATTATTGGGCTTCAAAGCGTTTGTAAACGGTGTAGCCGGGTTCGTAAACGAAACTAGATGTCATTAATTTTGGCATTTCCTTTCTACTGTTGATCACTATTTTGGCTTATTTTTGTACAGGTTATATCACGAATCTAAAAATTGTAAAATTTGCAGTGGATCTTTTTATTTGAAAGCGTGGTAAGTAAGTTGGGTCGCGTGTTAGCTGTCGGTCAGAATCACTACATTGTTTCAGTGACAACACGGGCTTACATCAGAGTTCAGCGGAAGTACTTAGGACTTAAATATTAAGCATTCTGACAACCTGAGTGGCGAAGCATTCAGGTCTTGAGCCTAAGGATTACTTTAGACATCAGTTTAAACATACCATCAATCTAGTAATTATTCAAATAATATATCATCTCATTAAAAAGTTCAATAACACGATACAAAACACCCATACACACCAAATGGGAGATAGGTGGTAAAGGAGGGGGGAGATAGATAAATAGATAGATAGATAGATAGATAGATAGATAGATAGATAGATAGATAGATAGATAGATAGATAGATAGATAGATAGAGAGAGAGAGAGAGAGAGCGAATCAGACAGTGAGAAAAAGTCAGAGATTGAGCAAATGAGTGAACGAAAAAGAGTGACAGGGTGTGACGGGGAGAGTGAGAGAGGATGACAAACAGCAAACAAGATAGAGAAAGATTCACAGAGAAAATAGTAGATAGAGATTATGATTACGTGGTGTCAACTTACATATTCCTCAAAACCAATGAACCTAGGAAAAAACACATAAACGGTATTTTTTAGGATAAGCTCTACTTTCAAATAATGCAATGATGTTTTATGTAATTCTGTTAATGTAAATTTGTTTTCAATAAATTAGGCTCTGAAGATGGCGGAACATTCGCCGAAAGCTTGATGAAACCCAATAGTGATGTTTTTTATTCACCTGTAAAATGACCTCAAGAAGATCCAATACATCAATTTTACTATCTGTATATTGGTAGTAGATAGACTCGTCTTATAATATTTAAATGATTCATACTTATCTATAACTTTTATTTAGAGGAAATTAAACAAAATTTGAATAATATCCTATATTGTATTACAAATAGTATTTACGAGTTAGTATATTTCTTAAATTGTATTACGCAATCTAACATCCTATATCACAAAATTATATCGCTTCTTATGCTTATGATCACCGCACCCAGATACTTACTTCTTTTTTTTCTTTTTTTTATTATGAAGAAAGTCTTATAGAGAACAGTTCTAACGAAAGATATTATGCTGGGCATAATACAATCCTAATATTTTTATGACTCTAATCCCATCCCACGCTCACATGAAGAAATATGATTTAACTACTTATCTTAGCACATTCTTTGTACCATATTTCACAAGAATTTTAATAATACGTATAATTTTATAATGTTTCTTTAAATAAATAATGTAGCATTTATCAAGTATGATTTAATTATTTAGGTTAATGTTTATGTTATTATGAATATTTCCACCACATTCTTTTGGAAAAAAATGTTTCCAGTGTCTTTCTTTTTTATTGGAGGAAAGTTATCCGGGAAAGGGTCCCACTGGGATGGAAGAATGGAAGAAGTTTCTTGGAAATTCGACAATTGAAATGTGTGTCATTACAGAAATTGGGGTGCGGCAGGGTTTAAGAGCAGCCCAGTTGTGAAAACTATCGATCGTCAAAGAAACAATAATCATTTAAACAAATTTATCTGACGGCTGAACGATAATAATAACTTTCATTAAAATCACTAATTTCGTGGTCCGCTTGACCAATTAATTGAAAATGGCAAAAAGGAGGGAAAATTAAAAAAAAAAGGTGCGGTTGAGATAGGAAGTTAATGTCCGAGCGGATCGATGTCACGATAGCTCAAGTGGTAGAGCAGCGGCGTATCTAGCCGAAGATCGTGCGTTCGAATCCCGCTCGTGCCATTGACTTTTTTATCTCGACTAAAAACCTTAATTAATTGTGATAATAATAACAACGATGATTTAAAGGAAACGTGATCTTTTTGTTTAAATGGTAAATCCATATGAACAGCGAACGTTCCATTTGAAATTTTATGTAGTTGATGATGTAATATTTAAAAAAACCTCTCTGTGATTTAACGCCCATTTAAACACTCCTGCGCTTCACAGCTCCTCTCCTTCATTTCATCATAACTTCGTGCAGTTGATTTCTTGGAACGTTGTGCACATATGAAGCACGTGGCAAAATTCCTGTTTATTTAAGAAAAACTATGCAATTATATGTATTTATCTGTAATGTCATAAGTTTTAAAGAAACAGAACTAAAAATAATTCAAATATTATCTGTCTTTTTTTGTGTCTTGGCCGTTAGCGATCATTTGATCACTCATACATTATAAGAATAAAATTACGTACTTCACCCAGTTTTTTAAGACAATTAAATTTATTGCACATATTTGTTGTTATTTTAAAATGAAGGTGGAAATGAATCTACATACTGAAAATAAAAATTAAAAATAAAATAGTCTTGTTTAAAATCTAGTGACACTCTTCGGTCCATCCTTTGGTCCCACCTCTTTATAAGTTAATACTCAATCTCAGGTACATGTATTTCTTTATCACAGATACGTTATATGTATATCAACTTTTAAACTGTTTTTTAACTTAGAATTATAATTTAATTATTTACACTATGTACAAGGAACTTGAAGAAAATTGAGACACATCGGACGGTTGCAACATGGTAAGGGACCCATCCCTGTTATCAATCACGGTGTGATTAGTCACACAACGTCACTTTGCGCTTTATTACGATTCATGAACTGTTGTAGGATTCCCGAATATTTTTTATTCACCTGTAAAATGACCTCAAGAAGATCCAATACATCAATTTAAACTACGGAGGTCGATCAATATCAACTAGATAGTAAAATGTACGAAAAAACATTATATTTATTATTTATGATCGAAGTCACAATAGCTCAAGTGGTATAGTAGCGGGGTATTTAGCCGAAGGTCGTGGGTTCGAATGCCGCTCGTGACACTAGCTTTTTCATTTCAACAAATACCTTACATAAAGATTAATTAATTGAAAGAAGTTATTTGGTCAATCGAACCACGAAATATAGTGGATTATATTTATTTATTGAATAATGAGTACAGGTTGTTAAACCCAAAAAAGCATTAGAAAGTGATAACATACTAATGATATTAATAAATAATACATAATCATAATGGTCAAATAATAAACTAAACTATGAGCTTGTGAGGAAAAAGTATTTATAAAACTATTCACTCGATATCAAGGTGTTCTGATCCATTTCTGTTCTGAGAGAAGAAAGACTAGTCGAAAGGATCAATCCTTAATGAATCAACAATTTGTAATAACCTGCTTACAAATAAATTTCTACTATAACCAGTTGTTTGGTAGGGAATGTGAAATATAGCTAACCGGGTATTTCTTGAGGGGATGTTGAAGCCAACTTTACTTTGAAATGATGAGTCAATTGTTCCATTCAAAAGTTTTAAAATGAAACAGGTAGCCATATATCTAAAACAGACAGAAAATGGATGCAAGCTAAAATGGGTTAACCAATCCGACAGGGGCTTGGAATAATAATCAACTCTAAAACCTATATACTCTGGCAGGCAAAAAATTCCACCAACTGATTTTTTTTTTCATTTTATCGATAAAAGAAAATTCTTCCCTTAATTTGTCTCATTACTTTTTGTTTCGCTTTTTTCAAAAAATATTTGTTTACGATGTTTTAATTTGGAAATATCAATTAGACCTTAATCCAAAACAAGGATAAAAGATTTTTTAATTTTTACGGAATTTATAATGTTTATTCAGTCTCATTTGAATTTTGAAGCAATAAGCTGTTTCTTTTCATTTTTGTTTTCGTAATTTCAATTCCTTCAGTTCCTGACCTTCAGGTAACGCCGAAATCATAGCCAGTTTAACAAGGATAAGAGATTGATCATGAATATAATATATTACAATTAATTAAGGTTTTTAGTTGAGATGATTATTATTGGAGATGAATTGGTCAAACGGACCACGAAATTAGTGAATTTAATGAATGTAATAGTTATAGTTATTCATTTATGGAAAGAACATTGTCACAGCATCAGTAAGGAAATTTAAGCAAATCACTCTGAAGAGAGTCACAAACAACAATGGCTTTGATCACAATATATATTTCTGTATCATCAGCACAGGCTAATAAAAAGGAATTGTTACAACAAGAGAAGAGATCGTTAAGATATAGTATAACCAGAACAAGAGCAGCTCATATTTTTCTATTAATCCATATATATCTAGTCGTCATAATTGAACGTACTAATAATTTTAATTAATTATACTTTTACTTAGTTCAAGTAGTTAGGGTAGCAATTCCGAGAGACCGGAAGATCGTGGGTAGAATCCAACTTGTGACACTAGTTTTTTCATCTCAATCAAGACCTTAGATAAAAAGAATAATTAATTAAATTTTTAGTTTATATAGAAAAATTGAAAAAAGTTTTCTTATCATCTCATTTCATATCTCTCGTTCTCTCTTTAGACCTCTCTCTCTCTCTCACTCCTTACTCGCTTCTGTTCTTTCTTCTTCTCCCTCTTTATTTCTTCTATTCGAGCTTCCTTTTCTTATATCTCTTTTTTTCTGTATTTGATTCCTCTTCTCCCTCACTCTCTCTCCCTCACTCTCTCTCTCTCTCTCTCTCTCTCTCTCTCTCTCTCTCTCTCTCTATCTATCTATCTATCCATCTATCTATATATCTATCNCCTCTTTCTCTTTCTATTTATCTCTATCTTTATCTCCATCTGTATGTATCATCCGATCTATATAGACCAATAGACTTTCTATATCTCTGAAACGATATTATATTACTTCTATATTATTACCGCTGTTTTTCTTTTAGATTGATTTAATTCGTTTTGAGGTTTTAGTAAATGTGTGGTGATTAGTGACTGTTTGTCGATGATTATTTAGAAATCGTGAGATGCGGTCTGGTGTGATGTAGGTTTCAGAAAAAACATTTTCTTTATCGTGCCAATGTTTTAATCTTTATTGAGATCATCTTCAGGGATTTACAAATATTATTTTAATTTAACAAAAACATTTACGATGTGGAAAAGTGAATTTATACAATGCAAAATATATTTTTTATATTCAATCAATGTATTTCTACTCACTCAAAGTGTTTGTACTCAGAAAACAAACACTTTGAGTGAGTAGAAATACATTGATTGAATAAAAAAAAATTTATTTGCATTGTATAAATTCACTTTTTTCCACATCCTACAGGTTTTTGTTAAATTTAAGCAATATTTGTAAATCCCAGGCTCTGAAGATGATATCAATAAAGATCGAAACTAAACGATAAAGGAAATGTTTTTCTGAAACCTAGACCACACCAGACCGCATCTCACGATTTCTGAATAATCATTTTAGTAAAATATTATTTTTAATTGTGTAATTTGGTCATCCCCAATCGTTTTGGTTTTATCTCCTCGCTTTTATCATCTGCCAAACGCGCCCCAGCTTCTCGCTATTTTCAGTGGTGGGGCTGGGTAGTTTTTATATGTAGTTAATATAATTAATGTTATTAAATTAAGAACAACTATGATTTTGAATACCGTCCTAACCAGAAATTATAAAACGTTTCCGAGGAGGAATGAATCCTTTTGTAAATCCAAGGACGTACGTTTCTCCCTCTCTGCGTTTCAACCCCAAAGTCAAACCCGCCCCAACCCTGCAAGCGCAAAGTGGTTGTATTATTCAAATGACAGGCCCATTGGGGCTGCAGAGAGCTGGCTGCATCGGCCCTGTCCTCGAGCAAATATCACGCAGCTGAGATTTAGGGCGTGAAGGGGATGAAAACACACTCGGGGCACGCTTTGCCAAATTGTCATGCCCTGTGACACCGATGGAAATCATTAAGCTGGAAATTGTGATTTTCAAATCATTTGCCCGGAGGCAGGAGAGTTCACGCTGGAATATTCAAAATTCAAAACACGCTTAATATTTATATTTTTTTAAAGGGATCTAATTGTCATTTGTCAACCACTTGGTCGTGTTTTATGGGCGTTTGTAAACTCGTTATCGCTGGCACGTTTTGTCAGGAGTTATAATGAGAATTTGATTTACGAGAAAATAGGAGAAACACGAAAATAATATTGTTTGTTTTTTTAATTTTTGTGAAATTAATGTTTTTGATTTCGTCCATGCAAAATAACAATCTCCTATGAAATATAAACATTAATTAATTAGCTATTAATTAAAATAAAATTATGGTGAAAAAATTCAAATTTTTCAAAAAGGAAAGATTATTTAGAAATATTGAGATGCGGTCGAGTGTGATGTAGGTTTATAAAAGTACAAATACTTCGATTAAACTTAAAATTTTTGTATTGTGTACATCATTGTTTAAATTCATATTCACATCTTATATGTATTTGTATAATTTAAACAATGTTTATAAATCCCAGGCCCTGAAGATGATTTCAACAAAGATCGAAACGTTGGCACGATAAAGAAAATGTTTTTCTGAAACCTACATTACACCAGACCGTATCTCACGATCTATAAACAATCATTAACGGTCAATAAATACTACACATTTTTTTATAATTATTTTATTTAAAGACTGGGTTGTTTTCATAATTATTTTTTAAATATTCAAGACTAAGGGTCTTGTAAGGACATCACTAGCTATGAAATAGAACATAGTTCGATTTCTATTTATATTCTTTTCTTATCTTTCATCCAGACAATACTGAGTGTCTTTCGATCATCCTTTTCCCATCGGAGCAACATTGCTGCAGGTGATCCTCAAGGCTCAATCCTTGATCCCTTGCTGTTCCTTGTGTACTCTGGCAAAACATCTCGCACAAAGAAGGTAAAAATGGTTCTTTACGGCGATATCGCGGTTTCATTTTTCTCTAGGAGGATAGGTACAATACTGTACATGCTAAACATCGCAATCCGCGACAAATCCATGTGTTGGCAGATCTTCAATGACATCAGGAGAGGTGCTTTGATATCTAAAGAGAATAACTGCAAGGAAAGCTTAATTCTATTTAAACTTGTAAGTATGGCACTGCGCGTTTTTTGTCTGACTAATGATTAGCTGTCTGTATGTATCAAAAGATTGCGACGATATCGTAACATCTAGTAAGAAACGAAAATTAGCAATAATGAAACGGTGGTTTTCATAAAGGTTAGATCGTTGCTGTGTAAAACGATCCAAACTGAAGGCATGACTGTGTTGTGGTCCGAGTCGGTCAACTATCTTGAAGTAATAATAATAATTTCAATTAATTATTTTTTTTATGTAAGGTCTTGGTTGAGATAAAAAAAAGTCAGTGTCACGAGCGGGATTCGAACCCACGACCTTCAGCTAAATACGCCGCTGCTCTACCACTTGAGCTATCGTGACAACCTTCTAGCCGAAGGTCGTGGGTTCAATTTCAACTTTTTAATCTCAACCAAGACCTTACATAAAAAGAATAATTAATTGAAAGAAGTAACTTGGTCAATTGACCACTAAAACATAAATGGAATAATAATAATGTCAAGTAAAAATGTGAGGTATTTAATGGCCGTTAATTAATGATCTCCAAATAATCAATAATATCAAGACTTGTTAGTCAACCTTTTTGAACTCAACTTATACTTTTTTAAATTTTTTTATTTTTTATTTCAAATTCAATATTTTAGATGGGTTTTTACAAAAATATGCTTTTTAGTCCTACATTGTACGAAAATACCTGCTATTCTTTAATTGTTTAATGCAATAATATTAACTATAATTTTAAAGGGTTATGTCAATTATATGGAAATAATTTATATGAAGACAAACCATGTTTCCTGTTAGATAAACTCGAGATAATGATGATATTCTAATTTTTTTTAGCACATTGAGTTGTCATTTTATCTAGATAATTTTTATGCACGTATTACTTATTTCTTTGCAAGAAATTATGTTCAACCTAAGGTCAACTGTTTGTGTCCGTATGATTGTCCGTGTCCGCTCGTGTACTTGCTTTGCTTTGGATAAAATTTAGATACCTACCTCAGTTTGGCTTTTAATCCCTTAGCCGGGAGAAGATAAGGGCCATTCTAAAAATAAAGGGCCGGGCCAAGGGTTGAAATATCGATAGGCGGCGGTTATAATACCCCGGTCAAGATAAAATGTAAACATTCGAAGGTTTAGGCCGTATCCGCCTGCATACTAATGCAGAACCCCTGACCCTTATCGCTTTACCCTTTAGATTTCACGATAAAGGCGGCTCTTGTATCCTACGGATTTGCAATCGGATTACACAGAGATACAGAGATATTGTTTACTTTTAAGAAGCTTTTAATCCAAATGGATTTTTATTGCTTGATTATTAAAAGGATGGGCTTAATTAATCATGTTTAAATTGTGATAAATTGATGATAGAGCTGCCAGTTTATTCCATTAGTGTGAATGATTACACGAGGGATTTTTCACTGCAAAATAAAACAATAATACACATTTCTCTAAAACTGATATCGAAGTAGAAAGATATAATATATTGCCCAAATTACCATAGTTGATTAGTCATTTTAAAGCTGTCAAAACCTTTTATTTGGTAAAAATTATTCGCTAAAATCTTTTCAGAATCACAACATATATAGGCTATGTATGTGAATATATATATTAAAGATGAAGTTATTAAATTATTAAGCACTCTTCTGTTCAGAAATTTAATACTTTGTGTTTTGTACGCATGCCACGAGATAAGATTAAAAGCACAAGAACATGTTATTTATAACTACTCTACGTTTGTTAAACGAAAGTTACTTCGGCATATTTTTAAAATTTAAAATAAAAATCCACGAAAGCATACGTTTTTGTCGTTATTTAAATAATTACTTCAATAATTTTTTTTCCCATTGATCAGTACACTCTTGGTAGTCATAGATTAAGTGATGTTTTTCACGAACGGCCGCCATAGGAACAAACTTCACTGATGATGAGATGGAATCATTCCAAACCGTCAGCTAATTTGATAGCCGCTGAATATTTGCGTCAATTTAAAAGACAATTCTGGGTTCTTTAAATTTGTTTCTGCCTTTGAATTTAATGTAAAATGGGACGATCCTCTACTATTCGGCGACTGCTAATTTTCTATTTCTCCCTGCTGACAATCAATTTGAAATTTAGATAAGAGCAATATGTCTTTAGCTTAGACCCATATAAATTTGACAGTTTTACCTGCACTATTAATCTTCCTGATTACGCTTCTTATTTTGTCTCGTTGACAGTAATTTCCATTATGATTTTAGATTCAATATTTATTAGAAAATGGCTTAGTAAAGTATTTTCTTCTTGGTGAATCATGGCGTTCAACACTGCTAGTTTGATTTTTGAGCAACGTTCGTCAAGTTTATCTTGCTGACAACGTGCTCTGCAGTTGTAGAGACAGCAGACCTTAACTTGGACTAGGCTACAGGACAGAATATCTTCTATTGCAGTTTTAAATCTTAACGTACTATTTTCAACTAAATTATAGTAATGTGCGTGTATGTGTGTAGAGAGGAGAGAAAGAGAGAGAGAGAAAAAGAGAGAGAGAAAGAGAGAACGTGTATGAGTATCAATTTACTGGAAACATTAGCGACCTATTGGAAGAACAATACAATTATTTATATGCATATATTGTAAAATGGTAGACACAACATTTCATAAAAAATTTAATTAAGATAAAGTAGCAAAATATAACAGAACAATATATTTTTTTACAAACATATTTCATCAGTATATCATTTTGAAAAAATTATCACAAGTACAGTACTGCAATGAACGAAGATCAGTGAATTTGTGACGAAGGTTCACAACAGCAGAGATCATATCAGCTCTCGGTGTGCCGGTGTTTTTGAAACAAAGCGCATTTGTAAGTATGACGGTTTGAATGCATGGCCGCTGGATTCGAACCCGGGACATTAACCTTACTGATATGAAGGCCATGTCGACGCCTAAACGGTTGCGGCCACCGATGCCCCATTTTTCTCTTCTTGCTGGTACATGTTCCATGTTACATTTCGGGTAAGATAAAGACATGCACTTTCGTAAATTGTTTAAAAATGTATTATACCCAAAGTAGTTGAAGTTATTAAACTGTTTCGTTGGTTAATGATTTGTCGTATAAAGATCCGTAACTTTTTTTTGAGAATTTAAAACGCCAATAGTTCGTTAGAAGAACGAGAAACACGTCATAAATGTATTTTAGAGGTGTGATAATTAATAAAAACTTATTAATATAAAGAACTGTTTACCGACGGTCGTAACCATACGTCTGTCAACATTGGATTGTGTTGACTCTACCACTGGCCAGACAGATTGGCTATGAATAATTTGTCTCCGTCCCATGCGGTTTGGTAAATTGGTCGTTTGATTTTTTTTCTAACTTGCTCACCGGATAGGTAAACTTGCCAAGAATCGGCTGTTTTCACATTACCTTCATTGTACTTGTAAACATAAATTATCGTAGTTATTGATAAATCAAAGGTTTAAATAAATGTGTGGTTATTAGTGACCGTTAGTCGATGATTATTCAGAAATCGTGAGATGCGGTCTGATGTGACGTAGGTTTCAGAAAAACATTTTCTTTATCGTGCCAACGTTTCGATCTTTATTGAGATCATCTTCAGAGCCTGGAATTTACAAACATTGATTACATTTAACAAATACATGTAGGATGTGGAAAAAAGTGAATTTATACAATGCATATATTATATATTCAATCAAAGTATTTTTACTCACTCGAAGTGTTTGTTTTCTGAAACCTACATCACACCAGACCGCATCTCACGATTTCTGAATAATCATGGTGTAAATAAATGTGTTTTTTCCCACATTGCTGAAAAGCAGTTATGTCAAAAGCATCCAGCGGTATACCCTCGACAATAGAAAGCCTTGGCAATTCATTAGTTATATATTACATTTCATAAATATTAACCAAACCATGTCTACGGCCGTTTTACATAGTACGCACATTACTCGGATTTACATTTATGTAAATTTCCCAGCTCTGTAACACTTATCTCTCCTTTAACGCCATCCCTTCGCCGTCGATCTTTGGAGACATTAGACGCTGAGAACACATGCGTGCCTAAAACCCTTAAATGGCCTCTTGTAAAAATACACGAGAGGGTCGAAAGCGTTTTGGATTTTTTTCGCGGCGTTGCCAGTTAACGATGAGGCTCGTTAAAAAGGTTTTCCATCTGAATTCTAAGATAAGAGTGCATTTTTGTCCTTTGTGATGAGGATTCGTGCGTTTCTTGGGACGGAAAAGGACCGAGGTCGTTAATAAACAGAAGCCCGGCCTTGCTGAATTAAAAATCTCGCCTGCCTTCAAGGCAAAACTTTTATTTTGTCCCTTGGGATTTGAGCCGTCTTCCTGACTCCCTCTTGCCAGCGTCATTCCACGTCATTTCAGTCTTAAGAAAAACTACTCGTGTCTCACATATAATTTATCGTTTTGACATGTTCCCGGTTGAATTAACGAGCCTATTCCTTATATTTTTTTCACCGGTGATCTACTGAAGTCATCACCATTTTATTTATGGGTGATTAAAGATTTGTTAGTCAACGAATGTTTCTCGTGGGAAATCAGGAAAAGGCGAAAGGTACTCGTTAATGTTTTTGATTACGTACCGTTGGACATGAAATGACTAGGGCGGCTATCGTGTACCTGGTGGTCCACATGAAACATGGGATTGCTAATTAGCCCTTGATTTCTACTGCTAATTAAACCAGTTTAATCGAACAAATCGATGTTTACCTCAGGGGAGTCGAGTGCTATTTATGTAATTGCTGAAAATCATTTTAAGCAAATTAATCAACCAGAAATGTTCATTTCACCATAAACATAACAATGCGTATTTAATTTATAATACATTTGTATCAACTATTTATTTATTTTACATTGAGCTTGCAAACAACAAATTTTCGTCAAATGTAAATTTTACAACTTATGATAATACAAATTTTGCAGCTCATTTGTGTTTATTATTATTTTCCTCCTTCTAATTATTTAACATTAGAATTATTCGAAGAGTCAGAAAGAGATACAAAAGTTTTATTGTGTTAAGTAAACAAAATACAAGTTTTACATTACATTCGTCAAGAATAGTACAAATTAATTCATTTTTATGACGCTATTAATACAAGAAAATTTCATTCTTATTGCTCATTAGTGAAAAAGAAGAGCGGAATGAAAGGAGTCGATTAAAACATTTTTAAGACTTAAAAAAGTAACGAGGAGTCACACTCCAGCAAGCATTCCCGTTGCAATCAAACGTGACACATGGGAAGAAAGTGAGAAAGTACACTTAAAAGAAGGACAAAGTAACGCAAGGAAAGAAGGAGAAAAAGGAAAAGTGAGAGAGAGAGAGAGAGAGAGAGCGGCAGGGAGCCAGACAGAGAGATAGAGTGAGAGAGAGAGATATTAACTGTAAAGGATTTAATGGTAGCCACCCTAAAGCACTCACTCACTCCCCACATAAATGAGAAATCGGACAGAATAGTGTGAAAAAGAAAATAAATAAAGATAGATAGATAGAAAAAATGGGGGAGATAGATAGAGGAAAAATAAGAAAAAGAGAGTGAGAGAGAGAGAGAGAGATAGAGTGGGAGAGATAGTGAGTTTATGCATGAATGATTTTGTAAGTGAGTGAGCGATTGAGTGAGTAAATGCAGCATAAATAAATTACTCCCCGTAAGTGAGAGAGTGAGCTAGTGAGAGAGAGTGATTGAGTGAGTCAGTAGGAGAGAGAGAGAGAGAGAGAGAGAGAGAGAGAGAGTGAGTGAGTGAGAGAGAGAGAAAGAAAGACGCAGTTAGAAAGAGTGGGCAAAATTTAAATGGTAGTAATCATAACACCACACCCGTGAAAACGACAAAAAGATGCTAAATTAAATGTACATAAATAAGCCGTGGATACCAAAGTAAAGCTATATGTATTGACAAAGTGAGAGGGAGAGGAAATACGAAAACATGATTTTTTAACAATTGCAGTAAGCCTATCATATTTATAGCCATGAATACTACATTACAAGTGTTTTAAGGAGGAAATTTTTTTTCTTTATGAATATCCTGTCTATTCTGTATTTTTAAAATTAAGCAAAGAGTAGATGAAAATCGAAGAATCTGAAAGCTTTTACTGTCATTTTCGTATTTACATAGTTACTATCGGATGGTATCCCAGGTGCAAGTATAAACTCATTTCCATTTCCTCACTCTTGCCTTTTGGGTTATCGCAATCACCCCTCCCCCGTTCAAAACGAACCATTCGAAATTTTATGTTTACACATTGTTATGGGGTCATTATCCGGCTACGGCCGAGGTAATTTCATTTTTACTACGAACAGAAAAAGGAGAGGAGTGAGGAGGGAAGAAGCTCTCACTGAGAGGGTTGTTTTAATTTTATGCCCTTATGAATATTGAGACGAGCGAGGGAGAAAGTTAGCCTGCCCCCGCCGCCGTTTCACCTCTAGCCCCCAAGCCCGGTGGAGTTTTTCTCTAAATATGGAAACTTTCCTGGAAATATCGTAAACTTCTTTAATGCAAGCTTCAGGCTTGAATTCGAAACAGCTTCACGTGAAACCTCCATTATAACTGAAATCAGCCCTAAACAACTTGCATTACGGTTCCCTTTAAATTAAATCACCCTTCTTTTTTACCCTTCCGGGAAAATAAATTGAATCAATCATGATGAAAAGTTTTCATATATCGTTCGGAATGTTAGCCGATGTCCTGCAGAGTTCTGTTTGTTTTTTAATTCTCCTAAATCCACTTTTTGTTTCTATCCGCTAATTTTTAACAGAATGATTTAAGAGAGGTTATATATATTTATTTTTTCAAGGAAAACTTTTTTTTAGTTACCATTTACCATTTGGCACCTGAACGATATTGGCAGGTTGAAAACCGGGGAGACGCGAACCGCCTCTACTTACCCTCCTCAATATTTGCATTAGGTTGTTGAGGTCTGATGGTGAGGGGGAGCGGGTTTGTATAGAGAAGGGTAGCATCCCTTAATTGCATAAACATTCCCCTGACACCCCTGATTGATTGTTTTAATTATGCGAAAGCCACAGCCGAGAGCTACAGAACGAAATTTGCATTGGAGTAAAACAACACCCAAGTTTTGGTTAATTATTCATTTTTGTTAATGCACGTCGTTTTGATCTGAAACAAAGCATTACAAACTTATTATAATTTATTACTTGATTGTTTACAACTGTCTTAAAGCACATGTATTTCATTTTTGAAGAGATGCCTGGAGGGACTGTATCAAATATTTTGTACAAGATAATTTTAAAAACTACTCTACTATTAAAACCCCTTTATGTAATAATTCATAAAATCATCTTCTGATTTCAGCGAGATCAGCTTTATTTACATTTCTTCTTTTAGCAATTCCGTCACACTATCGGTCCAGATCATCGAACCCAAAAATTATGCATCTGGCAATATTTAATTGTCCCGATTAATCACTTTTGGTCATGATCACTCCGGGAGAAATCGGCCCGTTTGAAATCCCTACAACGAGGCGAGAAAGGGGGAAAAGAGTAATTTAACGAATCATTTAGTCCAGGAGCGGGTCAGACAGGTAGCTCTGGTTGGGGAAGAAATATAAATTAACCTCCGACCCGTCCACCAAATTAAGCCATTTATTAGCTCCCTTAATGTTAAGCAAGCATACCGTGAAGAGAAACTTTTTTTTACCAATTAACGAAAAAAGCACTTAGGAGCAAAATACTAACGTGTAATTTGGTCGATAATGATCATTTTTGGTTTTCCTATCCTCGCTGGGTAGGTCTAGGCGATAAATATGGCATAAAATTTCAAACAAAATTAATACGAAGACTTTCTCGATTTCGAATAAGAAAAAAACAAACCCACAAAAGAAGGGAAGACAAAAATGCTCAAAAGTTATCTTCATAACTAAATCACGTTCATATTGAATTTTGTTTAAACTAAAGAGATGTTGAAGTAGTTGTTTTTAACCGTTATGAAAAATATGATTATTGCCATCTATCCATTTAACCATTAACCGGTCTTCTTTATCTTCTTTTTTATTTCGAAGTCTTTTCTTACTGGATCAAATGCCTCCTCTGTCTATATTACAGTGCCTATCTTACATCTACCGATACCATTTTGTTGTTTATTTCCTCTTCTTATTTTATATCTGACTCTATCTTTATTTTTTCATTTTTTTATCCTCTTGCGATACCTAATTTTCTTGGTGTATCTGTTTTAATTTGACAGATACAAGAAATAGAACGACAATTCTACAAAAAGCATAGATTTTATGGCCTACAGTCCTATAATAAATAATAGATATCACCTTTACATTATCTTTCTTCTTGATATCCTCTCTCTCTCTCTCTCTCTCTCTCTCTCTTCCTCTTTCCCTAACACTTTTTTTCTTTCCCACTGTATTTTCTCCTGACGTTTTCCCCTGACTCTTTAATTATTTTTTCTTACATATATTTTTTATTGTTCTTATCTCACTTTTTTCCTGCTTTTACTTATTCTATCACACTTTCTTGAAATTCTTTTTTTCTCTCTTGTTCCCTATCCTTCTCCCCCCCCCTCTCTCTCTCTCTCCTTCACTCTCCCTCTCTCAGCCTCTCTCTCTTCCTCTTTCCCTAACACTTTTTTTCTTTCACACTGTATTTTCTCCTGACATTTTCCCCTCACTCTTTAATTATTTTTTCTTACATATATTTTTTATTGTTCTTATCTCACTTTTTTCCTGCTTTTACTTATTCTAACACACTTTCTTGAAATTCTTTTTTTTCCTCTTATTCCCTATCCTTCTCCCCCCCCTCTCTCTCTCTCTCTCTTTCTCAAGCCCTCTCTCTCTCTCTCTCCCCTTCACTCTCCCTCTCTCAGCCTCTCTCTCTCTTCCTCTTTCCCTAACACTTTTTTTCTTTCCCACTGTATTTTCTCCTGACGTTTTCCCCTCACTCTTTAATTATTTTTTCTTTCATATATTTTTTATTGTTCTTATCTCACTTTTTTCCTGCTTTTACTTATTCTATCACACTTTCTTGAAATTCTTTTTTTCCCTCTTGTTCCCTATCCTTCTCCCCCCTCTCTCTCTCTCTCTTTCTCTCTCTCATTCTCATGCCCGCATTCTTTTATTTCTTTTCTTCTTTTATATATATTTTATCTTTCTTATTTCTCTTTTCTCCTACTTTTTCCAATTATCTCACTCTCCCTTTACTTTCTTTTTATTATCCTGTGTTCCCTTTCTCTTTCTCTTTCTCTTCCTTGCCTGCGCTCTTTTTTTCCCATTCATGAATATTTTATCTGTGTTATTTATTGTACTTTATTCCTTCTTTTTCTAGTTATCACATTCTTCCTTTATATTCTTTTTATTATCCTGTGTTTCCTGTCCCTCTCATTCTCTCCCTCCCTCCCTCTCTCCCTCCCTCTCTCTCTCTATCTCTCTCTCTCTCTCTCTCTCTCTCTCTCTCTCCCCTCTCCTCCCCTTCCCTCCGCTCCCCTCCCTCGCCCGTCTCTTCTATTTCTTTCTCTCTTTCATATATTTTTTTTTTTTTCCCCCCAATTATCTCACTCTTCCTTTACAATATTTTTATTATCCTGTGTTCTCTACCTCTTACTCTCTCCCTCCCTCTATCTATCTATCTCTTTCTTATTGTTTATTTTTCTTCTTTTCTCTTTGTTCTCTTATTTTTTCCTTTTTTTTCGTCTCTTCATTTCTAACTTTCTCTCATCCTACGTTCAGTTTTCTACCTTATTCTTCTCGTTTCTGAATTTTCGCCCGTTAATTCTCTTTCTTCTTATGTTTATTTTATCTTTCCCCTTCATTTATTTATCTCTTACTCACCCTTTGTATTTGAAGTTAAAAAAACACGCATATCTCACTATTGGCTATACGTTGTTATTTACCATCAGTTAGATAATATTTGTTAAGTGTCGATCTGAAAAAACGTTACGCTTAAATATTTGAAGCTATTAGCGGAATAAAGAAAACCTGCCATTACGGACGCAACAATTTCCAAAAGCAGACAACAGGAAAACTCTTTGAAGTCTTAGGTTTTTGCTTTTTTGTAATAAATAATATTTACCAACTTAATCAAAACTACATTTTGTAAACTTTGGGTAAACGTATGAGTTAGATTGTTGCGTGTTTAGCAAAAGTTCTCGACCAGTTGTTTTTCCGTCCCTCGGCCAGTTTATGACTGTAGATAGAATTGCCCCAGTACAGATTCGGAGGTGTTTCTCCTTAATTATGTTAATAGTGTAGTTAGTTTGTTGTTGTTGGTCTATCCACTAATTAATTGGAGAAAGTTGTATTACTAGCGGTGTGGGGAGGGCGGGCGAGGCACCCTCCGCGAAGTTTAGCCGGGGCGACTTAGAACCTATCTTGACAGGTATAAAATTAGATGGGATTTATGATACCTTTCAATTCACAACTACACAACCGATGGAGAAAGAGGGAATGTTATAATAGGTTTCGTCGTGATGTTATATCCAATTAAAGTAATTGATTATTGATACATTCAATGGCATGGAAAATCAGTAGCATCGGATGCGAAAAAATAAACTACACGAGAATCACTTATAGTATTTATTTATAGTATTTTACATTATTATGATTGATGTTTTTGTATGTATTAGTCGATCTGCGAATATTCGGTAATAAAATTTTTTAGTAACTAATGGAAATATCAAACGTTTATCTCTGTAATGATAAGTAAAAATATCTTTCATTTTTAATCAAGCATTTGATTGATTATAATTTATATAGAAAAACATTTGCTATCAATAGATAATTAAAAAATATGACTTTAAATTTACTTTAGTACATAAACACAACATTAAAATATTCTAAAATTTAGAACACGTCCTAACCTGATAAGAAAATTCAGTCCTTTAGAAAAAAAGGCAGAATATAACCTTCTTTCAATATACTAAGCCATTTTTACACAATGTACAATAATTTCATAGGAAAACGGAACCAAATTCTTTACGAGACCTAGAATAGTTCTTGACATATTAAAAATAAATTGACTAAAGTGGAGGACGTTTTCCTCTGTTCAGCATATGTCGGTGGATTCTGGAACTTAGCAAACTTTCAGACAAAGCGTTAGTCTCCTCGTGGGACTTAAATGGGCTATTAAGTCCGTTGTTTGCCTTAGGGGCCGGTTTTCGCCTTTCTTAAATTAGAATTTATTTAATAGCAGTTAGTAGTGGGTGTTCTAATTGAAAATATATTAGCATTGATGAGTTAATTAAGTAAAATTGCCTATTCCAATTGGTCGATGTTATCTGATCGAGTATTACACGTCATGTTATTTTAATCAAACTGACATAAACCCTATTTTCATTAATTTGAAAATACATTAATAACTTTATTAAATAAATCCAAATCTGAATAAATTTAAAAATGTTTTATCATTTATTTTATAAATTAATCTGGTCTTATAAATTCTTGATAAGATCGACCAATAGTTGTAAATGTAATTTGTTGAAGTCGTGAAGAGCGGTCAAGAATGAGGTAGTTTAAAAAAACACCTTTTTCATTTTTTTGCCGATGTTTCGACCTTTATTCGGGTCTTCTTCAGGGCATAAAATACGGTGCCATATTGATTTTGTGTGAAAGTGTTGTTCCACCACATTTTATAATCTCTACTAGGTTCGTGTTCCGATTGAACAAATAAATTCTTTTCAATTAATTAAACTTTAATTAATGTTTTGGTTGAGATAAAAAACGTCAGTGCCACGAGCAGGATTCGAACCCTCAACCTTCGGCTGAGATGGGAAGGTGGCGTCCGAGTTGATCGAAGTCACGATAGCTCAAGTGATAGAGCAGCAGCGTATTTAGCCTAAGGTCGTGGGTTCGAATCCCGCTCGTGGCACTGACTTTTTTATCTCAACCAAAACTTTAATTAAAGGTTAATTAATTGAAAACATTTTATAATATTGCACAAAACCAAAAACTTACGACCACAACAAATTATCAAACAACAGGTCACTAAGAAACACACAGTTGTAAATGGTTCCTGATTGTGATCAAGGTTGAGGATGTTTTTTAATTCAAAAACAGTTTTTCCAAGCTTTTAACTTTATTTGAAGTGATCTAGGTCTGAATTACAAGAACATCGAAAACATACATTTCAGAACACTGATAGAACAACATGGTTTATTTTATGTATTAGACAATACAATAAATAAATAATTGATAAATAGTCTAATCTTACTTTACTGTGTGATTAATCCACCGTTTTGTCACTCATCAAAGTGGAAGTTTTGTGATAAGACACAAGACGACTATCAACACCTTTGGATTGGGAAAGCTGGCGAGAACTGTTTTTGAACTAAGAAACATCCCAAACCCTGACCACAACCTCCATCTTTACATCAATACTTAATCAGGGTCTGTTTAACAGTATACCAGTTTTAATAAGAATAAAATTTTCTTATTGAAACTCCTTATACCATAGAGATATCACATGTCATGCAAGATTTAGTGAAAGCAGTGAATATTACACTGTAATAATCTCCATGAATCAAATGTCTGTACGGTCAAACGGCAAAGAACGTAATAAATTTGGCGATAACGTTTTGCCCACGGAGCGTGTAAAAGGTATCTACGGTTTGAGGATAGGCACGTGCTCATGCCGCACTTTTCCAGCAGGGAAGGGAATTATTCATGGGGATACTCTCTGTTTCTTCCACCCTCCAATGCCATCCCTACCTTGACCTCCTGAATACAAAACCGGGATCCGAAATTTCCCAACTTGCAAAAGAATAAAATATGAATTAGGAGCGTGACTTAGATTCTGTAGGCTCCCTTTTAAAAACTTATTTCGGCTCGAAGGGGGTGAACGAACATTTCCACCATCTTGCCCCAGGAGAAAATTGGTTTTAAAAATCCTCTGGATCAAAAGCCCTGTTTTTTATTTTCAAAGGAGGATGGTTCGATTTGGGATATGTATCGGCACACATTTTTCAGCCCTTGTGGACCAAATTGAATTACTCGGGGAAAACAAAAGGCTGCAGCGGGTAATATATTTATAAAAGGGGCACTGGTTTTTCTCTGTTGTTTTTTAATTTTCCGACGAATTACGAGGAGATATATAATAATGGAGTTTGCCTGAGCCTGGACTTGAAATTGAATCAATTTTTTCCATTTTTGTCGTTTAATGTTGCACCTGTTTACTTTTTTTTATACCACCAAGCTAAGAAAATAATCAACAGTATATAGTAAAACACGTTAAAAATAACACACATTTAAAAAATGAAATACGTAATTTGCAAATATTGCTTGTAGGAAATATGCACAACTGTAAACTTATGCCGCCATAAGCCAGACCAGAAAGACCGAAAACGACCTAATTATAAATTACTTTAGTCCTAATCTATTTATCAGATAGTCTTTCTACTTCATTGTTCTAATTGTATGTTTTTGTTCCAGGTGCGTAACAAGTCAGTTGTACCAAACACATCAGAGAATACACACTAGTGAGTTATTCAAACATTTTTTTCTCGAAGCCTTCCTTTATTCAAATTTATTTTTTTGAGTCTATCGGTCTTGGCAATGAATAAGTTAAGAGAAGAAAACGCTTGTTCATCCTCCGAATGACTGTGACCGTAGCCGGCTAGTCAAATGTATTCAGGAGGGCGTTGAATCCGAGATGAGCCTTTTGAATAAGTCCAACGAAAAGGCGACCCGAACACCTGGAAACACGTGTCGACATGTTCGCGACTACAGACAGTTTTCGGACTAATCAAAGACGAGGGACAAAGGGATGAACGGCAAGACGACGCTGATTTAAAGCCTTATGCTGTCGTGTCTTATGCTAATGCTAAACCTACTCTCGCATCCACTCGGTCGTTACCGGTAAACGTTATTTTTCAAATGTACCGGATACAAATGTCCTTCTTGTTTTTAATTAAAACAAAGAGATTAGGCATGTAACGGACTCATTATTATTCAAACATCGGGGTGAGGATTTAATTAATAGTTTGAAGTGTAATTATTATACCTTTAGTAGTGTTTTTTCGGCCTAAATTCTTCACACCTACCTTTACACTACCCTCTTTTAATTTCGTTGAATATTTTTTATTGAGAAAACATAAAATTACGAGATTTAAGCGGAATGATTGAAAGCATATTCGTTACCAAACGTTTCTGGTATTTCTAACCCACGTTCAAACCTCGTGTAATATACATTATTATGTTACATAACTAATATTCATTAGTATTCCACTTTTCGTTTTCGAAAATATTAAGTATATTTTATGTTATGTATATCGAAAGTAATAATGTCGTAATAATTTCTTGTCCGCCTTTCCTCGCTGGTTGCGTCTGTCTGCCGTGTTTCAAAATTCGAAATCTTTAGTAGAGAGTTTTTTTTAAATATTGCTTTAATGGTATGGATGTATTAACATTTTAGATTATTTGTGAAATTTCTTTTTGAGCTCTACATGGGGTCGAACGTACAGCTGGGTCGTTTCCGATTTCCTGGTTAGTCTATTCTCGCTGTTTTCTTCTGTCAAACGTGTTTCTTCGTTCAACTTCTGCTTAGCTTATTTTTTAATATACTTTTAATGACAAAGGCCTACTCATATTTTATGCTCATTGTGAAATTCCGTTTTGAGCTCTGCTGGTAATTCACGACTATTTGTGTCGTTTTCAGTTATCCTAGTTTGCCTACCCTCGTTGTTTTAGTCCATCAGACTTCTTTCACAATCAGATTTTGTTTTTAACATTGCTAAGAAGGTGTATGTAGTATAGTACAGTAATCGTTAATTAATCATTATCTGGAGATCGTGCGGTTTTGTGTGAGATTACCGTTTTTTCCCCATTCTCGGCCCTTTCACCTCTTAATAGAAAAATGAATTTCTATCCCTACTTCCTTCCCACCTCAAAATCAAACATAAATGAACAAAAAAACATTTATATCTTACAAAAAATAGCAACATGACACACAACCGTGACACATCTTCACAGAAAACGCACACTTTGAGTGAGTACAAATACTTTGATAAACCAAAAAGTTCTATATTGCGTACATCATTCATTTTCACCTCTTACATGTATTTGTATTATCAAAACAATGTTTGTAAATCCCAGGCCCTGAAGATGATTTAAATAAAGATCGAAACGTTGGCACAACAAAGAAAATGTTTTTCTAAACCTACATCTCACAAGACCCACCTCACGATCTCCAAATAATCATTGCTAAGAACAAGTAATAAAATGACATGGATGTGAGATTTTAAGCTTTGCGAGAGGACAAATATGGAGTCTTTTATGGATTATCCTGTTTCGCCTATTTTCTCTGCGACTGACTCGTTTCTAAGATTGTGCTGTGTTACCTAGTCTAATCCCTTTTAAAAGTCAGTAAAATCTTATAGATGTTGACGATGTTTAAACTGAAAATTATAAGTCAATTTAACATGTTTTCTTGCATATACCAAATTTATCTTTTAGTGAAAAAAAAGTCGTGTGATAGATGAACTTTTACGTCAACTATTCACTCAATAAAAGATTCTAAAATGAACGCGCCATGAAAAGGCTGAATAAAAAAGATTAAATTTCTAGGATGTATATACTTTGAAAAATATATTTAAATTGGCATCCTACTCTTCTTATAAATATGTCTTATATAATATAAAAGTAAAAACAGAGTTCAATAGATAGCCAGACAGTAGATAAAAAATATATTTCTATAAGAACGAGAAAAACCAATATTGTACAATTTCAGGGTGTTCAGTAACATACAAATGTTGTTTCGGATTTTTGAACCTTTTACAAACTAAATTTGTGTATCTACGTCAGCGAGAGAGCTGTTATTTATAAGGAAGAAACAAAGGTAGAATTAAATTTTGTCAGCAGGTATAAAACGATGCGAAGGGGAGACGAATGCCTTGGGGAGGAGGGTATGTGTGATTGAGAGATGGGGTCTTGGAGACAAGGGATAAAACGCACGGATGCTCCTCGGATCATGTTAGGACCTTAATGAAGTGAGTCTTCTCTTTTACCGCATCGCCCTTCTCCATACGCCTACCAACTTAATTCTACAGGGTGAAGACATCTTTCTAAATTAATTTCGAAAAAAAAAAGAAGTACCTTATTCTTGGGGTAGAAAGAGGCTTTGAGGTTTAACCAAGTATCGGTTTTAAAGACTTGTATAATTTCTACAACAACTCTGCTAATACTGCAATTCTTTTTTTATAGGGACACCCTCTTTTTAAACTGTGCGCCCTTGTCATCAGTGCCATCTGCTCGGCGCTTGGAATATAATTTCGACGAGAGCGTCCGCATAATAAATTCATTAATTTCTCTCTTCCGATTCCCCTCCTACTCTCCTTCGCCTTTTTCTTGGGGGATAAAAGAAAAACGGGGATGTTTTCCCTAATGAAAGGAAATGTTATTTACTAGGAGATGGGGTTGATGTCGATTATGCAAAATGTCCCTTCATTTGTATGTCCGCTGCAGGGGCCGACCGGATAATGCCATCGCTCCGAATTACGCCGGTCCGTCCTTGTCGAATTATTTAAAAGGGAAGGGACGCCCTTTCCCGCCTTTTAACATTCCCGAAATGTCGTGTGTCACTTGCCGCGCTGCGGAATTAACCGCGTTAGGACGCCGCCCCCCGTTTATGCCTCGTGAAGAAACTTGTTTACAACCCCCCGGGGCAAAAACAGACTTTGGATTTACGGTCGGACAGGTAGCTTACTGGCGGTGGTTTTTGCCCGCGAGGACAACCCCTGCGGGGGCGTGTGAGAGGCGGTTAACTACTGATAACATAGTCGGCAGGGACCGAGTTGGATAACTTGATGAATTGATACCAAGGACTTGCGGTGAATATTGTAATCCTGCCCGTGGGAGCTCCCTGCTCCAACATCTAACCTATTCTGACATTAATCCCGGTTTTAATCAAAATTAAACCTGATCCTTTAACCCGACTTTAGCCCGTTATACTACTCTCTTAATCTAATATGTTGTCTTAAATCACATGGTGACTTTTGGCTTAACAGAGTATTTCTAAAGAAACATTTCCAAATTTTTTTATCTTTGCGAACCTTTTAATATTGCTCAATACTAGCCATTACTCAGACCTCATTAGTATTCAAATAAATTAACATTTTTTCTTGTTTATATTTAAAACAAATTGAGCTTCAAGTAATTTTTAGCAACATAAGGCATTTAACAACATTTTATGAGATTTTGTTAGAATTTTTACATTTCATTAGATTCGTATACTGTATATGTTTATTATGTTGGGTGTAGTATAACTATTTATTATCCTACATTTTTTTATTATATTGTTTTATTATATTTTTATTATATAATATTGTTGCCCTGAAGATGACCTGAGCAAAGGTCGAAACGTGGGTAAAAAATGAAAAAGGTGTTTTTCTAAACTATTTCATGCTTGACTTCTCACGACTTCAACAAACTTAAAATATTGTTCGATAAGATCCAGAACTCAGACTTCATTAGTATTCCAATGAATTAACAATTTTTCTTGTTTTCATTTAAAACAAATTGAGATTAAAGTTACACAGGAACATAAAGTCTACGTTTCATAAGATTTTGTTATAATTTTATTTTACATTTCGTTAGATTCATTTACTATACATGTTTTGTACGTTGAATGTAGTATAACGGTGTAGTATACCAATTTATTATCCTACTAATTTTTTTTTATGATCGTTAACCGTATCATAGTTCAATAAGAGCCAGTACTCCGGCCTCATTAGTATTCAAATGAAATAATATTTTTTTCTTGTGTATATTTAAAACAAATTGAACCTGAAAGTAACGTTCAGCAACATAAGATGTACATTTCATGAGATTTTGTTACAATTTTATTTTATAATTCATTAGATTCAAACACAAAATATATGTTTAGTACGTTGGGGGTAGTGTTATCTATATTTATTATCTTACTATATTTACCTTAATGCTATTTTTGAAAAGTATACGGTTTTTAACAAAGAAACTTACAAATTAACAGTTTAATTTTTAATCTTCATACATACATATTTATTTGTATTTTGTAATTTGTATATTTGTAATCGGTACCTATCTTGTCAGACCAATACAGCGAGTGTAGGCATACCAGGATTAAAGGCAACGACCAAATTACAAGTTTATCACCCTGCAAACCACAAAGAAACAAAGAAAAAACTCACAATCGATTATTATTCATTATCGATCTCAGTTGTGTCAAAATGGTTGTTTTTACATTAAAATAATGTAACGTAGTTTCTATGCATAATTTTGATTTATCTGTAAAACTTGGATTGGAAATCTAATTTAAGGGTTTTCTGAGTTTTCGCTTAAGCACACATAAATACGTATATCTGTTGTTAAACAAGGCATTATACTCCTATTGATGATTTGGTGTATTTTTAATGTAAAAAATATAGAGATAGGAAAATAGATTTTTGATAAAAAACAATTTGAAATATATAAAAATTGTTATATGATCTGAAAGGAAGGAATGAAAAAAAAATTGACATATTTTTGTTATTATAATAATCATGATTTTCACCTAATTGGGAGCTTTTACAATAAATGTATCATAGTGGTTAAATGGCAAATAGAAGATACGAAGATAGTCTCAACGGTGGGAAGGGTCGCAAGGATCAATAGTCTGTAACAGTATTAAACCAATCCTACATTCAGACGATTATGGCTCAATTACTGCCTTAATGAAAAGAACTAATAAATTAAATATTAAATAAGTCATAAATATTATTTTCAAACGTAGATTTTTAAGTCTTATTCAACCTGTTTAGATCAAATTTCACTTTTTTCAAACTAAATTTACCTTTTAAAATCTATTTAAGATTTTTCTGTTTGAAAATAAATATGTTCACTTGGGATTTAAAAAATGATACAAAACTATTTATACACGTCATACAAAGTGTTCTCGGTCGGAATATATATATATATATATATATATATAAATATATATATAAATATATTATTTGTTATGTTCAACTTGTGAGTGAAATCTTGAAGGATCTAATCACTCATTTGTTTTATAAGTCTTCGTATTTGAAACATTTTTTAGACCTTTTCTATTTCCTCTTAAGCGTTTTTCTCATGTAGAGTGTCGCTTCAGACTGACATATTTTAATAAAATGTATATTTTAATACAAAAACAAACGATACACAGGTATTGCAGTATACATTTCCAGAGTATAAAAATTACTAAAATATACAACAAACTACAATTCGACATATGTAGAAAACCAACAAGATTTGATATCATACCAGCCGACTGAAATCACCCACAATGACACAAAATAGCATCATTAAAATCCGTGACAGACAGACTGAAAATAGTTACTCTGATTAAAGAGAAATAGGAAAACGAATTAAAATTAATACCATTTCACGCAGTAATGGCTACAATGCCAAATTATGGCCTACGTACGCTATAACAAGTGATTACGAGGGACAACTACATGCACACGTACAGGACGGAAAAAATACAGGTGCAAAGAACATAAAAGATTCAAAATACATTAATGAACTAAGAAAAAACATAGTTTGCTTGGTTATTAAAAATAATATTGAGAAAGAGAGCGAGAGAGAGGGAGTGAGAGAGAGAGAGAGAGAGAGAGCGATGTTAATACGTTATTTAAAGTATTTTCAGATTTATGAGTATGATTGAACAAATAACTATCTTTCAATAGGAAAAAACGCACAAACTAAGGAATCTATTTAAAAATTAGACATTAAAATAGCGCTTAGGACCTCGAATACAATCGGTAAATTACTGAGCAAAATACTGACAAAACGGATGATGTAACCAATTAATAAAAATATACGCCATAGCACGGAGATTAGGGCTCAAAAGCATCAGCCAGACAGTGGAATATGGAAAATATAAGACAGATACAAAGTATTTATAAGATTATTTAGATAGATTTACGGAAAATCAACTTAGGCGACTCACCACAGAAAAATCCTCAATAAAACACACACACACACACACACACTATAACGTAAAACGCACTAAAAACACAGAAACAAAGAATAAATTAAATACATCGTTAGCACCTTTCAAAACACTAGATCTATTAAAAAGAAAACAGACTGAGATCAAAAAGAAAATAACCTAAATTAATCTACCAAAGGCAACGAGAAACAAGAATAACACCAAAACACGCACCTCACCCCTCATGACTTCATAAAACACTTCACTTTGCGAAAATCACACAGACCTAACACTGAAGGTGACGATATGCCGAATAACGTCCAACAGACCAACACAGGCAGACACAAGGCAGACTAAAATGATCGGAAACGATACCCTGAAGACCACAATGAGGACTCTCGTAAAAATGCTTGATTAACCTATAACGTTAACAGTTGAATAGTATATTGCATATTAATTACGGATATACGTACAAATCTAACAAAATGTTTAAGATCACTTTTAAGATATGACGATTTGGATAAGAAAAAGCATCGTTTGATTAGGAAAAGTTTGAATAGGATTTGTTGTTAGAAATGATATACAGGGTGATTCACTACTCGTACTACATAGTTCGTCGGGTGCTTCTACACTTCAGATGAAATAAAAAAGTTCATACGAATCATGGTCCGATTCTGAACCCTTTCGCCGAAATTTAACTTTTTTTTCATATAACTGCAGTTAGAAAATCGTTAGCTAGTGCAAAAAATCGCCATTGTTTTAAAGTGAACAATGACTTTTTTACTTCTATTTGATTTATACTACTTAAGCCAACTGGGATGTTTTACATATTTTTTTTATACTAAAAAATGAATGTGTAAAGTTTTCTCTAACTGGAGTAGTTAAAAACACGAGTTTCTATCTATATTTATGGCTTTAAATGAAACATGTATGTAGAGTTATGGCATGAATGAAAACAGTTTGAATACATTTTCAAGTGAATTCAATGTAATATTAATACCGAAGGTTCTCCGGTTCATTTCAATTTTATAAAGAAATTATTAACATCCGTGTATTCTATTCCACCGCGTTCGCCGATACAAATTTTAAAGGACCAGTTCAGATTTCGAGGTGTTTGCGTTTGGCAAACGAGTAGGAAAGCGGGTGTAAATTGTAATACTGCGATGTTTCGTATTGAGCCGTTGAAGTAATGGCAGGGTAGAAGGATAATTTGCGGTGATTCAATTGAACAAATGTTCACGGAACGGCTGGGAAGTTTTGAGATGAATTTGAAGTGCGTTCACTCATGGATTGTTATATAATTACGTGACAAGGGGTTGGGGACTGTAAGGGCTCATTTTATTACGTTTTGTTTGTAATTTCAACTATTATTAGGAACTTCGAATTGACAGGATATATACATAAGTGGGAAAAAGAATTATACACACATACACAATCAAAATTGACGCGCTCAAACCAAAACATAACGCAACAAAATCATGGACATAATACAAACAAGTAATTAAACGAACTAACGTACAAAAGCGAATTAACGCATCCAAACGACCAAATTCGGACACAAGCAAACAAAAAACACACGCGTTAACACATACACATTCTGAACAGTGAAAAGGCTCACAAAAAATTAAAAAATAAGTAAGTCTGTTATTGGATTCTTTTTAGGATTTATTCCGCCATCATGAATTTTAAAAAGTGCTCACACACACATGCATTACTGCATTACTCTCTCTCTCACTCTCTCTCTCTCTCTCTTTTTTTTCTTTCTCTTTCTCTTTTCTCTTCTCTCTTCTCTCTATCTCATGCTCTCCCTCTTTTTCTATTTTCTGTCCCTGTTTGTTTGTATACATATTTATTTATCTCACTTTCTCCTACTCTCTTTTCTGGCCTTCTGTCAGCATGTTTATTTGTCTTTGTCTGTCTCCTTCTCTTTCTCTCTTCTCTCTTCATTCTAACTCTCTCGTCATTCTCTTTCCCTCTTTTTCTCTCTCTTTGCCTCTCACTCTTTCTATCTCTCTTTCTTTTTCTGGCCCTGTTTTTTGTATACTTATTTATTCCACTATGTTATTTTCTGTTACTACATTTTACAGCACTTCTGTATGTATATCTATTTGTCTTTCTTTCCTCTCTCTTATCTCTAACTCTCTCACTTTCTCCTCTCTCCAATTCACTCACTCTTACTCTCTTTCTCTCACTCTCTCTCTCTCTCTCTCTCTCTGTTTCTTACACACCCACAAAATCGCGGTTACCGCTATTTCCGTAGTCCGTAAATTAAATATGCAAGATATTATGTTTCAGTCAATATCCATGTGAAGCATAAAAACAACTGAATTATTTACAACGCCTGGTCATGTGTTTGGTTTTCAACAGGCCTCCACTTTTAATAATTGGTCTTTAATCAAAAGTTATTTTCGATTAGATAAAAGAAGAAACTTGTCTTAAGCTATACCAGCCGAAACAATGCTATCCGAGACACCTTTGTGTTTTAGTTCCGATCTTTCTCTTTTTAACTTTCAATAGGCAATGCGCCACTAAACCAGGCCAACAATCATTTGTCCAACTGTTAAACCGTTTGGTTCGTTCAATTTTGTGCTTTTACCGAACGCGACAGCAAGAATAAAATTGGAGTTGTTTCGTATAAAAAATTTGTTTTGTAAACTATAAACAAGAAAGTAACAAATCTCTTCAGATCCTCTGTCTGTTTATGAGGATGTCAATAGAAGAACAACATAGTTTCCGCTGGTTATATTTAGATGTATTTTTTCTCTTGAACATGAGCAACACTTGGCAACAGTGGTGCCTTTAAAGCGACATTTCGATAACCATTTGAAAAAAAATTGATATATTTATTACAGGCCTAGTCCCATTACAAAACCGGGGCTGAATGGGTGCCCACGTCACAAAGCCGGCCGAAACGTCGGATTTTAATTGTGGAAATATATCAGAGGATTAGGCGCTGGAACCCGGGCAGAGCCATGGTGAATTATTCATGATTGTTGCACCTACCCTTTTCCCTTAACCTTCCCCGGCGGCTCCGTGTCACAAAAATTACCCATCTTTTTTCGACCCGATGGCTGATTCAATCGGAGGAAACGGCACAAGTAATCCCTCGAGGTTGACATTATGACACTATGACCTCAGTGTGTGTACCTTTTATTGATCAAGTTTGATATGTCCCCTAGTGATTCGGTGACGATAAGATTCCTCGCCCACGTTTACCGACTCCCTGTTGGGGTAATTTCCTCCCCTTTTCCTAGTCCTAGAGGGCCCTTCTTTCCTCGTCACATACGCTCCGGTTTTAACCCAGGATTTTAAAACACCCGAGGGGATCGCGTGGGCGAGGTTTGGGACAATACAGGGAATGTGTTCGAATAAATAATGATTGTAATGTACCTATAAAATATGATTTTTCAAAAATCTCTTTCTAAAATATAAAGCAAAGCACCACGTCTAGCTTTATTGAATTAAGGCGTGTTCTATGTTAAATAGATAAACAATCAAGGAATCACTTATGCATTAGTAAGAAACGTAGGATTCTAATCAGCAACTGTTGTTTTCTGTTATTAGCTAAAAATATTTAGTATTGTAGGGATTTTTTTATTGAGTAATAGAACAAAAACCTGCGCGAAGCATAATAATTAAAATAAAAACAAATAGAAAGACAGCGACTGGAGACTTTCCAGTGATAGCACTCCTAAATTAGAAATCATTACTTTATCACTCGTATTCATAGGTCTCGGTCGACTGCGTTTTTAAACGTCGAGTAGGATTGCAGGGTTGTACGTTGAGATTAGAGTGGGGTTTGAGGTTAGTGTGCAATTTTTTGTAGATGGATTTGACAACTTCGATTAAAATGAGAACAATTAGTTCCTTATGGATGGTGTAGTTAGTAGCATAACGTAGTCTATGGATGTAAGGATTCATGATTGTAAGGTCTGGATTGTGCGTAAATTGGAAGGTTTGGTTGAACCTCATAGTTCTCCATATTGGTTTCAGTATTGAGTTATATACCAGTAGTTTATTGTCAAGGGAGAGTTTAAAATCGGTTGTCTAGTCTACTAGAAGAAAAGTGAAGGGATATCACAGTTTGGTCACTTGCATATTCTTTTTACGACATTTCTCTTCAAAATATTTTCTTCTTTGAACTGTTTTCCAATTTCATAAGAAAAAAGTAAATTCTCATTATTTCATTTATTAATTATTCAAAAATCGTGAGATGCGGTCTGGTGTGATGTAGGTTTCAGAAAAACATTTTCTTTATCGTGCCAACGTTTCGATCTTTATTGAGATCATCTTCAGGGCTCAAAGTGTTTGACTTCTGTGTAAATGTGCCATTCTTGCGTGTCGTATTGAGAGTGCGTGAACTAAGAACATGGGATTCTATGAACAAATTTCAACTATATGAACACGATGCTAAACGTATTCTGAAGGACATCGCCAACAATGAGAAGAAACTCGCATCGGCTATCAACCAGAGAACTTTTTTGCTGAAATGCGGACGGGCACTCTCAACACGACACGCAAGAATGGCACAATCACACAGAAGACAAACACTTTGAGCCCTGAAGATGATCTCAATAAAGATCGAAACGTTGGCATGATAAAGAAAATGTTTTACTGAAACCTACATCACACCAAACCGCATCTCACGATTTCTGAATAATTATCGATTAACGGTCACTAATCATCACACATTTTATTTATTAAAAGTGAAGGGATATCACAGTTTCGTCACTTGCAAATTCTTTTTACGTCTTTTCTTCTCAAAATGTTTTTTTCTTTGAACTGTTTTCGAATTTCATAAGAAAAAAGTAAAATCTCATGATTTCATCTATTATTTAGTCATATTTTTTAGAACACGATGCTGTATGAATACCTTCGGATTTTTCTTCTTGTTTCTCGATTTTCGTGCTTTTTATGACAGTCGCATATGTAAGGATATCTGTCTTTCTTATTCATTTCAATTGTAATATTTTTAAAGCTTCAGGACCGAATTTAAACGGTTCAGTTCCGAGATGAATACCAACAATCTGAAATATTCCTGTTGCTGAATGTAGTTTTTGTACGGAAAAACGAGGAAAACAACTTCGATAAGCTGTTCGTGTAATTCCACCAAATGAATCCACAATTTTTTATAACTTAAACCAGGAATTGTATATATGAAATAAGGGATAAGGATAAAATAGGGATAAGGAAAATAAAATATTAGTACTAGTTACAAATTATTGATGAAAAGGGTATATTCCTTAAAATCTCGAAGGAACCGAGTGTTTTTATTTATTTTAAATTCGCGTTATCCTTGATCTTTTATGTAAAATTATAAAAATAAAGCTGGCATTAAACACATTAAGATAAAACATTGCAGTCATAAATATTACTATTAAAGTAGGATTTTTTTTTTCATTTCTATGCCTCCTGAAAAAATCACGTTCTTACCTCATAAATGTGAAGTTGTCTCTCAATTTTATTATCCAATTTAAAAAGGACTGTTTATAATTATGAAGCAAATGTTTTAGAATAGACGAAATTAATTATTTTTTATAAATAATGCACAGTATAAAAAAAAGTTTTAAATTAGAAAAAATAGATTTTTTTACAAATTTTAAATTCTTGTCAAATTAAAGCTAGTTACTTTAGAAGAATATTATTAGACACAACTGTTACACATTTTGAAACGCGCATGTGAAATTGTATTCAAATGGATGAATGGTTTTTTGGGAATATTCAAATGTAGAACACGTTTTCCCATAAAGATGTTGGCCTCGACTGCAAACTTTTTTAATTTCCTAAAATATTTACTATAACGGGTTTTATTTGTAAAGAAAACTTTGGCAACAAGCGTCAAGCTTTCATTTTGTTAAGATCCATTGTTTCAGTAGACTTGACCTTTCAAAATCTGAACAAAATTCTTTCTTTAAACATCATATTGTTTTGGCTTACCCTTTCGAATTTATTTGGAAAAACATTTCAATTTTATCAAGCCTTGAAGTGCAACAACGGGAAACACGGCTCGCGACCCTATTTTAAAAGGTAATCAATTTAGATATACTGACACCGCCGCTACTACCAATAAAGGCGGAATGACTCCTCGTAAATATTCATAGTCGGGGGCATACCTTCCTAATTATAAAACCGCATCAGGAACAAAAGGTTTAAACGATAACGATAAAAACAGCATGAAATCATTAAATGCATGCTCACGTCAAAAGGTTTTTATTGTCAATGCTTAAACTACTCAGACTTGCTTTATTTTACCTTCCTTGCAGAAATAATGCTGAATTGTGGTTAGAACACTTTCTAGACTCAAGCAAAACCAAGAAAAACATGCTTTTACGATGTCTATAAACCTACATAATTGCATCGTGTTCTTCTTTATACTATACGAAAATAATATATTTACCCTTTTTATGTAAATTCACAAAAAAAGGAAAAAAACGCTTAAAACCAACTTAAAAATGTTCAATCAACACATAATTAATCATTTATAATTGAGACATAATTTAATTCAGTGTTAATCGGGATGGAAATAATAGTTTTTAAGAAATCGGTGATTATATAAAAAAAAATATGATGAAAATGTTTTGTAAAATATTTGTTGGGTATTCAAATTGACGTAAAAATTGGATTATTTTTAACGAGGTAAAGAACCACTATGGGGACATATTTGCCTCAAATTCAAAAATTGCCGTCTACGAAGAATTTAACAGGCTAAAGGCCTATAGCAGACCAAACCAACATCCCAGCAAGCATTAAAGCATTAAAAAACACATCGTAAAGTGTGGTTGTTATTATTATTAACTCCAGCTTTTTATGGGTATAAGGCTATTTTGAACACCTACAACCAACCCCCAAGAAGAAGGTTCTTTTGTCGAGCCTAGGTGGCCAGAGACCCTCATTCCCCCGTCACCAATGACATGTTGGACAGAGTGCTATGCACTTACGGATTTATTTATTTTTTTAATTGGACGATTTCAGATAATATAATTTCAGGAGTTAAATTTTGGAAAAATCAAGCAGAATATGTACGATGGTAAGTAGGTCACTAAAAATGTGGTAAGGGAGGTTACCTTACCAATTTGTAGTGGCCTATCCTCATACTAGTTAACGATATTTATTTTTTTTCTGACTCATTGAACTATCCCATTTTATTTTCATATTGGCCATTTCTCTTACCAAAATGCTCAAATCGTTGTCTTCAAAAATGAAAGTCATCCCAAGTTGAACTTCGTTCATCGGCAAATCATGTTATGCTGCTCTTTACCTGCTTTATCTTTCAAAGAATATAACAATATCCCGGAAATAATTAACAAATTAATTTGACAAAAATATTTAATAGCCGGAACGATGTATCGGTGAACTGGTCATCTAGTTTTGTAAAGAAGAAAATAAGTCGGGGCAAACAACTACCTCGCTTAAAAATTATGTTCCGATAAATATTTATAACTACCAGCTCAGCACTATGATTGCTAATACAGAGGAAAGAGAACAGAGGTAATTCCTTTTGTCGCAGAGTAGTTCATACACTATTGAAATTTTTGGAATCATCCGTTCACAATCTGATTATTGATCAGAGGCCTTGCTATTTAGGTAGATTTGTCACGAGATAAATCCTTAGCCTCATGCTAGGCGTGTTTCAACCCAGATGGTTGCACTGTGGTCACTCAAAAAAGTTGCATCACCCGCAAAATCAAAGAGTCACCGGGGCTCGACCAGATCTCAGACTCATTGCTTAAGAACCTTCCTAGAAAAACTACGTCCTTTTTATGTATGCATCTCGTCAATGTCAATCAATGCCTTCGAAACTTATTTACTTAAAACAAAAACTGGGAAGCTCCATAAAATCCCTTCATGTTTCAGACCATTTAGTTTACTCAGCCCTCTGAGTAAGATATTTAAAAAAAAATAAAAAGACATAAATCTCACATACCTACGCAACCTCTAATAATGGAAGAACAAATTAGTTTTCCCCATAAACAACAACACTGAGTGCCAAAACAGGATTGGTAAAGAAAAATTGAGTACAGTTTTCCGGCTAGTCTAATCAAAATTGTACATTTATACATCTAAATGTTTTCTCGTTAATTATAAGAGAAGTCGTTCGCTACCTAAATTTGCGAGATTTTTTAAAATAAAACTATATTGATCTATCGTCTCTATCTATTTATCTATTTGTCTCTCTATTTCTCTCTCTCTCTCTCTCTCTCTCTCTCTCTCTCTCTCTCTCTCTCTCTCTCTCTCTCTCTCTTTATATATATATCTATCTACCTAACTGTCTATCTTTCCATTACTTGTTACTCCAGGATTATCTACTGTGATTTCAAAAAACTTGTAGTTGAATGTATAACGGTGTGCCCGTTTCTTGTTAATATCTCGAAAGTTTAAGTAATAAGATAGCAATAAATAGTTTCATTGTTTAAATTAGAGGAATGTACTGTTTATTTTCCATTTTTAGCAAACTACTTTTTTTTTCTTTTTTTTTTGTAAACTTTATATATTGATGGAGATATATTGATGGAGATTTTTAACAAATTTTGATTTTTAAACGAAAGCAATACTTCAGAGGTTTAAAAGAGTAGGCATTGACAAAAATATTTGATTGATTTGATCGCAATGATCGTAAAATGAGCTTCACTCGAGCTTTTATGCTTCTTTTTTTGTTTTGTTTTTAATACATCCAATATCTCTCGACTCTCCGAACCCGATGAATGAATTTAATCATACCGAGGGGTTCGCAATCCGTCCTGAATCCGATGGCATTCGCCCTGCCACGCTATTTCCCAAATTTCCGAAAGCGTGTCCCGCCGGTTTACTTGTAATTCCGATGGAAAAAAGGTGTAGCGTCCAATCTCCATGGTAACGGATTATCCTTGTAGCCGAGGGGTAAAACCACCCCCCAAAAGTGAGGGCTCTCTTCCTAATCAAATATAGATAAACACTGGCAGGAATAGAATTGGATATACTCCAGTTCAAATCAAATAAAGCGGATTCCAAGCGGTTAATGCCATTTATTTGAACATTTATTTGATCGTACAGTGTTTAGAAAATCGGGTCTAATTTCTAGATTTCTTACTCCGTATGTGCATGCTTTTATTCGTACTGATGGAAATCAAGGAAAAGAGAAAACAATTCGTGATGTTTTTCTGTAAAGTATTTATGAACAGAAGAATTTCAAAACTAAGAAAAAGAAAATAAGGCAGACTACGAATCCAATTACCAAAAAGCTTCATGTCTGTGAAATTCGAACTTGTGGGATTTCTATGCAAAAGCGAGGTTCGCCTTTTACACCCCAGCGTAAAACCACCCTTAAAAATGGAAATCCACTGATGAAACGCATGTGCATAGAAATGGAATTATTTAGGAGATCACGAGCCAGGCTTAAAATTGCGTTCTCTCTTCTCTGAATAAGGACGGACTTGATTTATAAGAGAGTTGCGAATCCCTCCGCACATAGGGGTTGCCTCATCAAGTCCTCCGTCTTCTCACGGACATAAATAAGGTGTCAGTTTAAGGAAATGAGAGTTTGTAAATAATTTAGGAACCATCCCTTGTCTTGGGGACAGGGGCAGGGGATGCATCTGGGGTGGGACAGCCCTTAGGGCAATGACGCGGAATCCGGGATGGGATTAAAGAGGGTTGCAAGATCTCCAAGAAGGGAAGAAGCTAATCAAACGAAGACCAGGAAAACCGTATGCTCCATAGCTTGCATTTACGACAAAACTTATATAATAAAGTTCTGTTATATTTCCTATCAGCTCTATACATGGCAAAACGCTAAAATCAATTTCTATTATCAACTTTTTTATTCTTCTAAATATATTCTATAAAAACTATTTTAAAAAAACTATTATCCCATACATATTCTACGTGGATTGTTGAAGTATTCAATGTTCGATTTATCGGAGAGACTATATTTGTACAAAACAGTAAATTCTTAATAAAATCACAGCTGCCAGAATATTGTTGTAAATCATCTTTTTACACGATCGAATCTGTCGTTAGGTATTATAAGACGTTACACAAAAGGCCTATAATGGTAGATCAATAGGCTATAAAGTGAAGAACCATTTTTCCAAAAAATTGGTCCATAATGGTTTATCTTTAAGTATCGCCCCAATTGGGAAAACCAGCCCTTTTATAAATAAATTCGTGTATGATCAGTATTATGATCAAAGGGTAGGGCAAAACAAAAATTCAACATTGCCAAGCTTTCGACCCGGGCTTCAAGATCATCATCAGGGCCTAAGTTTTCAAACAAATTAACAACAATTAACAATTATTTTATAAACAAAAACCAATTTTTAGCACAGGTAACTACTTAACTAAATTGAGTTTTTAATTTGTATTAAAGTGACATTAATTCTTTTATTTTACAAATGTGAACAAGGGTGAACATTTCTTCAGTTAAATATTTTTGAAGATAAAATAAGACTAGTAATTCTTAATAACTTATGTACCATCCAAATCTCTTATCATAAAAAATTAATCGAAAGAAGTAACTTGGTCCACTAAAACTAACATTTTTGTAAAACACATTTGTAAATCACATTTGACCACTAAAACGTAAAATCAATAAATAACTTCACTAGTTTTCGTGGTCCGCGTGACCAATTAATATCTTTCAATTAATAAAGGTTTTTAGTTGGGATAGAAAGGTCAGTGTCACGAGCGGGATTCGAACCCACTACCTTCGGCTTGATACGCCGCTGCTCTACCACTTGAGCTAACGTGACTCCGACTCAATAAATAACGTTAAACGTGTTACCCAAATTATCGTTTTCTACTAACTCCATTATATTTAGTGTCTGATTGACCAAATTACTTTTTTCAATTAATTAATCTTTATGTAAGGTTTTGGTTGAATTAAAAAAATTAGTGTCACGAGCGGGATTCGAACCCACGACCTTCGGCTCAATACGCCGCTGTTCTAACCACATGATCTATCGTCACCTCTGATCGTGACACTGATGGAGTATTGAGCCGAAGGTCGTGGGTTCGAATCCCGCTCGTGATACTGACTTTTTCATTTCAACCAAAACCTTGCTAAAAAGATTAGTTATCTTTTAACTTTGTGAAGAATCTATCCAGCCTTTCAAATACTTAAGTTTTTTGATGAGTATCCGCACATTATTGCTAACATTGTTATAAAGGTAATCCTTTAGCGATTTTGATTGTGTATAAGTTATCAAGAGTTACCATACGTATTTTTGTATAACTGAAGAAATATTCGGCTTCTAAAGTTGTAAAATAAAATAATTAATGTCACTTTAGAAAAAGTTTTAAAAAAATCAATATACTAAGAAGTTATCTGTGCTAAAAATTGGTATCTGTTTTTGTTTATAAAATAACTATTAATTGTGAAAGAAAAAGAAAAGAAAAAATTGTGTAAAGGGAGTTTAGTACAGTGATATAAACAAATAAAATTAATCTGCTGAAACAAACAAATAACCAATTTTATTTTCAGGAAGAATTTTTAAGATGCAAGATTTGAACATTAAAAAATATCGAAAATTATTATTTTTAAATTAATTTAAGAAAAGAGCACAAATATTTGTCTATTAATTCTCTGTGTTCACTTGGCCAATTTGATCCTTGCAGCATCACTGATCTCCTAACAGATCTAATAAGTGGTTTCTTCGATCCTGCCTGGCATTCGCATTATGGGTCGTCGATCACATGGAATCGGAAGAGATACGACTCAAAAATTGAGTTGTTTTGAATGAACTTCTCAGGGAAGTCAGCCTTTCTTCCGGACACTGTTGGAATGAACTTCTTGGTATGCGACGCTCCCTCTGCGTAATCCATGCAGTATTCCATTGATCGAGTAGTTGCATTCGAGTTTGATTCTTCTCATAACTCGGAGGTGCACGAAATAATTCCACGGCCGTCTCTGTGTCCATTGCAGCATCCTTTGCCTCTCGATCTGTAGCCTCATTTCTTCTGCTTCTGACATGAGTTTTGGCTCATGTAAATGTTATTGTCCATCATTTTTCTTCCAAGCATTTCAGATTTCTTTTGATCTGATGAGATTGACGATTCTTTTTCGCACATTTTCCAAGAGGTCTAGGGCTACCTACTGTCTGTTTTAACGATTGCTGTTTTAGGAGCTTTCCATTTATCATCCTGAGCTACAATCCACACCAAAGATATTAAGATAGCCAGAGGTTCAACCTGGTTACTATTGCACCATTCAACTGTTGATCAACTGTTAATTTGTTTGAAAATATCGGCCCTGATGATTCAAGCCCGGGTCGAAAGCCTGGCAAAGTTGGAATTTGGTTTTTATTCTATCCCTTGACCATAATCCTCATCATACATCAAATTAAAGGCCAAATGGTCGATACCTTCTCTTCAATAATAAATTCAACATAAAACATTTTAAGTTTGTAATTGTACTAATAAAGTGGATGTTTTTAAATGGCTGATTAAAATAGTCATTAGTCGGTAATATAATCGAATTATTGACCGCTTGGGTGTATTTAAAGTTTTCATGTTAAAAATAAAGTATAATTGTGTATTTTTTATTCTGGGAGATTTCAAACATTTTAACAAATGGTTAAGAGAGATGAAAGGTTCAATTAATCAATCTTTGAAACACCTGGGAGGACTAATATAACACGAAGAGACAGTTATATTCGGTTTTGTCTGTGAAACACTCTCGCTTACTCTTATCTGTCATTATTAGCAAGAATTTGAAATATGATCTAAAAGACTTTTTATGTTTACTTGTCACCATTGCCTGAATTATAAAAAAATAGTATTTTCTTAATGTTAGACATAGGATATTTCTGCAGCCATTTTCATAACCCGAGAGGTCTAAAATTAGATGGAGCCTCTGCCAGAAATGCCCCTCTTATTTCATAAAAGAATTGCCGCTTTCTGCTATCTTTCGCTTACGCAAGTAACCCCCGGTCCAGAAAAGGGACGCACGGCCCTCGTATAGTCCGTGGCAAATCAATCGGAATATCAGCAGTATTTGCAAACGTCGCTCCTTTGAATTATGCAGTTTTCCGTTATCTCCATTGTATAATACTCTTTCCGATTCGCCGCTAATCCGCAGAAGGGGGCGTCCCGTTTCTTCGTTTCCCCCCCGAAAATACAGAAACGGCCGGATCACAGGGGAGATTCTTCAAAATGCCAACGGTAAAACGGTAAGTGCCCCGTTACACGGCGGAACGAGTAAAAACCAAACTAAGCCCTCTCGGCGAAACTACATCCGACCTTTTACCTCTCCGGATTTTATCGAAACATAATCCAGTTTAACAAGACCCGTCAGGCGGATCCCTCCTTGGCGAACTCCACCAAGTCTGACCGCAAGGCCATTATCCAAAAAGCCCATATGTCATAGTTCAGTTTTTGTCCAAACAACGCAAACCGGAGAGGGCTCGCCTATGTATCACCTACCATAACAATGGTTACGTAGAGTTCATTACCGCCCATAAATCCCGGGGAGGATTCACAAAAGGTCGTGAATGAGGTGCATCTGCTACGGGTCGGACACGAAAAGAGTAACACCGAGGGGCAAAAAAAAAAAAGAATCGTAGACACCCTTAGCCCCAGCACGGGAAAAAATACGGCAGGGAGAAAATAGAATCGCTACATTGTTAGAACTCTTTGATTTATCGCTTTTTATATGCATATCCACGACGTGCCTTTTGAATCCTCAAGTACTCATAAATATTTGAGATCAAAACATTGGTAAACAGGGTATTTATCATCTTAATACTCCTTGTTATAGGAGTAGTGCAAAAAAGTGTAATAAATAATTTTACACTTTCAATCCATAAAATAAATATCTCAAACATGTAAACTTCATTAATAGGAAAAATAGAAAAACAAACGAACCGTGTAAATCCGGGAACATTCTATCTCTAATTGCACCACAATACAAAATCCTGATACCTCTGAACACTGCTCAGAAATTATTGCTAAAAAAATACGAATACACACAAAAAAGTGCTACAAAGACATAATTGTTTGAATCTCACAAAAATATTTTCACAATATTTAAAAAAAATCATAAATTTGTTTTTGGGAATGTATTAATGTTTATAAAATAAAAACAATATTATTAAAAATTCGCCTGGGCCATTAATTCTCAAAGATTTCTCGATTGTTATATAAATTCGTATTGAATGGTTTTAAATTGTGCTTAATGCGGATCCGAATAACCATTACTAGATCATGGGCAACAGTTCGTCTATCATATTAACAATGTACACTCACACATAAACGTACACTCATCACACAAAATTAATAATTCAGTTTTACTCAAATTTATGGTTTCATAAAAAAATTTTTAAAAATTAACACATTGACAAGTTGGCTCTGGAAAAGATGAAATTGAACTGATTTTCTTTGTTTTTAATCTAATGGGTATAAAAAGATTAGTAACACTCTAACGTAGCCAACAAATTATTAATATTGTGTTTACGTTTAAATGAACTATTAATCTTTATACCTAGTTATTATGGAAAACAAGCAAATAATTACAAGTCCGGTTTTTGTCTTTGAGTTTATATATATTTTCGAAAAAATATTTTTCTGAATATTTCTGGCATCTGACAGCACACATTCAATATGCATTCACACAAATAAATACATTCACACCTACATACATTGCATTTATTCTATTTGGTGGATAGAGTACTGAATATTCCTACACCAACCTGCACACAATAACAAACTAATCTAATTGGGGTCGACGGGGTACTTTTATAAATATTCCGCCATCGACCCAAGTCACGTTCACAGCTCAAGGGGCTATTTCTATTCCACCATCCCCATTAACTCTAATAAATACACTTATTCATACAAAACACAAACACATATTTCGAAGACTATATACAATAAACTATTCCCAATTTTCCCAAACAGCGGAACAGGGGACCCTGAAACTCGCTACCGTGTCCGAGAACCATTCTTAAAACCTTGCGGCATGCCTACACGTTCTATGTATGGAGCCAAGGCATGACACGCCTCTAGTATGTGGGACACATCGAGAAATCTTTCTCTGCTTAAGGAGGACCAATTTGAGTTTATATTAATATATATAATAATAAATTATAAGTAAGACTGCAATATATTAGAATGTGAAAACTGCATTGGCCAAGCGGCGACTCGTATTTCCCAAGCTAGCGGTTCTGATTTCAAATCCCAGCACAGCACATGAAATTTTAATTGATAATACTTTTGAAAAAAGTATTATAAAGAGATTATGACACCTCGTCAGCGACATGCAACGACTAGTTGGACATTAACACCTTCTTTATGACAGGAATTACATAAAATCTACGAATGTAATATTACGATAATAAATTTAATAATCTAAACACAATTTAAACACTTGCATTTGTGAAGTGTAATTGATTTATAGTGAATTACATTTTCTGTTTGAATATTTCAGATTTGTTTAACTTCCCTATCGCATGTGTCACGTTATGTATCCGACTTAACATCCTTTTTGTTTACAATGCCTACCGGTAAGATGGGTTGAAAATATTATTTAGTAACTTAAACAAGAAAAGCCGTAAATATTAATATAATTTTTTGAGTAACAAATAAGATTTTTTATTGTTACTTTTATACAGATTTTTCTAAAACTCGAAAGTAGCCAATCAGAGGACAAGTACATGCGATCTATCTTTTGAATACGAGTTTGTTCAAGAATTTTTTAAGCAAGAAACAAAGTTTGTAGTCATCAAGTACAAATTACAAAATTGTCAGGAGTACAAATTTTTTGGAAAATCAAAGAATTTTTCCCACATTCTTCGTTTTCGAAATGTGGTTTTTCTAAAGCTTGTGTGGTAATTTGTAGAACAATTGTGATAAATTTAAAAAAAGGATACACAGAAAACTGTGCAGGGTTCAGAATTATATGTCCTTCATATTGAAATTAAAACCGGAGTAAAAAATAAAACATTCTTTTCTTCCATTCTTATTTTATCAATTATACCGGCATTTACACTAACCTTGTTGAGAAAAAATAAAACCGCACCTTTCCGATGGTTACAATAACGTGGAAATTGAGAAAATCTAGAAGAATTATGAATTGTGGACGACAGAGAAACAAATGTCCTCAGCTGAACAAACAAAATTATCTATTTTTTTGCTATAAAAATTTGCATTTAACGGCTTTAAAAATTGCACAAATTGAATCGTATTGTGTTTCGTTATATAATTTTTTGTCCAATATACTAGAAACATAGTTTTGATTTTGTAACTTTTTATATGTATAATATGATTTAACAATACAATTTTGCATATTATTTCGTTAAAATTATATTAACTTTGTTTATTTTAGCTAAAAAAGGGAAATCGACTGATATTTGCAATACACCCATAGCAAAGATAGAAAACCTCTTTTTTAAATGTGTAAAATATTTCAAATATTTTTTCTGCTCCTAGTGCCAATTGGCAAGAACGTTGGAATGCGTGCCTGATATTTTTCGAGCTAATAAATTTAATGTTAGTAATAATAATCACAATAATAATAAATACAGTGGGCCTCGGTGGCCGCAACGTTTATGGCGTTGACACGGCACTTATCACTGTAAGGTCCTGGGTTCGAATCCACCGGCCCTGCATTCGAACCCGACCTTTTTACAAATGGGCTTTTTTTTTCAAAAACAGTGATACCCCGTGGGTGATATGACATCTGCTGTTACGAACCCTCGAAAAAAACCCCACTTAAATTCAGTTCTATCAATTTGACGAGCCAAATAGCTTAACAATTTCAATTAATAAAAATGAATTTGAATAAAAATTTAAAAATATAAGCTGAAAGATTTGATTAAACCGCAAAACAATCTGTTATGATCTTTATTCATTACAAAACCAAATTACCAGATTGAAAAGCATGTTTAGCCGTTGTCATGCAGAAGATCGATAAATTTTTACATAAATCGTTGGCAATTTTTACTTTCATTACAACTTGAATACCTTAAAGCTTAAAGTTTATCATCTTGAAAAATATATTCAGCCTTGCGCTTAAGCGTGTTTTTAATCTGTAGGTGGGTCGCTTCCGGTCATTTCCGGACTGCCTATCCTCGCCGTTTCGCTGTTCGTGTTTTTTAAATGTTTTTTTGCTCAAACTACAAGGCCATCTTTAAAAGAAAATAGAATAATGCCGGTTTTATTTTACCGTGTCGGTTTGTCGGAAAAATTATTTCAAATCTCATTATATAATTACATCGTGTGTTTACACGCAAAACTTCGTGCAACGCAATTGTTCCACAATGCGGCTTTGTGGTATTTATAATATATAATTTTAGAATGCAGCATTCTCTTGCTATTTTTGTATGTTTATTTTTAACAATTTTCATACTGGGGGTTGCATCGTATAGATTTAATTCAGTATAAAACATATTTACCACATTATTCAACTGTCACAAAATATTACACATATTTACCACAGATGGTCAGATATTATGATATATCGACGGATATTTACCTTAAATATTTTTTACATATATATTGCGTCTGGAAGTAGAGTATATTTAGTTTTTTTAAACGTTTTATATCTATCTTGTAGAAATATTTTACATTTACACGTTTCATTCCCTTCAGGGATTTGTTACGTCTTTGTAGATTCTTATTTGATTGGTTAGGTCATTTTTTGCTGCTGAGTGGCTGCAGCACGCCAAGTAAGTGCTTATCTGCTTGATTTACTAAGTGGGTAGTTTTAAAAGTGCGTAGCAGAGAGGTAGAGAAAAAAGTACTTGAACAAAGACGTCCAAGGTATCCCTTCTCAAATCGGCACTCTCCAAGGATGCAGGATGCCGTAAAATTGACAGAAAGACGCCATTGACACATCCATCCTTTCTTAAGGATTTCCCACGTACGCGTCAAGAGGGTACCCATTGTACTTCACCACCGTCCCGTGGCCGAGGGCCTCTTTGTCGTTTTGAAACCGTCCTACCTGAGGATTGTACAGCTGTATCGGCGGCCAGCCGAACCCGATATTTACCCCTCGGCACCTTATGGCAACGACAATTTAAACTTATCGAGTCGGCCGCCCTCGTAGATACGTTCTTCAGAACGACACCTGCACTCAATGCGTACGAGTCCGGAGGTTTTTATATTGAAAAGTTCCGCCTCTCCCCCCGATTTTACTTCTGAATTTATTTTCGACTCGTGATTGAGGAGGAATAATTTCTTTCTGTGTACTAGGAACGATATTTTGACTTTTCCAATATTTCCACACCCTTCTAAACAACCTGCTTACACCCCCTAAAAATACAAAAGATCAATATTGCAGTGATTGTAACTTTTTTACCAAATAATTTTCAAAACTCTTTTGACATTTACTGAGATTTTAACATTTAACTTTCAAGTAAAGTATAGGGAGTTTTCTTCTCGAAACATTATGAATCTTATTACGTTATGTATCTGTGCTTTGATCGTTTCGGTCATAAAATTGGAAAATAATTACTTTAACGTGTGGTGATTAGTGACCGTTAGTCGATGATTATTCAGAAATCGTGAGATGCGGTCGCAAGAATGGCACAATTACACATAAAACAAACACTTTGAGCCCTGAAGATGATCTCAATTAGGATCGAAACGTTGGCACGATAAAGAAAATGTTTTTCTAAAACCTGGTCACACCAGACCGCATTTCACGATTTCCGAATAATCATCAAGTAACGATCACTAAACGCCACACATACGTTCATTTGATTACCAAGCACAGTTGCCATCTAAAATTGTATGATTTGGTAACAATTTAAAATGCATGCTATTGATAAGTCCCCTGAGTGGGTTTTTTGCGCAGATATTAATTAACGGACAATGTGTTTAAATGCTCAGTTGACCAAACAGATAGAACGAGACCGGGCAAACAAACGTCCCGGGGCCCCTTTGATTCGATAGGTTAAGCATGCATTCGACGACAACGGTAAACAGAAAACTAATTATAAAAGTCTTTCGCCCGTCCTCATGCATAGATAAGTGCGGCCACGGGGGGAGTTCGACAAAGGGTCCATTCCATCCTTTTTTTTCGTCTCTGTTAACCATTATCGAAGAATTGCTTGCTCAGGTGATCGAGAACAAATATAGTCGGAAACGGAAAAACAATACACTAATCAATATAATTAATGTAATTTGTAAAAAATGAAAAAAAAACAGATGGAAATTTACTGTGCACAAATGCGTAAAAGATATAGTTTATTAGTGTACAACGAAAGACCTAATGAACTCTTAACATGTCCCTTTCTCTCTCTCTCACTCTCTCTCTCTCTCTCTCTCTCTCTCTCTCTCTCTCTCTCTCTCTCTCTCTCATTCATTCATAGCGTCGATTCACAATTTTCCTCAAGAGTCAACCTTCTACAAATATCTAAGCACCGTACATTTGTGTACAGCAAATCATTTCTGGTACAAGCCTCGCGTAATGTCAATCTATTGTCGAAAGTCTTAAACTGCGAGCAGTCTGTAGGAACTAACAAGCTAAAAATACACTCTATCCTAATAAAAAATGTAATAAAAAATAGAATAGTATAAGAAATTTATTACTTGAAATGAAAAAAGTCAGTTTCACGAGCGGGATTCGAACCCACTATATTCGGCTAAATACGCCTCTGCTCTACCACTTGAGGTATCATGACTTCGCTTCACTCGGACACAAACCTCCCATCATAACCCAACTTTTCGAATTTTCCTTCCTTTTTGCCATTTTTCAAATGTCGTGTAATCAGGTTTCGATTCTCGGCGACAAATGAAATGGCCACGGAGAGTTTTAGTGAAAATATACTTCGTTTTACTTATTAAATTAATTATATTTCCGATTGACCAAATAACTTCTTTTAATTAATTAATCTTTATGTAAGGGTTGAAATGAATAATAATAAATAATATAAAATAAACAATTTATTTGTCATTGGGCTGTTGTGTTTTTTTATAAATCTTAATATTTATTTTATTATTTACTATGTCATGTGCTTAAATCTATACCAGTTTGGTTTCTCATTGGATAATGTGACAAATATTTAATTGTCTTTAGCTCGCCCTTGCATTATTAAGTACCCTTATCATTGCATTGAAAATAACCAGTTAATATTGAATTTAATTGTTATTTTTATGAATACTGCTTTAAAGTTTCAATGATGAATTTGAATTAATTTACTAAAACAAATCTATAGTTATTGACTTATGTATTCATGTATATCTTACTTCTATTATTTATTCATCTACTAAGTTGCTTGTTAAAATGAATTTATTGTCGTTGTTTTTAAATTTTGTTCTTACATTAATAATATATTTACATTAGTTATTGATTATAATTTTAAAAAACCCATTAAAGCTATAATAAAATATATTATATTATAACTATTATTATTACATGCATATAGTATCATTATATTTGCTTACATTAATACATTCCACTTATTACTACATTATAATATATCTGCTGCGCTCATTGAATTATAATTTTTTGTATTTTTGATATTTAAATTGAGTTACCAAGACATAATATGTATTTAAACAATTAGCGGTGGTAACGGGAAGAAAGGATATATGACTTATGCAGTAACACTAAATAAGCGTATCCTCTCTCCTCTCTCTCTCTCTCTCTCTCTCTCTCTCTCTCTCTCTCTCTCTCTCTCTCTCTCTCTCTCTCACTCTCTCTCTCTCGCTCTCCTCTCCTCTCTCTCTCTCTCTCTCTCGCTCTCACTCACTCACTCACTCACTCACTCACTCACTCGCTCGCTCGCTCAATCACTCACTCAATCAGAAGGTTCCTCTTAGAATTTTGAGATCTTCGAAAGACACAACTAAATTTATTATTAAAACCAACGGTTAATTTACAATAATGTATCGTCTAATCCAAAACAAAAAGGCTCTTGATACAAAGTACAATGCGGTGATTGCCGGCATCAAAATCTGCGCCGCATTGTTCTGATGCTGGGGCCTTTCGGGCTCACGTCACGGAACCATCATTTCCGGTTGATCAGCTCCGCACGATAAAGCCCGCCCGTCAGAATACATTCGAGGCACCAAAAAACAATAGGGCCAAACTTCAGCCTCCATTATTGGCTAATTATCGCCAGTATTGGCAGAAAGTCGAAGGCGAGCACGTTCTCCCATCCTCTCTAATTGCATTTGCAAACGGCCACCGATTTACAACACAATTACACGATGCGACCGACGTTTAGAGCGGAGGGGAAATTCGCAGCTAAACCCTTTTGTTCAAAACGGCGTGGTTTTTGATCCAGAACAAACCTGTGTTCCGCTTTATGAGAAAATTAGGCGGCCGTAATGTTTAATGGTACATTCATGTAGACAACAATTCCGGGATTACCTCCAACGTTCTTATATTTCCATTTCTCTCTCGTAAACACCTACAAAATATATGTAAAAAGTAGATGAGTTACTAATTTTAATTTTCATGTGAGATGGTCATTCAAATTCACTACTCACTTTAGACTTCATTCTGTTAAACTCGTTTAAATGAATTTTAGAAAAATCAAATCAATTTTAGAAATTTTAGAAATACAGATTTCTTTCGACTCTGACCGGTATAGTCATCAAGTTAGTGGTCTATAATATAAATTAGTGTATAACTGAAACATTTTACATCTACATCCTTTCCAAAAAATTGTTTCTCCTTCCATTCACCCTTCTCCCACCGAATGACAGCTGCTGGTTTTCTTCAAAATAATATTATAGGACCGGTTCCGTTGATATATTTTAAGTCTATATCTCAACCATGGAATGTCAAAAAGACTCCCAAAGCTGTTAATATTCTTCTCGTCTTCATGGAGAATAAAATTTAAAAAAATTGACTGCTATACCTCGGAGGCATAAATTGTTGCAGAAGCAGGGTGTTATTGAGAAAGATAATCAAGTAAGAAAACAGTGTCGTTATCTTGGTGTGATAATGAATCGAAAACTCACCTAACTTCCCTCGTACAATACAGGGTGAACTGGGAACAAGGGCAGTACGGTTTGTCGCAGGCCAATAAACCTATTTTGTACATGGTGGTCCGACCGATGCTCTATATGCTTGTCCTTCGAGGACTCTCACTTGTCTTATACATTGTGAAGAATATATATGGATGATGAACATTAAAAAATTAAACAGTCTGCAACCATGTAGGGTGTACAGACAGAGAAAAGCGTTTTCTTGTAAACAGAGCATAGATATCTTTCATATACGCCCCTCTAATTACGAACCAGCTACTTTTATTGTAAACAAAGCAGGATATACAAAAAGTCTAAATGTAACTCTATTATTTTTTAGTTTTAAAACTCTTTTTATTGCAATATACAGGGTATCAAATCAATTTTTTTCTAAATAAAACCCTATCACTTTTGTTTTATGAGAAATTTATTTTATTTTATCAAAATAGATTAAGGATTTTTCATGATCCGTTCAATTAATGTTAAATAACAATTCAGAGATTCGGTCTTTTTGGCTTTTATCCTCCCATTTTTACAGACAAAATTTGTATGTAGGTTAATAAGAAATATGTTAATAGGACCATACATCCATGACGAAAATGTAAACAGTGAACAGTCTAGTAGCGTTGTTGAGAGACATCCTGAATTTTTTGAAGACGTTCTCCTAGACATATGCGGTCGCAGCACCATGGAAGTCCTGTTCACAATCCAATAGTAAAGTGTTTCTTGGATCATTCTGCCCTGATCGGTACATAGGTACTTGAGGTTCCTTGGACACCACTCGCACCCGATTTAACCCTGTTAAATTTTTTCTTCGCGGACACGTTAAACAACGTTAAACGTTAACAAGTTTATTGTAAGGTACAGCTCGTTAATTTACGGAGAGTGCTCTCAACACGACATACAATAATGACACATCTACACATAAAACAAACACTTTGAGCCCTGAAGATGATCTCAATAAATCTAATTTTTCTTTCCAAAAGAATCCAAAAGGAATCCAATCTACCTTTTGGAAAGAAAAATATATTTAAACTGAGAAGGCTGATCAATCACCAAAGAAAATATTGATCTCAATAAAGATCGAAACGTTGGCACGATAAAGAAAATGTTTTTCTGAAACCACGTGACACCAGACCACATTTCACGATCTCAAAATAATCATTAACTATCGGTCACTAAAACCACATATATAAATTTCTTAATTTTTACGTGAGTTTCCCCTGACAAGGAGGAGGGTAAAAGTCAAAAGTAACAAACCCTTTTCTATTATTTAAAAAAAATTGTATCTCATGAAATAACCAAATTTACATAATTAGTTCAGTGTGTATATCAAACCGGTTATACTTATAAATGGGCTTTTTTTAAACTTGCAACATGGGGCTTGATAGACCCCGCTATAAAAATATATACCTTATAAAAAAAGGACGATTACAAGATTTTTTTTGTATTGCTTTGCTTACAATAAAGGTGGATGATCCTTATGAAAAGGGGCACTCAGTGTAATGAAAATAATCTTTTTTGAGTTCATCACGATCTAAAGAAAGACCACACGTCACAGACAACGTTCACGACTAACATGACTAAAACATGACAAAAAGGACGAAATATGAAACATAGATTATCAATTTTCCATTTTTCGACAGGCAATTAAACTTCTGGTTGATTTTGTTTTAGTTTGTAAAAATATGTATTATGATTTATGAACTGAAATGTGGTGACAATTTCAAATATTATGTGACCTTATAAAATCTTTTGATTACCTAGTCCTCTCTTGGTTAAATTCTCATTAGACCTGTGTTCAATGAATGTTTTCCAATGTTTTGTTATTATTTATGAAAAAAAAATCCTTTACCCTTTTTGCCGTTGTTTATCCATGACGATCCATTATGGGTGTGCCGGCCAGAGGGAAATTAACAAAACTGGCGTCAAGGGAAGGTTTTCATTACCAGAAGCATTCATGCTTTAAAAATGTTTATCTTCCATTAATTCCCGGTGTCGAGCACGTACTGATAAAAAAATCCCGCCCCTCGACATCAAAAGCAAACCTATTATACGACTTTTTTTATTTTAATATTTAGAACGATATGCACGAAATGTGATGAAGAGTGACGATTTAAATAAAATCGCCCCGGTGATATTCAAAGGCAGTAAAAACTTTTTTTTGAAGTGGAATATTGTTTATTCAAAATATTCTTTGTACATTACATTTTGATAGTTGAAAGTGTGGGCTTGTTGTTCGAAGTGGGGTCCAATGTCCCTAAGCTCTCTTAGGAAATGTTTATTTTAAAAACCCCTGACTCAACGCCCACTTCAAAACACCCCACAAACCCATCCCCGAGGCGGTGTAAAAAAATTCTTGGGGCGCCGGTAAAACTAGGCTTATAGAGAATAGCAGCACTCCGTATGTATAAACGGCCGCTTTTCGCTATGGATGCGACCCATTCATCTCCCCAGGTAAAAGGATTCAGTAGCCATCCTGCCCAGCGGGGGGCCGCCATGAAATTTTACGAATCCTGTTCATTGTCCTGTTTTTTCAGGTAACTCGTACAGGTGATTTATAACACCCCCTCCATAAAAGGAAAAAGGCATCGGGTGGAAAAAATCAGGAATTTCTGACTGAATGAGATTTAACTATCCTTTGATCGAACTTTTCAAAATTAAGGCATTTCAAATATTTAAAATACATAAAACAACCTTTGTTAATAAAAATGACAGAAAAATTCGTAAATAAATAGATCAAACTAACTATATTTATACTTAAACTGAGAACTATCACAATTAAGCATTGTTTAAAGCAAAGCAATTTATACTTATTTTATACGATAGTTATAAAAAAATTTAATATTTAACAATTAATTAAGGTTTTTAGTTGAGATAAAAAAGTCAATGGCACGAGAGGGTTTCGAACCCACGATCTTCAGCTAGATACGCCGCTGCTCTACCACTTGAGCTAACGTGACCTCGATCCATTCGGACACTAACTTCCCATCTCAACCCCACCTTTTGAATTTTCCATCCTTTTTGCCATTTTTCAAATGTAGTGTAATCGGATTGGATTCTCGACGACAAATGAAATGGCCACGGAAAACTTTAGTGAAGTATACTTCATTTTAAATCATTAAATACACTAATTTCGTGGTCCGCTTGACCAATTAATATATTACAATTAATTAAGGTTTTTAGTTGAGATAAAAAAGTCAATGGCACGAGCGGGATTCGAACCCACGATCTTCGGCTAGATACTTGACTTTTTTATCTCAATTAAAAACCTTAATTAATTGTAATATAGCAATTGGTCAAGCGGACCACGAAATTAGTGAATTTAATACTTAACGTTGTTAAATGCAATAAATACATTTGGTCTTACAATTATAACTGAAAACCGAAGGTCGTGGTTTCGAATCTCGCTCGTGGCTCTAGCTTTTTCATTTCAATCAAAACCTTACGTAAAAACATTAATTAATTGAAAGAAGTAATGTGGTCAATAGACGACTAAATATAATGGATTTATAACTGAAAACGTTTGTTTTTTTTAGTGCCCGTTTGTTTGTAGGGTTTGTGAGGAGCGGTCAACAATATTCTTTCAAGAATTCTTGATTGCTCCTCCCGAATCCAACAAATTATAACTAAACAACTTTTAATTCAATATAACTACTGGTTTTTAACGTGAAGAAAGATCGGCTGAAAATATTTTATGATTGATTACCAGAAAGGTTCAAGAAATTTATGTAACCCGTGTTTTACAATCGGTTGAAAGATGTTTGATGAAAAATACAACTGTCTACCTCGATCGAGTGTTAAACCGAAATAGCAAAAGGTGCAAAATAGAACGCTGACGAAAACGTAACAAAGATAATTTTTATAAAAATAAAACATTTAAAGAATGACGGTGGACGAGCATAAATCATAAAAGGAGCGGAAATCACGACTAAGACCTCCATGTCACCCAACTTATAATATATTTAAACGTTTGTCAAACAACTGAGTTTATTAATGATAAAAAGTAGGACGTCCGTCTGTTGAATGTGTGCTGTGACTACATCAGTCAAACCTTTTATAAATACCGGCTGAGAGCTCATAACAGGCCGTAGGTGTTTTGACAAGACTTATTTATGTGACGGCCATTAGCCGAGTATTAATAATTGGTTAAGTTTAGACCGGTTCGTTATTTCCACGCGAGACGATGATAATATGTTCATCACGGACGGTGATACTGACATATCTTTTATAGCCCGACCTGGAATCGGTTCAATCTAGAGATTTCAGTGCTTTTTTTAAGAGGGAAGATTTGATTGTTTTCATCCGCGACCTTTTTTGGGTTTTATAAGTGAGAAAAAAGAATGGACACGTTTGAGATACTTTCTGGATTAAACTGTTGACATATTGCGACCTAAAACCGTATGTGTTCAGCCCTTTTTTATTCCAGGATTTTTTTGTCTTTTAATCCATGGGTTCAATGTGTATGAGTGCTGATATTTACAGCCGTCATAAATCCTAGTCCTCGGTTTTACCATCAACGAAAATGAACGGTAGCCCAGTCGGACCAAGCTGTTTAATTTCTTGGCCGGATTCTTCTCTCGGGGCGGGAAGTCCCGAACGACTTACAATCCGACAGTGTAATTTTCTTTCCTGCGGCGGCGGTGCCGATTCGGGATAAATCGCCTGGACGTTCAAACGGCCTGGATAAATTCCCGTACGGATTCGGGGCCGTGGCCCCTCCGGGAGCCGTTTGGCGTCTGGAGCCGGGGAGTGTCCTAAGAGATAACCGCGTAAGGTCACCATTCCCACCTCCACATCGAATTTCCCTAACCACGCAGCCGGAAGATATTTACAGTCCTGAGATAAGTGAGGAATAAAAGAGAGGGACTGGAGAAAATAGCTTTCCTGCAAATTTATAGATAAGGTTGGGGGACCGCACTGCATACACTTACGTTGCTATTTCGGAAAACAACTTAATATCATCGGTCATACGTGTGGCAAACCTACGTTTCATTCAAGCAACAAAATTAAATCATGTTCCATATGATTTAATAAAGATGCTAAAAACAACGAACCTACCCAATTACCTCAAATTCAACAACAATCTGTCATAATCATCATCTATCAAACATTGTACTCTTCCAATTAATTAATCTTTATGTATTGTATTGGTTGAAATGAAAAAGTTAGTGCCACGAGCGGGATTCAAACCCACCAACTCCCCATCTCATTCCATCAAATTCGAAAGATAGATTCAGATGGGAAGTTAGTGTCCTAGTCGATCGAAGTCACGATACCTCAAATGGTAAAGCAGCGGCGTATTTAGCCGAAGGTCGTGGGTTCGAATGACGCTCGTGACACTGACTTTTTCATTTCAACCAATACCTTACATAAAGAATAATTAATTGAAAGAAGTTATTTGGTCAATCGGACCGCGAAATATAATGGATTGTACTCTTTTTGGTTATGGATATGTTACCTCAGAAAATATGATTTTATTGAGGAATAAAATTACTGACACCCTCTTCTCTATTCTTATTTTTGATCACGACTTACATTTACAACCAGATTGACATTGTTTTGGAAAAATAATCTGTCCGAAAAACTTTACCAGGGTATAATGTTTGTCGCGACGGAACAAGCGGGTCTAAACGGACTAATTGAAGAGTACTCGAGCATTCACTAAACACCGAGTTGCAAAGCTAAACCGCCCTTTACTAACATCTCAAGGGAGTCTCAATTAATATTGCAGCCGGGCCTTCACATTTGGACCGTCTCGATATTCAATTTGCAGTAAAGAGGAAGAGCAATTTTCCCCCGTATCGATTATAATTCCCATTAGGCCCATTACCCTAGGCGCCTCACAAAGGTATCGAAATCCATCAAGGAAACACTCCATATCTCTTCTGGGCACGGCATAAACTGTGTTTTTGCTCTTGCTAACAATCCGCAACCGGAAAGAAAGTCATAGATATGTCTCGATAACCTGGACCATCCTTATACAACTTCCCACCAAAACAGTAATTATTCTTGATAACTCTTTGCAGTCCTCAGAGCAACGTTTCTACGTACCTTTTGAAAATTAAGATCCACAAACCAAAAAATGCAATAGTTCAGACAACATGCTACCAACCAACACCTCAGCCTGGTTCCGATCATTGGAGACGTGCTTGAGAAGCTTCTCTTTGTCAAACTGCAAACCATATTAACCCCCTTAAATCTTATTCGTACCATCGGTTAGGCTTCCGTCACAACCACATCATCGTAGTAGACACTACTGATATCACCTTGAGTTGAAACATTGAATAATTAGTCCGGTTTGGCTTTTGGCCTTTTTCTGGAATGAAGAGAATACTTCCTTCCAACTATTATCTCATACCCAAATCTTACTTAGCCGATCACCATGTACCCCAAGCTTCCGCTACATCTAATATTTAATCCATCAATGCTGGATGTCCCTCAAGGAAGTATACTAGCACGATTCTACTCTTAACATTGCTAACTTTCCCCTTCACCGCAATACCTAACCTTTAATTTCGTTGATAGCAAGGCTATATTCTTTTCTAAACATTATTCCTGTCCTCTAGATCAACTTCCGTCACAGCCACTCCATCATATACCATGATTTTAGTGACCCTTGAGAAGAAGCAATATCCGGATGTCATCCTTAAACAGTCTTAAGCATTTGACTGCACAGGGGACTGAGCCTCCTGTGGAAACTGAAGAGATTACTTTTTTTCTTCTACCTAGGTGGTAAGATCTATGGTAGATGAGGTAACCAAATTTTACTTATCTGATTTTTCCATAAGCCCATGTTTCTCTTCTCCTTCGTCCTCTAACGGCGGCGCAACATTGTTTAACCTACTAACTCCATGAAATCGTATTTAACTTATTTTCTAATTAGATATGTTTTGGATGCATATATAGTTGCAAATAAAAATAAAATTAAAAAATATCGAATTTATGATAAAGTAATATAAATACCATCTTTCTAATCAGATGAATTTATAATTTGTTTATATAATATTACTATTAAAGCCTTTCTTTTATTAGTTTTCTTGGAATGAAATTAGAAGCTTTCGTGCTTTTAATTTGGCCGCCATGATTCAACGGGAGCTTAAGCGAGAGACAATTAATTTCTCTATTGTACAATATTAAAAAAAACTGTTGAAAAATAAAGTCCTCTGGCCATAAAAATATGTCAGTCATGCAGAATTTTATCTTTATTATTTTCCTATATCTAATATTCTAATTCTTATATATTTTCCTATATATAGTTCCTATAGCTCCAGTTTAGTATTGCATAGGTAATATTTTTGTTATAGAACTTTTTTTTTAGTTTTAATTTTGTAAATGTATATGGGCACAGACATATTGAATAAATTATTCATATTTTTTAACATTTTCATCTTGTTGAGAAAGATATATTTCTATAAACTTCGGTAAAAGAAATGATCTTTCTTTCTAATTAACCTAATTTCTATTCGACTTTTAATATAAAATTATAATTATTAAAGATATAAAGACATCATTAATATCGGAGATGTATAGTTTCGTAGTTTGTTTTTCCTTTATACCATCAATTTAGCTAATGTAAGTAAAGAAAGAAAATTCTACTGCATCTATCTTCCTTTTATTTCCCCCTTAATGAACGTAATGAAACGTTATTCGATTTACTTTTGTAGGTTTTTTATTATTTATTCTGGGGATGGAAGAAAGGGAGGATCTCCCAACGAGTTTTCCAAAGAGTGTAAGAACGATTTCTACGAAAAATACGTACAGATGAAACATTTATATACTGCTTTACAAATGAAAACATTTCTGGAAAATCGAAAATGTCTCTTTTCCTCTCTGTCGGTGAAAATGTGGAAAAGAACAGCTCTAAAGTTATTTCAGTTACATCAGGTTTATTAATTTTTTATTGTAGTGAAAATAATTAACTCCGTTTCACCTATCATCATCGTTTGCCTGTTTTCGACATGCGTTCCGCCTTCAATATTTTGTCATTTTATCTGTGAAATAGAAATAGCCTTGTTTACCAGGTCAGCGTCAATTTTGACCTTTTTGAGTTTTCATTTTCAAAAAAGAGACAGCGATAATATCTGTTTTGATGGATTGTCAATGTTTTGAGGACAGGACAATAAAATTTTACGATTTTTTCCTTGAAAAAGTAAAATTAGATGTGATAATGATTTATCTACGTATTTTTAATTAAAAGATAATTTTAATTATATATGCACTCCTCTACTTTTGTGGCTTTTCCTCACCTAGTAGCAGAAATCTACCCTCAACTACCAAAAATTTGTTCCGCGACTTCTCCCTCTTCTTGAAAAATTCTCAACAATGTTTCTTCTGCCAGTACTTTTTTTTATTAGTCGCCTTCTTAGGCGACAGGATCAAGCAAAAGGTTTGCAAGACTCCTAGTTTTATTTATCAGCCATGATTTGAGCTCAACAAGCGTTCATTTACTAACGTGTTTTTTGTTTTGTTTTTTTGTGTCGAAATGCTAGTCCACCTAGACGAGGGACAAGAAATTATTGTTCTAACTAATTCCCAATAATGATTTCATGTAACTCGAGACTTCACCTGAACCGAGGTTAAAACTTTTATTGAGTAGTGTTGAATTGTTATAACTTCCGATTTAACAAAACGTGGCCTATCTACCCAAGTTGATAGTAATCCAGTCTTTCGATTTACCTCAAGGACTTCGGTTCTTGTGCACTCCAATGTTTTTGAGCCGTTAATAGACCATAATGAATTGGGGCTTAATAGTTTTTTATTTGGTCAAGTCTTTCCTATTTAGAATATAATTATCCCTATCCTATGTATTAGTATATTAAAAAATTGAGACTTGCCCAGTCGTAATCGTATATTTATGTTTATAACAACAAGATGTTCAATGTGTGATTTTTGTTGAGAAATGAAGATTTCCATTCAGAAGGATGAAGTAATTAGGGTTAAAGTATTTCTCATAAAGAAAAATGAACCCACTCTGAAGAAGGAAAGGAATACTCATTTATATTGAGCTGTCTGTTCAGGGACTAAAGTTTTGCACACAAGCCCTCTTATTGGCCGATCCATGGGCCGATAAAAGGCAATAAAGCCGTTTTTGATTCGTGAACCTCTTCTTTTTTTGTACGCTTGATAAAACCAGAAAAAAGAGGGTTTTCTAATAAAAGGCGGCCCTTCTCATTATACAGAGAGCATAGGGATCACCAGGAAGCCCTTCGACTTATCTCTGGCCTCGTCCACGCAACGAATCCGCCCTTATCGCACCCTCGAAGTCGGATAATTAACGCGGACAAGGGCCGATAATGGAAGGATTTGCATTTCTGATTGCGCCGCTTTCCTTCGCCGAAAGCCCACCATCAGATACAAAACACGGAGATCCGTGGTATCAATGATAACATAAAAAAAGAGACACAGTCAAGGTGTCCGGCTTTTTGTCGTTGTTCAGAAATTCAGAGAAAAAATGAAATACCAAGGGGGATAAAATATACAAGACAAGATTTGTCTATAAACGTTTAAACGACCTGTGACACAATGAAGTGCGGACCCACTCACGCTCCTTGTGTAGTGTACACGATGTTGAAGCATATCACAACACAGAGTGGCAGTGTAGCAGATTTATTCCGGCTGTTTGTCACACCATCCGGCCCCGTTTATAACCGTCATGCTTACCATATTTGAAATTGCATATCGGATACAACAAGCTTTGGAATTAATCACCGGACAGTTTCTTGATTTTATGGACGGCTAATAAAACCTATATCATAAACTCGAATGGTTCCCACTCCCCCGGTTGATGCGGTTCTTGGGGATTATTTATAGAAGCTTTTTCTCCCGGGTCTATGTTGACAAAACAGGTCTTTTGAGTCGTTTGATGTAAAGCCATTTGAGGTGTCTTCCTTTGTAAATGAGTCACCCCGAGCGTCACCCTCTAAGTGGGTGTGCTGGTTTTGGCCTTTGTAAACCACCCTGTACTAGACTAAACAAGTTAGTGTCAACCCCTTAAGTGTCCGAAAACGTTAGACTATAAATAATGAAATTATAACTACAAAAACAATTCATGTGTTCGTTGTTAATTAGACAAGCATTCCAAGCATAAATATTTCTTAAACATAGATTGAAGAAGAGATGCTGTTTTTGTTTGGTTTTTATCAAAAATAAGAAAATAATATGCAAAATGGAATTAAATGAGGAGACAAATAAATAAACCGTTCCAAAAACCAAAATATGCTTCTCGTAACTTAGGCAGAAAATGGTTCCTGAATAAAAATTGGATTAATTTTAAGCATTTTTTCATACTTAATCGTTTTACGAAAGTACGATTTTTCATTGCAAACAAAATACAGATGTTTTCTGGTTGGATTAACCGGGGTCAATTTTGTTTAATCTTTAATCTCTTTATCATTTCTATCAATTTTGTTTGTCTCCAATGTTCGGTGTTCTATGTGTGTTTGGTTTTTATCTAAATTGAATGTTATGAAAATCCACTAGTTTTCGTGGTCCGCTTGACCAAACAATATCTTTCAATTAATTAATCTGTATTTAAAGTATTGGTTGAGATAAAAAAGTCATTGTCACCAACGGGATTCGAACCTACGACCTTCGGCTAAATACGCAGCTGCTCTACCACTTGACCTATCGTCACTTCGATCCACTTGGACACCAACTCCCTATCTCAACTGAATTTAACTTTAAAAAATTCACTAGTTTTCGTGGACCGCTTGACCAAATAATTTATTTCAATTAATTAATCTGTATTTAAGTTATTGAAAAATGGCAACAATGGGGGGATTCAGAAGGTGGAGTTGAGATGGGAAGTTGGTGTCCGAGTGGATTGAAGTCACGATAGCTCATGCGGTAGAGGAGAAGGTCGTAGGTTCGAATCCCCCTTATGAAAATCGTTGGAGAGTAGTTTAAATGGTTCCATAGCCCTTTTAAAGTTCCAGTTGATCCAAGTCAATGACATTTATGTGATTTTCGGAGGGAGGCTCGTAGGCGAAATAAATATTCATATAAATAACTAACGAGAAATATCCATTTTTGTTTCTAGCTAAAAAAAAGTTAACCTTTTCTAAATCACTCGGTCACTACGTCAAAATTGTATTTATAGCAATTGTACCATAGATATTAAAATATATAATTTATGACCGTGCGACGTTGCAAAGTAGGCTTACATACAACTTTATATTCGTTTTTCGCACCCCTCAAAACATTTGATTACAAATCTGTTAAAAAATCAAAAGCTAATGTTTTTTCTCAAATTTTTCGCGTTCCAAATTCGTCTTTTTTTTGAAAATCACAAAAATAGTGATAATTTTGAAACTATTCCACCGATTCACAGGAAACTTTAGAAGTATTCAGAAACCGTAAAAATTAAACGAAATGGCACAAATGTCTCCTCTGTAAATAAATAAAAACTGGAGAATAAAAAATAAAACGTTCGGAGGTTTAGTTAGTTTTATCTTTATTTTTCTCACGTATAATAATATCAAATGTAAAGATTGTTAATGAGCTTAAAAAAATAAAATTTCTGCTTGTTATAACGTTGAATTTGGATAAAATCAAGAGGAGTTATTCATTTTTAGGTAAAACAACTGACATCGTCGGAAAAATATAGGCCCTGCGGAATCAAGCTAAGAAATTGTCTGTTTTTCATTTCTATGATATAATTCGTATTTAATGGTTTTATAGGGTGCTTAAAACGAATCCAGTTTTTTAACCATTCTTAGAACCACTGTACTCAAAATCTTTTCATTTATGAGTTAATACAGACTATTGATACATCAATAATTTTGTTATACTTGCAGAACGAAGCAGAAAAACATATTTTAAAAAAATTATTTAAATGAGTTAAATATTTTTCTTGGCTGCTAGGGCCCCAAGGCCAGAATCGTCAGACAACTGTTTAATATTTTTGACCTAGTATCACGAATTTATCCAAAATCATATACAGGTAAATTTGTTCTACATATCAAGAAATTACTGTTATGTAACCCTACATTATTTTTAGTTCAAAATGTATTCAACTACCGATTGAGAAAATATAAAAAATAAATTAGCCTGTCACAAATTTTATGTCGATTCTATGAAGGATAGATCTATGGAGGTTGTTATTCTGGTTTTATGTTCTCGAAAATAGTCTTGTAGAGTTACACTGTAAAATTGGGGGGGGGGGAATTCCGACAAGCTCAAAAAACCGACCAAAAAAGGTAATTGGAGGGTTAAGATCCGGATCCATATAGATCACCCGTTTGACGCCTTTTCCTCACACCTCAGACGATAAATTCCAATTTGGTCGGCCCATAGCTATACAAACGACTTAATTGGTCCGTAGGGCCGCGGCGTGCGACCTGTCCGTACCGGCCGTAACTCACCATAGTTTTTTTTTATCCCTCCGTCTTACTTCTTCCCTAAAACTCTCTGGCCCCCGGCAAAGATAACACGTCAGGCTCCCGAAGGGGCCAATTTAAATAATTCGATCTCTCTAATTTAAATTCATGCCTCCCGACTCGTATATAGACGGGGAAAAGGAAAAAAATGGACTTTATGTCCTTACCTTGTCCGTAGACTTTATTGTTTGGGAATGAAGAAACTTTTTGAAAAACATTTAACAAGTTTAGGTTTTATTGTTCGCTTTCTTTATTTTTTTTTATTCGCTTATTCTTGATAAGACAATTTTGCATGTGGACTGTCTAACAACTGCACAATGGAAGAAATTAAACACATAGGCATATGGCATCTCTTTCCCCTGTGGATCAGTCAGTGATTAATAACACATAATTCAAATTTATTTAATACTTATAATATTTATAATTCCTTTTTGTACTTTTGCACAAACCTTCTTTTTTTGTTAGTTGTATTTCATATTTTTAAAAGGTTGTAGCTATTTTGATATATTACACGCCAATTTCCACGTCAGATCTCCTACATCTTTTCTTTTGATTCGTAATAAAGAAAAGAAAGACTGATCTCCAATATCGTAAAACGACAGCGGACAAACATCCAATTTCGACCAAACCCTCCCAATCTATCCTTTTTCACCGGGAAAGTGCTTACAAAGATGAGTAAAAAGGTACACGAGTTTTTACTGACTGAGCAGAGCTGAAACAAGTAGAAACATTTAAAATGGCAAGAACAAGCGGTCCAATTTATGAAACAATTTAATGTTTCTTATAACAGTTCCCCTTATTAACAGTTTTACCATTTTCCATTCTTACTTGGAAGATAATTTAACTGCAGTTAGCCTTTGCATGCCTTACCCATTTTTAGCTACCCAGCTGCGACGACAACCAGCGTAAATGGAAAAGAGAAAAGTATAAAAATAAAACTCAGTAAAAAACCTTGTCCCGTTTGAAAGGGATTGTGGAGTCTGGAATTGACAGGGACGACAATGGATTCCGTCAATCTGCTGTCGTAAGCATTTCCCATCTAAGTCACCTGAAAACATCTTTTCCTATCTGCATTCAAGAAGCTTCTCGGCACTGTATTTATCGGGGGTTTGTGTCTCATGTCATTTTCGATCGTTCTGCGTAAAACATTTCTATAAAATCTCAAGTATAGCTATAACCAAAAAAATGCAAATAATATGCACAGTATAAATAAAACGGTATTAATTTAACAATTTTTCTTTTTCAGGTAAGAAAATGAGTTCATTGGAAATGAAGAGCACTGCAGAATCGGGTTTGGGGTAAGTAGCAGAAATCTGGAATCGAAGCAAACAGGGAGATTATGGAGAAACTACTCTAAGTCAGGGGGAATTATCCTGGGACTTGAATTATGCAACGATTACCCCCGTACTACCCCTCTTTGACTAATGTGAACAGTTAAGCCTTCGCCTAATTGCAGTTTACCACCCCCGTCCATTACGACCGCGGCATAAGTCAAGGACATGCAACCCTTAGCCGGATTTGCTCATCCAGTCTCGGTCCGTTTCCACCGCAAACAGCTGAAGTGCCAAACATAATAATGGATTTCATGGTGGTGGGGGGGGGTGAGATCTACTCTTTGAAAATCCGGCCCTAAGATGGTGAATGGCGCTTTAACAGAAGCGGTACGTGAAAGTGGTAAACTGAGAGAGAAAAAAAACAGAGAAGATTATAAAAAGGAAGAAAGACGAACAGAGAGAGCATAGAACATAGTGAGAAAGAGTGATGAAGAGAACCAGCTGAAACAAAAGATATATAGAAAGACAAAGAGATTTTATATATTAAGAGAGAGAGAGAGAGAGAGAGAGAGAGAGAGAGAGAGAGGAGAGAGAGAGAGAGAGAGAGAGAGAGAAAGATTCAGGTCAGATAGGCACACAGAGAAGGTCCAAAACAGATGGTTGTACAGAAAAGAACTAAGAATATGTGTACATACGTATATAAATTAATCGGGAGAGAAAAAAGAAGGAGGCAGTTAGAGGCAAAAATAAAAATAATATGTAACAGAGGATATATTCTTATCGTATATTCTTCGCGTTTAAAAATTCCTCTAATTTTACTGCAGGTCATACATTTTATCAATGTTTCACCAAATATTCACCTAGAAAATTAACATAGTAGTAAGAACATCACTTTTATTCCAAAAACGTTTGTATTTTAAGTACCCTTCAATCCTAAATAAAATTTGCTACTCCATTTTCGTTTTTTAATTATCAGATTTTTTTGGTGGGCAACGGTCAGAAATTCCGTGACGACGGTGGGAATCGAACCAACGACTTTGGTAACCATTTGGCTTACAATAGATGGACGGATACTATCGTAATTGTATATGGAAGTTTTTGTTTATCAGATAAAACTTTTATTACTTCGACATTGTAATATCTGTGAAGTTTTTAAACTACTAATAGTAATGTGGTGTAATGTTGGTTTCTAAAACGTCTTAATGAGATTAGGTCTTTAAAAGAATTTTCAGATAATCCAAATTAAGCCTTTTACGACCGGATTAAGAGTGTAAACTGCTTGAAACATTAAGTCGTAAGGGAAGAAACGAAATTTAAGCTGTTTACGCCTGTAAATGCATGGTCTTCCAAGCTAAATCTGTAACAAAATTAAACAATGGCCCAGAGGTGAAGTGAGAGCCTGCTATATATATAAATGCTCCCTTCCGTACAACTGTCGCCATAAATCCAGACCTGCTGACTGATGTTGATGGGCCGATTGTTAGCACTGAAGAATTAGTGTCTTTACGTTTAAGTATGGCCGATTTGTTCCTCGTGTTTCCTCGATGTGAAGGAAAACTCAGGAATTTATCACTTTTTTCGGAAAACAAAGAGGCTAATTAGGAATGGAAAAATCAATACTTTTTTCCTAATATTTTTCTGGGACTCGTACAGAAAAATCAAACCAGAAAGTAAATTGAATGTCGTTCCCGTAAGTTTACTTCAGGGAGAACTTCTCCATTATTCCCGTGTTTGCCCTGTTCCCCATAGGACACAGGGAAAAGAAAATTCAACATACGAAATCACTTCCCAAAGCAAATATTTGACTTGTCCTATATTAGCAGAAATGTAAAATTCATAAATACACCATCCTCCAAAGGCCGGTTTGATTGTTTTTTGCCTGGTTCATTAAAAGGGCGTATTTCTTCCTACTCTTTTTTTGTCGAGGATAACTTACATGTTCTTCTTTATAATTATATTTTCATATACGGCAACGTAATAAGGCGTTTAGCTCTTGTACTTGGATGGGCGACTAACAAGACGTCCCTCCGGGCTAACTTCACTTCTGGGTTAGGTTAACTATTCCTCGTAATATCACCTGGTGTGAATATTCTAGGGCAAAATTAATTTATCACACACTTGCTACAGTGTTATAACATGATTAATATTTTTCATGTATTAGCTATAACATGAAAATACAACGATCGAAATGTATCGGCAGGATGTTGAAAAAATGATAAATAAATAAAAATAAATGATTTCAAATTATTTCAGGTTTACTTGCTGTTAGATAGAAAATTATTGATACATCCAAGAAACCTACACTGAGAAGGAAGAATGTGCCCACCCTCGGTTTGTATTAGTAATACTTGCAATCACTATAATTTCTATTTTTTGGTAATCACTGGATATTTTTAAAATATAAGATACAGCTAAATAAACAAATTGAATAAAAAATTAAACTTAGTAAAACAATTTTACTTTTAAAAAATTTCAATTAATTGAGAGGTATTGGTTGAGATACAAAAGCCAGTGGTCATGAACGGGATTCGAACCCACGACCTTCCGCTAAATACGCCGCTGCTCAACCTGGTCACGATAGCTCAAGTGGTGGAGCAGCGGTTTATTTAGCCGAAGGTCGTGACTTCGAATCCTGCTCATGCCACTGACTTTTTTATCTCAGTCAATACCTCTCATATAGATTAACTAATTTGAAAAAAATTGTTTGGTAAATTGGACCACGAAATCTAATGAATTTACTAAAAATGTTGCTATGGAGACAATGAAGAAAATATTGTTTTCAGTACGGCGTATTTCTTCCTCTTGCATTGCGTTGATCAGCTCTTGCATTCGACATGGCATCGATTTTATGAGGTTTTTGAATGTAGTGCGGTGGAATATTTCCATTTTATTCAAAGGTTTATTTACAAAATCTAATCGTAAACATAAGTCGGATATTTTATATATGTTTATTTTACTCATAATCCTCTAAAACGGACCAAATATTGTGGTAAGATAATCAATTGAGGATTGTATAAGAGATAATAAAAAATATTATGGGTGGCCACTTTTATACATCTCAATGTACAAATAAAGACAGAAACTTAACTGTATCGATTATTGTGAGATTGCTCAGGGTTGCCAGCAGGGTGTTAAACCTCAATGTTGGTCGTATCCCATCATTTTGACCTGCCTTTCCTAATTTGGTTGGTCTGTCAGACGCGTTTCGGCATATCGCCATTTTTAGTGTACGAAATGCCATTTGCGAGGCACACTGAAGATGGTGAAATGGTGCCTTTCAGGCAATACCAGCAAGGATAGGCGCATCAAAATGATCAATAACATTTAAAGTTGAAATTTGGTCAAAGTACTGTTAATAAAGAGCATTGACGATAAGTTTTGTATGTTTACTTTTTTATATTTTAATTGTTATGTACATTCCCTTCCAGAGAACTCATCCTCAACAAGACAAGAGGATCTTTAGCGTCCGCACCTAGCCTATTCGGCCTTATCGGACGTTTTGATTCTCAAGATGAGAGCTGACGCATCTCCGCATACGACGGAATGGTGTTACCATCGCAGCATTGGTGTAGAGGCGCCCCAGCCCCTAAGGGCCGAGACAACCTCGCTAAACCGTAATTACGCTGGCCATACGCAAGCTTCACGAAGGTCACAGATAGAAGACAGCTCAGTCTAACTAGGGCTGAATTTGGACTGTTCAGTTACCCCGTGGTACAGACGGCCATACACCCTCCTCCATCTATGCAGATAGGATCTAGTGCACTGGCCCTCGAGTGACTCTGCTAAGGCACCCTCCGCCCATGCCAACCCTAGGACGACACGAGTACAGCTTGTGCTTTAGAGAGGTTGCCACGCCTATGGGCTGCACCTTTATTTTGTGCCCGGATACTCCCCTTGCAACGGAAACCTCCCTTGGTTGGGAGAGGTCACAGGATAGAATGAAGGAACTCGGATTGAGAAAACGGGCCGTGGATGAGAACACGAGGTGAGCCGTTTCGGGGTCTCGAGCCTCAAACCACACTATACCACCCGTCGTCGTCGTAGTTCCACACATAGTGGGCCACGACTCCCAGGGTGGGTAATTATTATGTACAAAACAGTATACTCTGCTTACATAAAATCATAGTGGTCTGGAGGTTATATAGTCCAGAGTTGGTTACCGATCGTTTTCGTCTGCCCGCTTGGTTGTCTGTTAGACGCGTTTCGGGATTTCGCCATTTTCAGTGTATCTGTCTTTGAAATGCCGCCTGGCAGACTCACTGAACTTGGCGAAACACTAAAAACACTAAAAATGACTTTCAGACCAACCCAGCAAGGATAGGCAGACCAAGATTAACTGTATCGATCACATTTCAATTGATGCTGAGTGTTGTTCTGCGAGTCGGTGTAGGAGGACAATTCCTCACTGAAGATGGCACAATGCCGAATCGCGAGGGCGTCGGTGGCCGCAACGGTTTAGGCGTTGACACGGCGCTCATCACTGTAAGGTAAAGGTCCCGGGTTCCAATCCAGCAGCCCTTCATTGCGAACCCTCGTAAAAAAGAAGGAAAATAGTGTAAATAAGGGGCGATGATAAGTTTTTTGTTGGCTATTTACGTTTTCGACGGCGGAAATTTTCTTCCCCAAGAAGACGTGTATATATTTGTGGAAAAGGGGTGGGTGAAAAAAGAGGGTCCAGGGACGATGGTGGGAATCGAACCCACGACGGCGTGGTCCACGAGCCTAGTCTATCACGTTAACCACTGAGCTACCTCGGTCCCCCCATTAAAATTACGATATGCTTTTATTAATTTATTTATCTTATTTGTGTATTAACGCCAGTACACGTATTTTTTAATTGTTATATGATAAAAAAGTATATGCACTTTGTATAATATCATAATATTCTGCTGGTTAAATAGTCGAAATTTTATTAAAATAATTTATCCACGTAATTGTTCTTTGTACATGATATTATGGCCATGGTAATGAATAGTCAAAAGTTTGCAAAAATACATGAAAATTATTTGGTATATGATACACAATGATAAGTTTTCTTTTCAGAAGTCATGCGTGAAAACATTGAATTCCTTAGAGAGCGAGAGTCTTTCTTGAAATTTCCTAAACGTTCCTCTCGGCTTATTATTCAGCAAAGGCAGTTAGTATTTCAAATGGAAACTAAAGTAGAAGATTCCTTTATTTTCCCCTTGTAAAGTCTTGAATAGGAGGTGCCATTAAATTTGGAAGAGCCGAACCACCTCCGCCGTAATTACCTAATATTTACAAAGCTCCTGAGATTAAAAGTCTTAACCAACTGTCATTAAGTTAACTCAAGAGTTGGCAAAAGCTGCGCTCAGCTTTTCCCTTTCCATTTACAATCCTTTCCATTCGCAGCGCATCCCGATTGTTAAACATTCAACATTCATTCTTGAATGAAACGCGTTGTAACTTTCAAGTGTGATCACCCGCATTTAAGATAATTACGTTATAAATTGTAAGTTTACCATAAAGTTCACGTGGAACGGTCAAGAAAACCATTTATCAAAAGCTTATCGGATCTTGGGAGTTGGTAGTCCCGAGTCTCAGTGAGACGGAGATGGTTATCCCAAAGGAGTTGTAATTGTAGATACACCTTTGACAAATAGGGCTCGGTCTTAAAGGCTGGGATATTAATTGTTCCCTTTACATTAACTCAATGTCAATCCTTTGGCCCCCTCCGGGGATATCCTCCCTTTTATTCCGCCCCGGGTAACCGGCCACGACCTCCTCATTACCTTCTTTTTTCTTACAGTTTGATTAATTTATATGGTTAACAACATAATAGGGAAGAAGATAAAGTTTTAAAAGATGCGATTACTTGAGCATATCTCTTAAAACTGAGCTATTACATATGTTTGTCATAAATATCAAAAGTAGAATACTTGAATAATTAGATCTATCCGACGTGACAAATCGTGATATTTATTGAATTTGTTTATAAAATTATTCAACAAATGCAATATGTAAAATCATCCTTGGAAAGTATACATTCTTGTTTAGACAACGACCTGCTTAATGAGGTCCCTTCCGTAGTAAACCTTCATTTCTCTACCCATCAACAAACCTGATACTAAATTCAAAATAATCTCACCTCGTTTTTGGTGTTTATTTTCCTGATGATCCAATTAGCTGGAGTTGTTGATGACGTAATTGAGGCCTTTATTCAACCTACGCACACTGTTTTCGTTTTCATGGACATCATAAAGGCATTTGACACAGTTTGGCATGTTGAAGTGATAAACAGGCTAATAGACTACAGCTTTCCCCCATTCACCCATGTTTATATAATTGGGAATTTCGAATTTTCCTCAACTCAACACTGCCTCAAGGTTGTGACACATCTGCTCATGTCTCACAGAATGCTTAATAGGACACGTTCTTTTTCCCATCTGTTTCAAAGACAATACGCTGATGACATTGCCGCCTTCTCTTTGTCCTGGAGACTAAATACATTAGTCAATAACTTACAAAGCCCATGTCATGTATTGGCAAGTTCTGTAAAAAACAGAAGATTAAAATAAACCTGACAAAAAGACTCTTTACTAAGCGCAGGCAGGTATGGTATCAGCAGGTTGACTTCAGTGGTCGGGTAATATCTTGATCCGCTACTGTTATGTAACTTAAACCGTAAACTAACTTTATATAGTAAATAAAAAGCAAAGCTGCAATTCGTGAATTGGTTCCCTTAGTTTGCAGGGACTCTATTGTAAACAGCAAACTATCTTCTCCTCTATAATGTACTTGTCAGACCAATGCTTTTATATGCTTGCCTTACTTGCTGTGTACCGCTTGCCTCTTGGTTGTTTGCTATCTCGATCAAACATCGCCTCGCTACAAATGACTCAAAATACGTTTTTACTGCTGGTGATCTCATCGTTAAACCCACATTCTAGAGTTACCCTTTAAAACAAACATGGATGACGCCTATATAAATCACAAAATATTTCTATGAATAGTGAGAGATAAGCTGTAATCAGTTGATTCGACATTGGACACTTTGACTTGCATTTCGTACAAAGGTGTACAAAGGAGAAGAGTGGAGAACTATTTACGTAGTTTAAACCTCGCCTATGGTTTAGGATTTTTCCCCTTAAATTAGCTTTTGTTTGATGCACTCTTTTTAAAAAATTAAATTCTGAAAGTGGAGGTTATGGTAGAAACTGGCACTTCCATGTAAGTATGAGTAAACTGTTGTCAATATTTCTGCATAAAGATTCTATTCCATTCTATCCTAACAGAAATTTATTTATGAGCCTTACTATTTCTTTAAATAGTACATTATTTTAAATAAAGCTATCTACAAACCTATCTAAAAAAAGCAGTTTTTTTTAAGAAAAAGGAATCGAAATTATAATTGCGTTAAAACCTAATGACTTGATTTCTGAAACAGCCAAATTTATCCCGTTTCAATTTGGGTGACTACAAATTTTCGTCCTGAAAATTGGTCGCAGAATGCCTGGGATTCATACCTAATGTAAGATGAATTAGATAGAAATAATTACAAATTAGCATTGTTTGATTTTTTCTTTCGTTTTTGTGACTATGAAAGCAAATATAGAACAAGGCGATGATTTAACAAAAAGGATCGTTTGTAGTGTTAGTTGGGATGCGAGTGGATGAGGATATGTTGAACTGATCTGTCACTAATAACTTTATTGGGTCCGTTTATCTTCGCCGGTTTGCGTTTCGTTTGATTTATCTATCACTGAACCTGAAGATCGTACAAGTAAAGGAGAACGCAGTAAAGCCACATAGTTCAATGTTTATTTTACGACAAGATATTTGCATCGTGTATAAGAAATTTAGCCTTAAAACCGAAAACTGCTTTGTTTCGAGTTCAGACAGAAAGACCAATCATTGCAGAAAGATAAAAGTATGAAACCTTTAAACTTCAAGTTGAGGAATTGACCGGAAGGAAGTTACAAAGAAGCGACCATTCCCACAGGGTTTTTCGTTTGTAAGAACAGGAGAGGCGGCGGTCTGTAGGCGCACCTAACTTCTTGAGAAAGTTACCAAAGTACACCCACGGGAGTCACTAGTACAACAGACTTAACTCACTTCAAACAGATAAACAAGAATTCATTTCTACAGACCGCGGGCCCTTTTAAGCCCTCGGTGGAAATCCTTCCAAATCCAAGACTTCAACCTTGTGAGATTAATCTAGGATCAATTATATTATTGTATCAGTTGTTCAATTATACATTTATTGTAAACCTATATTTTTCAGTCTACTAATGAAGATTTTATAATAGTGTACGCCTAGAATAAATTAGATAACCCGTCTGGTTTAATTACGTTGAAATTAAACAATATTATTTGTATGGTAAATACAAAATGTACCTCACCCTTTCTCGGGAGTTTCATAAAAGTTAATTTCACTCTAGAGACTAACGGGTAGGGTGTGATGTTACGTACCGTATGTAAATTGAACGGTAAACAGCGGAAATTGCTAATATTGTACAGAATCCACCCCAATGCCCCTTCCTGTTACGGAGATTAGTTGCAGGCTAACCCTTTCTGAAGTTGAAATTTTTGCCAAATTTTCCCCTCTGTCTACGTTTACGATTTGTTTAAACAAGATTTTCGATTTTGAAATTGACCGAGGGCGAGAAAGGTCGATTTGAAATTGTGACGGACAATTTCCAAACAAGGGGACGCTTCCCGTTTTCAACCCGGTGACGGTCGTGATGCATATCTGCATAAATTACAAGGCTCGTGGAATGATAACAAAATTTGTACCAGTTCGATTCTCCATTTTGCTTAACGGCCCTAACTCATTTGGCTTCATTCATTCCAAGCGGCGGCCTGTGTTGGCAAATGGAAAATATTGAAACGCATTCAGTTCATTTCGTATCGATAGGTAAATCAATTTTAGTAACTTAAAAAAAAATAATTTAGTAACGTTTGAGCTCAACAAGTTCTAAAGTGTTATTAATTTTTAATTTAAGTTCAAAAGGGCTTACGTTTGTGTGAAAAACACATTTATAAAAAGACACAAGACTTCCAGGGAAATAATGTTCATGTACCAAAAATAACAAGAAGAAGCAGACCAAATTAAATCATTTTTTGCTCCAGTGTTAAATTTTTAAAACTAGGGAGGCACAAAAGTGGCCACTCATGTTTTTTCCTGTAGATACTTAATAATAGTTTTAGTTTTTACTTTATTTTTGCACTGTGGATTTACTTACAAATACAATATTTAGAAAACTAAGAAGAACAAATTTATACTAGTTAATTACAAGTAATTTTTTAACTTGTCAGAACTTCCGGTCTAGCCGGAGTCCTTCATGCTCGTAATCCATCTTGCAGACGTTTTCCCCTTACAGTGCGTAAACTGACATTAGCATTTCTGACCTGTTGAATTCGTTGCCTGACTTCAAAGCCAGGTCAAAAAGAAAAACTCCCACTGAGCTGAACCCTGTCTTCTTGAGTATCCTCCGATTACTTGTAATGATGGAAAACTGTCCAAGTTATCCTGGGAATATTCAGCTACCTTGACCACATACGCTTAAACTCTCCAATTTTCCAGCTATACAATGAATCAAACTCCAATATATTGGGTTGTCCGGAAAATAATGCAGGATTTTGGTATTAAACAAAAAAAAAGAAACTAGTTACTTTAAAGCAATGTTCTTTAATCAAAATAATTTCCNATTCATACAAATGAGTAATCCTGTAAACGTAAACAGAATATTTTATATAGATTTTTTTTAATGAAAACTTAAAATCCTGCATTATTTTCCGGACAACCCAATAATTGATTTATAACTTGGAGGTTTTGCGCCAATATAAAAATAAGTGGAATGTTCAAGGATTATCGACAAAATTCAATTGTAAACAGAATCGAGAGATTCTATCTATCTTCTTGTTTGATTCTTAATCCTTTAAACTCATTGGAGTATAATTTTACAGTGTTTATTGTGAGATTGTCTAGGAAAGAAGTGAAGGTATCGAAGACGGCCACTTTTTGCCGAGTGTATTAAGAAGAGAATCATAATTACAAAGAAAAACGTATATAATTAAAAACATATTAACAACTTTTGTCCCTTTTGGCTCACCAAAGTTACTGTTAGAACATCCATGACTAAAACACAAATAGAATATTTTATCTAAGAAAAAAAAACAGCCGTGCGCAATTGACAAGCTAACACCTAGAAAATACTTATGATTACTGACTACTGATTTATGTAAGGTCAAATCGGCACACGTGTGTACTACATACGCGGGCGCACAGAGTTGTTCATATCGCATCTCGCGTCCACCGGCAATTCCAGCGTTTGTAATTTACCGAAAATTACCGGCAGACCTCGAGAATCACCCACCCAGGGTGTTGGAAATCCAGGGTCTGACGAAGTAGACGCACCTTACCGATATACGGCACACGCCACACCCTCGGTGGTCTGTATAGACAGGTCGGAAACGGGCGTACTTCGACCTAAGTTCCAAAAACTTAGCTCGGTAAAGATACGGCCGAGTAGACAGCTTGAAAAAACTTAATATATAAATCCTTCAAAAATTTTATTAGTTGTTATCTCTTTTAAATGTACAGATTCTTAAATACTGTTCAAAAATTTTTGTCATCCTGGAGAAAACAGCGAGAAAGAAGGATGGAAGTGATGATGATCCGACAAATCGTCATATCAAACCTTCTTTTGTTTAAATATAAGAATAAAGTTGAATGTAAATTTCTGAAAAAAATTCTAACGATTATTTAAAGATCGTAATGTGGTCTAGCGTGATGTAGGTTAGAAATACATTTCAATTATGGTGCCAACGTTTCGAACTTTATTGAGATCATCTTCAATATCTTGGAATAAAAACTCTAATGTTTAAACGCTTCCACAAGCGAATCCAAGGCAATGCTCAATCAAACTAGAATTCCGACAATATTTGGGAATAATCCATACACGTTTATCGGTCCTAATTGACCATATTAATTATTTCAATTCAACTTAAGGCCTTGGCTGAGATGAGCCTAAGGTCGTAAGTTCGAATCCCGCTCGTGACACTAACTTTTTCATCTCAACCAAGAACTTAGATAAAAAGATCAATTAATTGAACAATTAATAGGGTCAATTATGACCGCTAAACATGTGAGGATTAATATTACAATTAAAGAAATAATGACTCGCTAACGGCGACATTACATTACCCCGTGGCCGCTTTTTACGTCGCTGAGAATTGAAACCAAAAGGGAAAACTTGAGAAATCAAACGACAAAAAAAGGGAAAATTCGAAAGCTTGTAGGTCGAGAAAAGGAAGTGGTGTCCGAGTAGATCGAAGTCACGTTAGCCCAACAAGTTAGAGGAGTGCCGTATTGAGCCGAATGTCTTGGGTTCGAAGCCCGCTCGAGACGCTAGCTTTTTCTAACCCCATTTAATTATTCTTAGAGAAAGAATAATTAATTGAAATATTTGGTAAGTCGAATATACTTGATATAAATTTCGAAATTTTAAATCCTCTACGGAAAAAGCGGACCAAATTGGTAGAACTACCACAATTAACTGCGTAGGTTTTTTTATAATCGACAGTATTGATCCTTAAAAACTTTTATTGGATGTGTAGGATGTAAAACGAAATTAGCCGGACTGAAGAAAACAGCAGGTATATAAGGACTTCAATAATTAAATGGACGACAATATTTTCTACCGTTTAATAAGTAAAATTTTCTGATTAAGCAGATTATTTTAATTATTAGGATTAGAATTAGAATCATAATGAAATGGAGGTAGCTAGAACACATCAATTTTGTTAGTTTATCTCTGTTTGACTTCAGTAAAAACAATAAATACATAAAGTTATTAAAACCTCAAAATATGATTTGAAAATAATGACAGAAAATAAAGGTAAGTAGGTAAAACAATGAATGTACAAAAAATTATTTTAATTGAAGAAATGCAAGAATAAATGGCGAAAACAAGCTGACCTTACGTTCATCTACGTGCTCACTTTATGTTATTTGTTTCTACTTACTTTAAGTATTTGCGAAATGTTCACTGATCCGCAGTATTTATAAATCTTGTTACGACTGATGACCTCCCATCTCTCAGCAGATGTTTCAAGACTTGTTTTGAATTTATGAAGAAACGGAACGACGATTTGGAGTCATTAGTTAGGTGGGATTCAGAGCCAGCTGGACCTATCACTCAACTGACGGATTACACCCTGATGGATTTCCTCCGGGCCTGGAATCACGATTCTGCTAACGTTTGCCGCAATTTTTCCCCCTCGACCCAGTTTCGTTTGCATTTCCTAAATTCTAAACATCGCAATAAGTCCTGGTTTTTCTATTTAAATTAATAATAAATCACCCTTTTACATATTGTGCATTAGACGGGACATTTCGAACCAAAGAAAATCGAAATGTCTGGAACATTTCTATTACAATTCCAGACATTTTTCTTCTTTTTTTCTGATCGTTACTTTTTGTATTGAAAATGTTAAATTAGCTTCCGAATATATTTCAACAAGTAAAAAAATGATTATACTCTATTCGTTGTAAAATTATTCCATTTTTGGATAAAATAAAGGAGTTTTTCTTTCTTCAGACATATCTGAATTATCACTTAATTATTCAAATACTCATAAAATTAAATTATTAATAATACATAGTGATTTAACCCAGGCATTCATTTTCTCGTTTATAGAAGTATTCAATAAAGATGAAATAATTTTTTTAAGTGTTTTCAATTTCCATTCAACAAAATTAATTTACATAATAGTGGTGGTTCCTTAGTCAATGAATATTGGGTGATAGTTAGATGCGGTCTGGTGTGACGTAGGTTTTAGAAAAGCATTTTCTTTATCGTGCCAACGTTTCGATCTTTATTGAGATCATCTTCAGGATCTGGGATTTATAACCATTGTTTAAAATTTACATAAATAAATGTAGGATGTGAAAAAAAATGAAATTATACAATGCTAGAAATTTTAAATTAAAAACTATATATAAATAAATAAGTAAAATGAATTTATACAATGCTAGAAAAATTTAAATAAAAAATAAAATACAAATACTTTGTTTGAATCTAAAAATCTTTAGCGTTGTATAAATTCATTTTTTATTCTAAAATGTTGTAACATTTATTATTTATGTAGCCTATATATATGATAGCCTGACCGTAATACAGCTCGAAACAACATCTGTAGAGGATTAATTTATGCGTCGAATGAGATTAAAACCAGCCTGATCAGCCGAAGTTAGGAGGTGAAGGGGTACACAAAATTCACCATTTCTGACATTTTTATCGAAAAGTCACAACTTCGGTTAGCCGTTCAGATTTTTCGTACATTATTTCATTCAATAGGGGGTACCCATCAGAAAACAGTTCATGTTGTGAATTTTCGATAAAAAAAATGTCAGAAATGGTAAATTTTGTGTACCTCTTCACCTCCTAACTTCGAAAAATCGCCAAAAATGAAATTTTCGGCCGATCAGGCTGGTTTCATTTTCGTTCAACGCAGAAATTAATCCTCTACAGATGGTGTTTCGAGCTGTTTTACGGACAGGCTAACGGTTTACTAACAATTTCACCAATAAGGTCAAAAAACGTGGTTTTTCATGGTTTTGTGCCTGTAGCTCGGAACTGAAGGGTTTGCAGACACAGGTTCATAAGACCTTTTTTACTCAGCGTTCAATTTCCTATAAAATCTGGAAGTGTGGCAAAATTAAAACAATGTTAATAAATCACAGGCCCTGAAGATGATCTCAATAAAGATCGAAACGTTGGCACGGTAGAGAAAATATTTTTCTAAAACCTACGTCATACCACACCGCATCTCCGAGTAATAATTACATAATAGTTTTTAATTTATAACCGCAGAAAAAGCTTCTAAAGGATTTAGACCACCATGTAAAATAAAATAAACATGATAAAACGATGGACGTATTTTTAAAATGGAGCTATGTAGGATTATTGTTCCTGCCGTAGGAGTCGTTTTGGGGCCTCCTGAGATGGGGAAAATACAAGCGCATAAATTAAACAAACGCCTATGTTTCTCATAAAATATTTTCTCATAAACTATTTCTCCAAATTCTACAACTATATTAACGTGGTAAACGTGATAGCCGGTTTCCTCCGAAACTTATAGAAGATTATATTTCCAATTCCACGCTCGCGCGAGCAGGTGATTCTCATTCTATTCTCATTTGTCCGCGGCGCGTCTCAGAAATTGGAAACGTTTACAAAGCGCGAGGTGCTCGGCGAACGGTGAAACAATTGGATAAGGATTATCCCGCTGAAATATTTGTTTAACCTCGGTGTGCTATTAAGAAGAACGGGGATAATCCTTTGGGGGTGTATTTCAGGTGGATCACTTCGAAATGGCGAGCAGGCCCTCATTTATAATTCATGCCGTCCCGGCATTCTTAATGCGAACATAAACATTTAATCGCTTTACCAAGTTAAAATATCATAGCCTTGGGGCGTGGTAACCCTCTCGTTGATATTTTCAAATCTGATTATATGAAACGGATAGCAATTTTTAATATTGACGCAATTTTCATTATTTACAATTACTTTTGGTTTAAACACTGCAAATCCTAATTTATATTTCATTTATTACTTTATAATTAGTTTGCACACAATAATTCGAAATAGTCATCACATTTTGATTTATATACCATCAGTTTCAAAGAAATCCAAAATATCCATTAGCATTATTGTAACGCATGTTTTTAAATACTTTTACTATGTATATAAATATACATAATGTAAATACAATCAACCTAGTACTTAAAGCAAACCATCACAGGCAATGAAAAGGCCGATAAACTGGTCAAACAATCCATCCTAATTTTGATAAGTGAGCGGTTATAATATTTATCTGCCTTATCAAGATACAATCTTCATTAATCGCATCTTTATTGTTTCAAAAGTCTGTAATGTGACATTTGAATAAGATTTTTTTAAAATAGGTTTTGGAAAGAGAGGCATAATCTTAATATTCCATGGGTCAAATTTTAAGCTGGCATAATTTCTTTGATTTTCAACTAGTCTTTTTGACTTTATGCTTAGTTTTTAATAATTTCATAACTCAAGGAAAAATTTGGGGTACTATTTGAAATTAAAGAGTGGGGGTATGATGCCAAAAGGAGTTACCATTTTGTCTTCTATATATTATAAATTTTGAGAAAAAGGGTGTAATATTATGTTTCAGCTGCTCTGTTTATTGTTAACTTCATACATTCTTCAAACATAATTTTGGGAAACAGTATAAGTTTATTTGTTTATAATTTTACATCACTCACTGTACAAGATTTACTTTATTTGGTGTAGTTATCTTATTTTCAGAAACATATTTTCCACCCGGAGGTGATAAAGACGTGAACCTCTGCCTCGTTGCTTCGTATCAATCAGGGCTTATCTGTGAAGTAGGGAAACTCAGCTTTAGAAGGCCGGAACTGTCTAAGAAGTTGAAAGGCGAGCTTTCCGAGATTAAGAAAGCCTTCGGCACGCTTCAACCACTAATTGCGACGTCCCTTTCGGGCTGGGGCAAAGTTTGACGCACGTCAATTTGCATAATGAGCCGAGGTGTATCGTAATTAGGATGCCGACAGAGCCCGCCCCGTTTATTCGCGACGATCGTTATTAATAACCGCCCTTGGAAACGAGGGGGTTAAAAATAAATTTTTGTTTTGGGGCGCGGTCCGTTTGTAAATCATTTTTGTCGTGTTTAGACAGTCGTGCTCGTTCCTCTGTTTGGGGTGGCCGGCGAAGGGATGTTCCGCAGACGGGCAACCCCTCGTTTAGAGGAATTATTAGTCGACAGCTGACTTTTCAGGCACAAGCACTAAATCTAAGAGGCTTTTATTTTTTTGGCAAAGTCCAAGCAAACACACAAGAGCCGCCACTGGTTATGGATATCCCCTACATCCTCCCGCCCCTTACGCGCTTTTCCAAACGGCAAAACCTAAATACCACGCGACGAAATATCTGAACAGTATAAATATAATAAATTCTTTACCAATCTTAATACCAAGAAAAAATAAAAATGAAATTATGGAAGATCTCAATAAAGTGTGAGCTTGTACATTTGCCTACTCCATCTTAAAAAATTAATTTTTTAAATTTTCTTAAATCGCTATTATTATACTAAACACTTAGTATAATTGGACATTTATTAAGTCAATGTTTAATTAATATGTCTACTTGTTTACTTTGATGGTGCTTTTAAAGTTTCGCCTTTAGTAGCTTATTAAGTTGAGTATCCGAAATGACAGCAGATTTATCAGCTTACTGTTTTTTAAGGTTCTTCCCATAAAGTTAATAGAACAAAATCTTTCCCGCTGTTTCTTACTGAAAAAATAAAATATGGGATGGTAACCGTTTCCACTCACTTTTATAACATTTTTTAATGTTTCATTCTTTGTAAAATAACAACAATTTTATTGTTTATTGTTATTGTGATTATTAAACCATAATAAACTAAACTCCCTTTGTATTTTGATTGATAATTTATTATACCGCTTGAAATTTGGTGACGTGAAATGCACCTGATCAATTTTCTTTTTTGATGCCTTTATAGTTTTGACTATTTTTCATTTCTTGTTTACATATTTACACTACTTGTGCGTGGGTGTAATAAAAAAATCAAATTTTCCTGCTTGTTATTTTTAAAGGTTCTTTTCATAAGATTAATAGGTCAAGACCTTTCCCGCTGTATCTACAAACAAAATAAAATACCGCTTGTGCGTGTTTTGAATAACAAAATCAAATTATCCTGCTTGATGATTAATCAAATCATCCTATTTTTTAAAGGTTTAAAGGTAAGATGAATAACTCAAGACCTGTCCCTCTGTATCTACTAACAGAATGAAATATGAGATGGTAACGTTTTCCATTAAACCATAAAATAAAATAAACTTGTTTCAATTAATTAATCTTTTGGTTGAGATAAAAAATAAGTGTCACGAGCGGGATTCGAACCCACGACCTTCAGCTAAATACGCCGCTGCTCTACCACTTGAGCTATCGTGACTTCGAGCCACTCGGTCACCAACTCTCATCTTTCGAATTTTTTACTCCTTTTTGCCATTTTTCAATTCGAGTGGATCGATGTCACGATAGATCAAGAGGTAGAGCAGCGGTGTATTTAGCCGAAGGTCGTGGGTTCGAATCCCGCTCGTGACACTGACTTTTTTATCGCAACCAATACCTTACATAAAGATTAATTAATTGAAAAAAAATTTATTTGGTCAATCGGACCACGAACTCTAATGGATTTAATAAAATAAACGTTTAAATATCCCAAGTTTATCTAAAAATGATCTTTCAAATAGTGATCAATTTTATTTATAAAAAGTATTAATAGGATTTTCCCGTTTACAGCTCGGTAAAGTGTAAGGAATCTGTTCAGTTTTCTCCGATAATTTTTTGAAGATTACCTTTATAATTTTAGCATTTTTAATTGTAAGAAACAATTCGTTCTTTAAGCAAGGACATTTTAATAATTTAACTTTTCTCATCTCCCTCCCAACTCTTCTAATCCTTCTAAAGTTAAGTACTAAATACACAAATCCCCAGCTAGAAAATCCCCTGGACTTAATTACCTTCACGATACTCCAAAACCCTCCTCATAACGCCATAGTATTTTTAACCACAATATGCCACCTTGCGCACTCACTAACTTCTCCACCACATATCCTACTACAGACCCGTAAGCTTTCTTCTTGAGTGGATGTTTTTTTTTATCCTGAAAAGAATTCTCTTAAAACATTTAATGCCACTCCTAAATTCGAATAAATTCCTTCTTTGTCAATTAGACTTTCGGCCCCATAATTTTAGTACCTAGGAAAGTTTCGAAGTTGTTGACACCAATTCTTAGGTGCTTTCCTTGAATACTTTTGATATGGTATGGCACACAGGCATCTTTGTCAAACAGAAAAACATCTTTCCCATTTCATTACCTTATCGTGGTAATGAATGGCTATTAACTGTTCTTTTAGAGTGAGGTGCGTAAACGAGAACATAGATGTCAGAACGAGACAGACTAGCTCCGAAAGGGAGCGTTTTTGATTCCTTGATCATTTATGCTCCTGACTTGTTTATACATCTCAATACCACGTTGTCATCTGCGCACATAAGGTACCCCAATTTCGTCGCATAACGCGAATTCTATCCAAGCAACCTTCAACATCCACAAAGCCTTCCTTGAGCATATTAAAGGCTGGTGGAAAACATGGAAGACATGGTGAAAAATGGACACAGTGGATGTCATATGTAAGAAAAACTAGGAGCAACTGACTCCAACTCAAGTCCGATTCTTTGTTCTATACCTGAACAGCAGACTATTCTTATCCCATCACATAAGAGTTAAGGACAACAGCTTAACGGAAGACGAACAACTAAGTACGAGGACTTTTAGAACTGAAATATGTTTGGACCGTCAAAACACAACAAGCTCGATAAAAGACGTGCGACCACTTTGGACATACGGAAGGAGACTGGACTGTTGGCAAAACTATCCAATATCCAACGTATCTAGTCCTTCCAATGAAAAGTCCTCAAATTGGCTAAGCTTACTACGTCATTAACCTCACTATCTACCACAACCTAAACATTCTTTTTGTGAACGAATTAATCCGATTCCGTTTCCAAAAGGCCCACTACCAGTTCTCGATTCATCCTAACCCTACTGCTTAAGCCATCTCTACACTTTCCCATCATCGGCTTAAACGACGATGGCCTCGAGATCTTGACATTTAATCCCTCATATTGAGTGAAACCTGTGGCTGGTTTCTCTCTCCTACTAGGCTGGCCATAGTGTCAGTGGCCAGGAGACGAGAATATATATACGTACATATTTGTAATATGTAAACCATACATGAATTATTTCTAAATATATTTTGAATCGAGACTACGCATGTATTTGTCTGTATAGTTTACTAGAACCATAAAAATCACCTTTTTATTATTGAAATGCTGCTTTTGTGTGTCATTTTTATATTCATAACAGATATTAATGGTTAATAAAAGCAATTGAGCTCTTTTTTAAAGGTTCATCCCATAGACTTTGTAGGAACATAATCCCAGGGACAATATAAGACCTTTTCAGACATTACTATTAAAAATTACATCCAATTTTTTTTATTAAATTAAGCACATTTTCATACTAATGATTACAATATTTTTCAAAATAGTTTACTTTCGTTTTAAATACCAACGCATTTGAGAATAGTTTTGACACGTGCCGATACTGCCGGAGGGTTGGCCTTTTCAACAGCTGACCCTAACATGCCCTTGTTGACAGGACATCCCCTCGTCAGGAGAAAATCAAGCTGGAAAAATAAAATTTTCAAACTTTCTTACATAAACATATCGTTCTTTTATTTCATCCAATCCTATTTGGGAGAAAGAAATGAAACAGAAGCGCGATCACTTTAAGGGCAGTCACGTTCGAAATCATTGATATTGGAATACAGTTGAATGTCATCGCCCTCCTCCTCGTGGAGCGCCCATGGGATTTGGAGATTAAATCAAGTCCGGAATGAAATTGATTTCTCAAACAATCCCATCTCTGTCCCAATTTGAATAGACGAGGAGGAATGGAACTCGATTAGGGGAAGAGAACCGAATCTTGGGAACGGAACGCCTCATTTCAGAACAATTAGACTCACAGCTATAATATAATATACTTTATACGCTCATTGCATCATGCGATGAGTGGCAACCGTCCCGTACTACATCAAACCGGAAGTGTTTAATTTCATTCAAAATAGAAAGAGAAAATCTCGGAAAGTTAACGGTGGTTTGACTGTGATAGAAAACAAAAATATTACATTTATGTAGTTAAGCTGCTAATTAATTATTAATATACGCTTTCTTTTGTATATTTTGATCGTATGTCATTCAATAGGAAACAATTTGTTATAAAAACCAAAAAAGTAACAATCCATCTAATGATTTTTCTTCTAATCTAAATGAATTTCAATGACTTCAGTCTTGTACTCGCTTCAATATCTTTCTTTTCTCCCTCTCACACCCTCTCACTGAAATGCGTCTATGAGACCAAAACGTTAAGAAAGATTAACAAAAATTATTGAACCCATCGAATACACTATCATCATCCATCAGGCCTCAAGAATATTAAGGCTAAATTTATAGCTAACCATCTTGTAAATTGTTCAGTTTGTTTGTTTTCTAATTGTTGAGGTTCAGTAAAAGTGCCCTGCAAGAAAGCTAGAGCGAAATATTGATAAAAATACAAAAAATTAAAGGTTTTTGAATAATATTTATTTCATCTTCCTTTCTCCTAACTGATTTGTTCAAAAGTTGCCTATGGTCTTTGAAAAAACCCCAGGATGTTGTTCACAAATAATTACAATAATTTTCAAAACTATTGAAAGGACTGTTTGCCCAATCTGTCGAAAATCATTTGAGTTTAACAAATAACAACAAAATCGTAATGGCGCCAGTGAACTTCAGTACTAAAAGTTTGAAAGTTTAATGATTAAATTTCCATATCTTAGTGCTTGCCAGAGACCAGATTTAACATAAAAGTTTCTCAAATCTACTATCGATTCTAAATAATTCAACGGTGAATAATTTTCCAGAGAATGGGGCACAAGTGCATAAATCTTGTATATCCGTTATTTCTAGAATGTATGTATATCTAATCCATCGTGAAGGGCGAGAAAATTGTTAAATTTATTATTTATTTATAAGAACAATACACAACGAAATAATTGATTAAAAAATATTCGATAAACTTATGTAGAATGCAATATAAACAAGGTTTCCCAATCTAAATCGCACATTACATAGAATTTGGCAATTGGTATATTTCGAAAATAAAATGAAATAAAAAAATTTGAAAGATAATGCCGAAATTCATTATAGATTTTTAATGTTTAATCTGTGGGTTTGGGCGTCTGACTACAGGCTTGTAAACCACGCTGGCGTGGGTTCGAGTCCGACCGACGCCCCTGGAATTTCTGACTGCCCAAAATTCTATTCACCAACACATACTTGGGCCTGGCTAATGTGGTAAATATTTATCTTTGGGCTATGTTGCTTTATTTATAAGAAGTATCTATTTAATACTTTAATAGATTCAATAATTACAACATAAACAGAGTGTTGACATATGCAACACAAATCCAAATAACTTAAACATCGATTAGGTTTCGTGGTCCGATTGGCCAATTAAATTTTTTCAATTAATTAATATTTAAGTAAGGTATTGGTCGAGATAAAAAAGTCAGTGCCACGAGTGGGATTTGAAAAATGGCAAAAAAGAGGGAAAAATTCAAAAAGGTGAGGTTGAGATAGGAAGATGGTGTCCGAGTGGATCGAAGTCTCGATAGCTCAAGTGGTAGAGCAGCGGCGTATTTAGTCGAAGGTCGTGGGTTCGAATCCCGCTCGAAGCAATGACTATTTTATCTCAACCAGTATCTTACTTAAAGATTAACATAAAAAGTTGAAAAGATAGTAAAATCGATTAACAGGGGGGTCGAATACTTTGATTTTTACCGTTGTATTTAATTACATTTCAAGTTTTTCTATTACAACTCTCAATAGTGATAATCTGAATTCTTAATTTTACCTATTGTATTTTTAGTTAGTTTAGTCAGTTCAATATAACAAAACAACATGCACAACTAGAGTGAAATCCGCAAACCAGGCCAACACTAACAGATACCATTCTCTACGTCCGACCAATCATCATACGGGTAATCACGGGCCTATTAGCCTGTCACAAAGGAGACCCTAGATTGGGAAGGTGCAACTTTAATCATCATTGTCAACCAATTACCATCCTCTCCGGGCTTCTGCGTCTCAATTAACACAGTCAGCGATCTGTGAGAACATTGCATTGTCACCAGTTCTTCGTCGATGGATGTTTTGTAAGAGGAAGGGATTTATTTATGGAGTGATTTATTCGCGATGGTTGTTCGTTGTTTACCACGTGTTCACTAAATCAAGGGCCGACTATAAATCACATACAGCTGTTTATTAGCAGTTCCGTCGGCCTTATACCCAAGGAGATCTGATTCACGCTACACCTAACGTTTCGTTCTGGCGACGACGGCTGAATAACTCAATAATTCTCAAGCTCAAGCTATCAATCTGACAAAGATATTCATTTTATTCATCAGTTTTTGAAGCTGTATCAATGTATATAGCTCCTGTATTAATTTTCGATAATAATTTATCTGCCATCAAAATAGTTTCTCGCTGAATCCTAGTAATACGCAATCAATAATTATTAGAAACGCTAGGATTACTGATGGAAAAATACTCAACTGTGCCACAATAGACATGCTAGAAAATAAAGACATTGAATACTCAGAATACGTAAAACATCTTGGTCTTAATTCATTAAACATTAAGTTGGAACGAGTAACAATTATAGATTTAAATAAGAAACAAAGTATCATAAGGTATATATTTCATGTTATAAAGTGATCACTCCATGTAATAAATAATTAAAATTTTTGATAAAGAACGTATGCGTTTAAAATTAACTATGACTGCAATAAAAAATGAAAAAACAAAAGTACTCAATTATTTACACAAAAAATCCAATGCGTTTCAAATGTTCATGATTTTCAAGAAAGAGTACTAAACGGGTTAACAATTCCAAAACATAAGACATTAGTGAACAAATTCTTTCTTTTTGAAACGACAAAAATGTCCTAAAAATGTAGAAATATTATAAATAAAAAAGTGAAGTTTCACACTCTCTCTCTCTCTCTCTCTCTCTCTTTCTCTCTCTCTCTCTCTCTCTCTCTCTCTCTNAATATTGCTAGAGAATAACATAAGAAGATATGCACAAAATGTATAAAAGATACTAGGTGTCTCAATAGACCACAAACTCAAACGGATAAAGCAAATTAGACTTGTTGTTAGTGAAATCTATTCACTTTTGCACTGCTTTAATAAAATCGTATGAACTAGTAATTTATTTTGTTAGGAAGACAATAGTTAATGAACTCCTAACATCATTTACCAAATTTCTGATTGTCTGATACAAACAAGCGTGATATACAAGTAATATAAAGTGCATGTGTAAGAGACGAACGTACGATAGTACTTATAGATAAATATAAGTGAATAAAAATGTTAAGATACGAGAAATTACAAAAAATGACCACCGTATCAACAATGTTTACAATTAGTCCATATATGTTTAGCGGTCATAATTGACCGTATTAATTATTTCAAGTAATTATTCGTTTTACCTAAGGTCTTGGTTGAGATGAAAAAGTTAGTGTGACGAGCGGGATTCGAACCCGCGACGTTCGGCTAAATACGCCGCTGCTCTACCACTTGAGCTGTTGTGACTTTTTATTGAGCCGAAGGTCGTGGGATGGAAACTCGCTCGTCACACTAACTTTATCATCTCAAGATCTTAGATAAAATAAATAATTAATGGAAATGATTTCATGATTATACCCTCTAAGCCACCGAATTATCGACAGAGAAAAATTACGACATTAAAATTAACCCAGTATATTCGAACTTTCAATTCATAGAAATAAAACATACACCTACTGTTTGTTTTAGCAGCGTAAAGCTGCTTAATTATGTTTCAAATAGTATTTCCTCTGAAATTTTCGTACTGTCGAAAATCCCTAAAATATACGATGGAAATTAATTAAAAACATCATTAAATGTGGAAAAATAAATTATTTAATATTATGAATTATAAAATATTGTGTGTTTTTGCATTCTCCAAATAACTATAATAAAAACGAAAATGAAAAACTAGTTGGTTAATTAATTTAAATTCTTTTAATTAATCTAAAATTCTTGTTAAAGTTTTTATTGTTTATATTTTCTTTTTTCTTTAGATTGGTATTCATTGTTTTTTTACATAGATAAATACAAATGTTTGTATTGTGAATTATTTAGTAAAAAATGTGTAAAACTTTTTTCTTCCATTCTATTCCTAAAATAAAATGCACAGACCAAAAGAGGGTCCCTAAATTGTATGTACAATGTAAAATGAATAACTCAATTAAAAGAAAGAAAGGTCCATGAGCGTATTTTAAATATGTATTGCCATTTTACCAACACCATTGAAGTCTATTTAAAATGTCCCAACTGCAGATTCAATTTTCTCAATAAAAGAGTTCGTAGATTATTTTTACTGTCTGAAACGGTTTAGAGGAATAAAGAAAAAAGAAAAAAAGGCAAATCTAGTAGAAATTCTGTTAGGAAAATTGTCGTGTCGATTGAAGAAGTGATGCAGGTAATTTAAAGTCTAAATTCGTTGTCAGTTTCTATTTGAAAGGGCCGTGAGCTGTTGTGCCCCGGAGGGACAACTAGAATAGAAAACAATCCCAGGATAACCAGATCATCCCTTAAAGGCACGGGCCGTTCCTAAAAAGGTAAAAAAAAGGACGGCAGATCGGATCAGGGGGTAGACGAGAGAGGGAAAAGGCTTATTCGTTTACAGCGACTTGGCCGAAGCAAACACAGAGCGGAATTAACTTTTCAAAGCGCGCCAAAAACCACTTGTTGCAGCCCTTTTCCTCCCCGTCCTACTTTAAAAGGAGGAAGGAAAAAAAACGGAGAGACACGAATCCCACAAAGGGCTCATTACGGCGATGATATTAATCAAGGGATGTTTTCAACGATTCAGTCTTTGGTAAAAGTTTTTTTATTATTATTTTATTGTATCTGCCCGGTCCGACTTTCAAGGGTACAACCTCTTACGGTCTTTTCTCGGATGCTCAAAATGTCATCGTCGCTTTTCTTTTCAATTGAAATAATGGAGTAGGGTTATGAAAAAATACGATTAAAAAACCCTTTTGAGTTATTACGGTGAATTAAGAAAGAGGGGAATCGTTTTGCTTCCGCTGGTTTTAAGAAAAGAGGAATTTCTGTTTTAAAAGATCTTCATTCCCCCGAATCTCCTTTTTATTATAGTAAGTTATTACTTTAATCTTAATCGGCATGTTCTTTGAGACTTAACCACCCAGTCAATGGGGGAGATTGAAAACCTTGAATTCACAACGATTATCGACTGGTTTAACAATCGTAAATTAACGAAGAAACACGACATTATAACTCTTAATATACGATTCACCATTTTAACAAAACGAATTGTTAGATATTTCAGATTTTCCTCTTTTTCAAGGGCTGAATTGCGTGGAACACACGGCTGACGTTGATGCCAAAAAGGACGAGATGTCAGAACTCGGCCGAGTAATAAAACAATCCCCTGCTGTCCGCCGAACTGTCTGCCTGTCTGACTCGGAAATGCTTGTAGGCATGACACGTTTGACAGGACGGTTACAGTACGGCTTTAAATCAAAGCACCAAGCACGTTTCAGCGGCATCTCCGTTACGAACGAAGGGCGTACAAAGAGATTCTGTAATTGTGTTGGATGTATAGAAGAAGAACACATCAATAACTATGGTACTACTGGTTGATAATTAAAAAAAAACAAATGTGAACACTTGTATAGAAATTGCTTCCTTTGATGAAAATAAAACTATTATCTATAAATTTGACCCTCCTGCATGTTCATCTTTTTCTACAGCAAAAGGCTAAGTACACTCCAAAATATTATGAGCCAAATCCAAAAATAGCTGCACTAAAATGTCAAATTTACTTGACTTCTCATTTCAGTTCCATTCTACATTTTTCCGTCCTTTAAACGGATTTATTAGCATATAGAATTCACGTTAATTGGTTTACAAAACTTTTTAAAAACATCTGTAATTTTTGCTTAATCGTATTGTTTTTTAAGAATTCTATATTTTAGCGGTATTTTTGATTGCAAAAAATATGATTTGTATAATCAAAAAATACGATCCTATAGAGAAATGGACGTAATTGTAAAACCTAATGGCTCATGCGTAGTATTTAGTGACCGTTAATTAATGATTATTTAGAGATCGTGAGATGCGGTCTGGTGTGATGTAGGTTTAGAAAAACGTTTTCTTTATCGTGCCGACGTTTCGAACTTTATTTAGATCCTCTTCAGACCCTGGGATTTGTTAACATTGTTTAAATTGTACAAATACATGTAAGATGTGAATATGAATTTATACAATGATGTACACAATATAGAAATTTTAGCTTTAATCAGAGTATTTGTACTCTCTCAAATTGTGTGTTTTCTGTCTAGATGTGACATGTTGTGTGCCGTGTTAAGAGTGTCGTGAGATATCACTGGTTTTTTGTTTATATATGTTTGATTTTGAAGGTGTGAAAAGAAAGAAGATATAGAACTTTTTTTTTTTTTTTTTTTTGAGTCGGCTTTTTTGAGGTGAAAGGGGCCGACAATTGAAAAAAGGTATATATTTTATTCACTAGTTTTCGTGGTCCGCTTGATCAATTAATTATCTTTCAATTAATTAAGGTTTTTTAAATCGAATCCCGCTCGTGAGACTGACTAATCTTAGGTGAAAGATTTATTCGTTATCATCAATTCCCCCCCCCCAAACGCAGTAACAGGCAAAACAAGATAAAATGTTAAGGTTGTAGAAGGTTACAACGCTCAGTGTCTTTTGCACTTCTAACACAAATAAAAAAAGAGTCAGGTTGAAGCCTGCATACATGTAAATATTTAGTCAAATATACTAGTTTTCCAGTTTTTTTTTTCATAATATCTTATATGTATTTGTATAATTTAAAAAAGTTTGTAAATCCCAGGCTCTGAGATGATCTCAATAAAGATCGAAACGTTGGCACGATAAAGAAAATATTATTCTAAAACCTACATCACACCAGACCGCATCTCACTATCTCTAAATAATCACTAATGATTCGTGTAGAAGTAAAAAACCGACACTAATAAATTTGGACCATTTTTTGTAACGGATAAACGTACATGGTACATGTAGCCTTAGGAAATAAACTGATGTGCTTATTTATTACTTACAATGTTTATGTGTTTTAAAGTTATTTAATGCTTCTGTTATCGGCTTTTTCCTATACCTAATATCAATTGTTATGACCGTACGAAAAATTTGTTTACAATGACGAGACAAGCGCAATTGTGTGTTTTCTTTTTTCATCGTTTCACGTACTTAGATCCGCTTAATTTCGCTATATTGGATAATAAGCGCATAAAGTTGCCATTCGATTTTGCTTTTGTGGGTCATCTTTATATCAAAACCTAACAAACCTTCCAAATTCCGGTTTTATCAGTTTATTATCAACTTTTGTCTAGGAAAAACTTTACAAATACTTACAAACAAATCCCTTCTATCCTCGGATCTTTTATTTCTATCTAGAAATAAAATCTATTCACGAGATACCATTCTACTATAAAACAAGGTTAGTCGTTTCCAATCACGCGGGATGGCTTCGTAGATTTGGTCCGTCGGTTATTTCATCTCACAAACTCACTATTGAAGAATGTAAAATGCTGTCAGCCAGCTTATGAGACCATAAACCAAGATATCTATGGAAAAACCATAGAATTGTGGGGAACCGCTAAACCCTTGAACGTCAAGAATATTATATGGGAATCGTTCTTCACATGAGCACAAAGACCTCATGGAAATTATAACCTGGACTTCAAAATACTCTATATTTAATTCTCTAATCTTATAGATACATAACAAGAATATCTTATATTTTTTGGGTCCGACATGGATAAGATCGATCCGCCGACTGCTCTCTGACCACGGAAGTACCACCAATGCTCTATATCCTTTATATCGCAAATCTCCCGAATATTCCAACAACCCCTTGCACATCGTTTCCCAAAGTCACAGCAGTACGTTCCTACAGTTGCTTCAGAAAACCTTCCAAGGCATGTACGGTAGATTGGTGAAAACTATGGAAAAATCCTCGCTGGTTTGGTTCGAATATTTCATCTCATGAACCCGTCACTGAAGACTACAAAAAACCCTCTAACTGGGCAAACAAGTAAGGAGTCAGGCCAAGATGGTCAGACCAAATACATGTACTAGTCTGTGAACTATAATATAAGTACTAAGTGATGTTTTGAATACACTTTGTATGTTAGCAACATATTTTTGAAACAATAATTATGTAATACCTATGATACTATAAGATAATAAAAGTAATTATAAATACTATAAATAACAAAAATATATAAACAAACAAAAAACAAATATATAAACAGAAACTCGCTTCTATGAATTCATCATGGCTTCTATAACTTGCCATGACCACCTTTATTAAGCCCATCACTTAGTATGTTGTAAATCATTTAGACACACGCATTACAAAAAAGCTTACTGATGCTAACGGATACCATCTTATTGTGAATACTATTGCATCTTCTTTCGAAAACGAAGGAGTACCACTTTGGGGCTTTCCTCGAGGTGGTGCATGCTTTCGATCGTGTGTGCCAACAGTCTTTACTCTGGAATCTAAAATGCATTTTACCATTTATACACTTTCTAATAGTAAAATGTTCTAAAATTTGACTGATAGGTACTTTAGAGGTTGTATCGTCGTACGCTTTGTTTCTTGCAGGAGTTCCAAAGGGAAACCTCCTGGGTCCACTGTTATACAGAGCATACACTGCCGATATCCCTTCTCATTTTGAAACTAAGGTTCTTACATTTTTTAATCACATGAAATGGTATACTGAAACCTACAAACACACTTCAAAATCCAAAAGGACAAATTTTACCCTCCTGCCCCGCATTCCCCCTCCAGTCTATTACTATTGTAATCCTCTTCAAATCAAAAACTCTCCCAATTTAACCAAATCCAATTCCCATGTTTACATGAGAATTAAAGCAGACCCATTTTGTAAGAAGTGGTACGAATAGGTCCATTAAGAGAGTGTCCGGTCATATGGAACCTTCTTCTTAAATTAATTATGGTTTGAAGTTGAGATAAAAAAAGTCAGCGTCACGAGCGGGATGTGAACCCACGACCTTCGGCTTGATACGCCGCTACTCTACCACTTGAGCTATCGTGACTTCGATTCCCCCGGGCACTAACTTCCCATCTCAACCGCACCTTTTGAATTTTCCCTCCTTTTTGCCATTTTTTAAATGTCGTGTAATCTATTTCATTCTCGGCGACAAGTGAAATGGCCACGGAGAGCTTTAGTGAAGTATACTTCATTTTAATTCATTAAGTTCACTATTTTTCGTGGTCCACTTGACCAATTAATAACACACAATTAATTAAGGTTTGGGAAGTTAGTGCCCGGGGGGATCGAAGTCACGATAGCTCAAGTTAGAGTAGCGGCGTATCAAGCCGAAGGTCGTGGGTTCGCATCCCGCTCGTGACGCTGACTTTTTTTATCTCAACTTCAAACCTTAATTAATTGTAATATATTAATTGGTCAAGTGGACCACCAAATAGTGAAATTCTTCTTAAAGTCAAACATTCTACAATCTGTCTATTCTGCCATTTGAGTAATCTATCGATCCCTTTCCCTAGTGGAGTTTGTGTTTTTTCTCATCAATGTTACTAATTAGGTTCAACGCAGATTGTGACAAAATAAATAATACTTTTTTTTTTATTCCAAAAGATTTATTCACTGCTTTTTATCTGAATATTCAACAAGATATACAAGTGATATCGTTTCTTATTTTATTTTATGATATGGCAGTTCTTTCTGTTTCTTATCTTTCCTGATTAGACTTGGCATAACGCTTTACGTTTTGTTTGCCATCGTTTTGTGTATCCGTTTTTCTCAATACGGACATAAATTTTTCTTTTATGACCGTTTGTTTAAACGAAAAACAAAACCCCCAAGAGTTGGCGCCGGCGAAACCCCCCTAAACAAAACGTATCGCCGGTTTTTTACTGTCAAGCCATAAAAATGAACTGCGGAGGTAAATGAAAATCACTTGAGATCAGATATTTTCTGTGATGCAAATGTCGATTTGTTATCAAAATTACGTTTCTTTTCGTTTTACACCGGACCCATTACCATTATCACGAAACTCCGGCCGCATATGTAAAGCCGGATTGCGTCCAGGGTTGTTTCATTAAAACGGTCTTACGGCCGAAAACAGTGGATTAAAACGGGATATCTTTCCTGGCTATATATAAAGTTTAACTAATTAAATATCTAAGCCTTTCATATAATCCCTGACTTAAAAAGGTAATGATAAATAACTCTCGTTCCCCTTTATACGGTGAGTGCAAAAAATAAATAACCCGAACCTGTAACAAGACCTCTCTATTTTTCTCAATAGGCTTGGTATATTTAAAACGAGTCTAATAACATATAAATTATTTTTAGTTAAATTTAAACCACCCAATTATAATGATTTGCGCCTATACTTTTGAGGTTAATTACCAGGATGCTAACGAGCGTGTGCGGACAAAGAGGTGGTGATAAATGGATTACCTCGAGGGCAGCCTCTTGAACAGCACAAGCAAATCAGGGGTCTTTTAACGTTTTACCTCGGATATTTTCGGACCCTGCGTCTCTTACAAAGGGGACCGTCCCTGTGGTATGAAAGTCGAAATGAATCTTCTAGAGGATCATTTATATACGCATTTTACTAAAATAGGAAAATCATTCGTCAGTTATCTATGATTTATTGGTTGCTTAATGAATAGAATCGGCTGTGTGTAATGGTAATTCTATTGCTATGTAGACAATTTTTTGCTTCTGTTTATTTGTGTATTTGTGTGAGATAAAGAGAAACAGAAAATCAAACAGGCAAACAGAAGTAGACGAAATATAGCGAGTTGAAAAAAGAGAATACATATATTTCAAACATAGTCATAGAAGAAAGAAAGATAAATTCATACTGTCAGACAATGACAGAGGAAATATTGTAGATGCAGTCAGACAGAGAGTCATATTTACATATATTATATACTACTACAACTTCATAGATAAAGAAGAGAATAAGAAGAGAAAGAGAAGACAGAGATAAAGGGGAGAGGGAGACAGAGATAGAAGAACGACAGGGTGAGAGAGATTTTGAGTGTGAGGGGGAGAAGATGGAGAGAAAGACGATTAACAGACAGGCATGCAGAGAGCGAGAAAGATAAAGAGAAGGAGCAAAAGAGAAAATATACATAGACAGACATGCCGAGACATAAAAGAAAGAGAGAGAGAGAGAAAGAGAGAGAGAGAGAGAGAGAGAGAAAGGGAATAAAAGGGATGGAGAAAAAGAGAGCATAAAAAAATGTATGACGGATAAACATAAGTACAGAGAAAAAAGAAAGTTAGAGATATAAAGATAAATAGATAGACACAGAGATAGAGAAAGAGAGAGAGAGAGAGTGTGAGAGAGTAAAACACAGAAACAAACAAATATGGACATAGCAAAGAGAGAGACAGTTAGGGAGATGGGAAGAGAGAGAGAGAGAGAGAGAGAGAGAGAGAGAGAGTGAGTGAGTGAGTGAAGAAGAGAAGGCGGAAGACACAAAAGGGGCAAACAGATACAGCAATGTAAACAAAGAACAAGGTATTTGGGTAAATAACTGTTACCCAATTATTTTTGATGTTATTATAACAATTTGTAAAAACAAAAACAAATTAACAGAAAAGCTGACCGTCTTTTTTATAAAATAAAATATCAGTGCTTACCTTCTGCATGATCAACTACCAAAAATTAAATATCCTAAATTTCTAGTAAATACTATATTTCGTCGATCTTCCTATTCATTTATGTATGTAAATTTTATATACGTTTTTTCCATCCCTAATTTAAATATTATTGAATAAATTACGTTAATTTTTGATAATCATTTTGTATGGATATAGTTTCACTCATCTTACCTTAGAAATTGTTAGTTCATTGACCTTATCCCTAGTTTTGAGAGAAATTCGACACAGTGTAAACTGCCGCAAGTTATTAATTTCACTAAGACCTAATCAATACTGATAATACATTATTCAACCCGGTCGAGCATCCTCACAGTAATTAAACAATTGCTATCTCCCACAGATCCAAATTTCAGGTTCAACAACCGGATTCCGTGTCCGGTGATATCCTATCGTTTATTTTTCCCCCGAGTACTACTTGGATTTTCAATATTCTATATAAAATCCACTCGGATTGAAAAGTTGAGTTGGATTAGATAATGGGGACTCTCTGCCGCGGGAGTGGGCACGGCCAGGGATAAATATTGACACCGAGGGGGGGAATTCTAAATCAATGAAACGAAACAAGTCAATATTGTGTCGGCGAGGTTAGGTAAGGCTATTGACTTTGGTCTCGAAACTAGTGTAGATTGTGTTTGTCGATCGTTCCTTCTGAAAAAAAGCCTGAGAGGAGAAAGCTCAGCGGCTGAAAGAAAATATAGGATGAGGTTTTTGAACAAACACTACGTAGATTTTGGATGATTTTATTTATATTATATCAGGATTTAAAAAAAGCAGGCGTTTTAATGTAGAGTTGAGGATTATTTTTCACCAAAAATTCTTAATTTTCTTCTATATGTAGTTTTTTGTAGTCTGAATATCCTTGCTGGTTAGAATGTAAGACGCGTATCTCCTTCATTCCCGTTTTTTTTCTATCGTCTTTAACAATAATTTAATTTGTTATTGACAATTTCTTTATACACGTATTAAGATTGATTCTAGTATTACGGAAATGTCAGACAAGATTGACAGTTCTTAAGAACCACAGTTCGGTGGTCGGTATCGCGTTACCGGTAGCCTATTTCTGTCCGAGTGGTTCAGGTTGAAAGAATTTAACATGGATTGATTCAATCGGAAGAATCGGTTTGGCCGACTGTGAAGGTTCGACCGCTAAATCGGTCCATTCAGTGTTCTGGCCAAGATCCCCATTACTCAGCCACTAAAAGTCCCGAGGATTCGCAGCTTGTCAAAACACCACAGGCCGAAACCCTCGGGTATATAAATACATCATACCCTCCTTGATTTTGCTTTCTTATGTGGGAAAACAAATTCGTCTTGTTTGTTTTGAAATTTTCCGATTGGCTTTCTGTAATTGAAGAGGCTGTCCTCATTAGGCCTAATATTTGTACAGGGGAGGATAATTTACCGTTATTTGTTTTCCTGGCCTTTACCCCTTCCTTTGAAATTGTTATTCTTAACCGGATCATGTGAAGGAACAATGAAGCGAGCTATTTCCGTCTTGCATTCCACAGGATAGAAAAAAAACTCCCTGCCTGTTTCTTATGGAAACGGGGATAAACTGATTTCGAGAGTGTGAAAATCCCGGCTCATCCTCGTCTGAATTTTTAACTCGGCTGTATTAAATATTAAACACCTGGCTGCAAACCGGTTGCAGATACAGATTGGTAGACAGAGGGGAAATGCGATCAATTTTTCAGAAATAACAGAAAATTCTTCCTGTCCCCTTCATGAATAATAGGGCTGAATTTTGCCTGGAGGCTGCAGCCCTCTGCCTACTGACGGTGGAGAAGCGGTCGGAGGACGACTAGTGGGCTTTGCCTGTTCCAAAACATTTCTGTTTCTTAACCAAGCCAACCACGAGCGGTGCTTTCTGTTAAAGTTTTTCCAGCAGTCGGAGCCGCGTTTTTCCCTTTGCGGTAATAAAAACATTTGACGAAAATTACCTATTTTTTTCTTCATTTTAAATTTGCAAAATACCTTGAAAAAAAAAAAAAAAAGATCTCGAACGAAACTGATGAATAAAAACAGCTGACCTGATCTCTTTTCAAGACGTGTAAACAATAATGACTAGATAAGCATTGGCAGCTACCCGAAATCGACATTGTTTTAAAAAATAAAGGGTACTTTTTATGAAAAGTGTGTTTTTTTACTATCTCCGTCTGTGGAATAGAGTTTGTCAAGATAAAAAATATATTTGTATTGGTGTTATGTAGGTTTAGAAAACCATTTTCTTTATCGTACCAACGTTTCGATATTTATTGCGATCATCCTCAGCGCCGAGGATTTATATACATTGTTTAAATTATGCAAATACATATAAGATATGTCTACTGATTTAAACAATGTTTATAAATCCAAGACCCTGAAGAGATCTCACTAAAGATCGAAACGTTAGCACGATAAAGAAAATGATTTTCTAAACCGACATCACACTAGATCGCATCTCACGATCACTATATAATCATAGAAAATACAAACATTGCTTAAAACAAAAGGGATCAAATAAAATAATTGAACAACGCTATGGACTTACTGTACACTTTTATTAAACTTTATTTTAATTTAACATTATTTTTTTAACTATTCATATAGTTCTTGGTTGTTTTTTTTAAAGATCGAGATATAGAAACATTGTTTTATTTCTATTATTTGAATGAGGTTGTTCTACTCAAATTTCGAGCGGTGGGGTGAGTGAATCATCGACTTTATTTTCAATTGTATTGTTTATTATAATTATGTAATATTATATATTCAAATTGTACAAATAGATATAAGATATGGCTAATAATTTAAACAACGTTTATAAATCCCAGGCCCTGAAGATGATCACAACAAAGATCGAAACGTTGGCACGATAAAGAAACTGTTTTTCTAAACCTACATCACACCAAACCGCATCTCACGATCGCTAAATAATCATAGAAAATATAAACATTGCTTCAAAACACAAAAGGGGTAAAATAAAATAATTCAAAGACGCTACGAACTTACTTGATATTATTTTTTAATTATTCATTTAATTCCTGTTTTTTTTTTATTAGAATGAGGTTTTTCTACCCAAATTTCCAGCGGTGGGTTGAGTGTCTCACCGGCTAAGATTTATTTTCCCTGTGAGAAATACAAGCGTGCCTAACTGCAATCCATCTCACGTATGGCTCCAATCACCGTTTCAAATATTCAAATCGGAAAAATGTCGAAATCGCACGTTCCAGATGGAGAAAGGGGGATGGAATCTGACATATTGCTCTGTCGGGGGCGTTAAAGCGACGGAGACTTTTAAGTTTTTCATCTTTCCAACCTCGCCCTCCTACCATTCGGAGACATACGGCGGTCGGTTTCTTTATAACCGTCTCCAGACTGGCATTGCGACGGGGGGATGTTTGATTTATAATGCACTATCAGACTTCTCTTCCCGAACGTACACGGCGCTTTAGACGGCCATGAATATTTTTAAAGTACTTCTTCCCTGGAATAAGGTCATATGTCACGTGATTGGAATCAGATTTAAAGAGATGAATGCCATTAAAGTACTCTTGGACGTCTGTGAGTTAAAATGGATCTGTTTGTAAAAGAATTGTATTATTTGGCTGCAGGATTGCATTATTTGGAAGCCACTTTACCTCTACGAGAATCGATTTGATACCCGTTAACCTGCATGGGCAATGCCGGTTTACCTTTATATCGAGGTGGCACATAGGTGTTTATGCCATAAGTAATACTAACTTGTATTAATATATAATAAAACACCTTAGAATAGGTAATTTTCACAATACTGTTATAAATTTACAGTTTCAATGTTAAAACATTTAGATTATTATGTAGCCTATATATGTACAATTCTAAATGGATGAGCACAGTGGGTCCGTCGTAGCCAAACGTTTGTGTAATTCAAAGATGTTTCAATTCAAGAGAATTTTTTTACAAACTACAGTTGTATTTCAATTAATGATGGTCGGTTATTTTGGCCTTGCGCACTCCAAACTCTACTGACGATTTTCGCTGCATTTTGAAAAATTGCGAAGTCTGTGTTGAAGTCCTTTCCGATCGCCTGTCAGACGCGTTTCGATGTTTGGTGGTGGATTTTAGTCAAAATTATTATTCACGAACACAGTGATTCAACGTATGGTCCCGAAGAAGAAGGCAAACTCAGTTGTTATTGCCAATCTTTCGACTTATTTTCAGGCCATCATCAGGACAAAACTATGACAGTCCTTGGCAATGTTAGAACATTGTCGGTCTTCAAGGAAATTAGAAATCGCCTGAAAAAACGTAAATATGTCAATCTGTACAATATTTGAGCTTGTTTGCCCTGTTGATGATTTTAAAATAGGTCGAAAGCTTGGCAATAATAACTGAGTTTGCCTTAAAATGAATTTGCTTACTTCTTCGAGACCATACTCTTTATCCACAATATTGGTGAGTGAAAAAGCAGTCGATATTTCTAATACTGAAAATTATTATTAAAAACTGATGATAGCGAGAAACCGAAACATGACGAGCCAAAATTTCGAGAATAGGCAGACCAAAATGACCCTATATGACACTAATCCTGTTTTTTCAAAACTTCCAGAATTTTTGTCAACATACACATGTGTACCTGCTTCGTTGTGTCCTCCAGCCTTGTTTTACTATCAATTTTTGCTCTGCTTTATATGAAATGTAATGGAGATCACGATGGCCGAGTGGGTAGAGACCGCCTAGGTGTAGCTGACCGCCGTGTTCCGGCTTGTATTACCCACGCTAGCGGTTCTAGGTTCGAATCCCGGCCTAGCCCATTTTATTTGAGATTAATTTAAAAAAGACAATGTACAGTGGTTTGGACTTCTTTTCTACACCCGATGAGTAGTTGGACGTTAAGCCATCACGTACGACAGAAATAGACAGGCAAACACTTTAAGAAAAACGGGCTGAAGAGGGCGCCATGGCAAACTGCAACATCAAACTCGGTTAATGTTTAGTGTAAACTCGAGGCTTTGGAGTATATTTTTATTCGGCTTGTTTAAAATTTATATAATCGAAACCAGTATGAGATTAGTAGAAAATTTAGGAAAATAAGATCGTGGATGCGTACATATAAAAAAGCACGGTTGTTCAAAAAATACGCCTGGCGAACCTTACTTCGTTATTACAGAATGTTTACATATTTAGTTTTAGATTAATTTGGAAAAGGTATTGCATAGTGTTTCCGAGTCCTTTTCACGTCAACCGATACTTGGACTTTATGCTCTCCTTTATGACGGATTACTTTTCTTTTACTTGAAGACACTTATGGCACTTCAAAGAAAAAAAAAATACTTTGAACTAGACCATTTGATACGGAAGTGTAATTAATTTTTTGTTCAATATTTCTGTTACAATATTCAAATTGTTATCAGTACAATTTTACAGATTTTTTTTATATATTTCACGTAGCGAACGGGTATTTGTAACGTTCTTCAATGCTTTTTAAGTTTGTAAAAATTTATTTATGTTTTAGAAAATTCGAACGGTTGTAGGGTAAGATGGAGTGTTGGTGTCAGAAGGATCGAAGTCACGATAACTCAAGTGGTTAGAGCAGCGGCATATTTAGCCGAAGGTCGTGGGTTCGAATCCCGCTCGTGACATTGACTTTTTTATCTTAACCTGGACATTGCATAAAAGGAATAATTAATTGGAAGTTTGTAAAAATGTTCATATAATTGGTTAACTTAGACTGGGCTGAAAATATGACTGCTTTATTCCATTCAGTAATGTTGTATTGTAATTCCAGAATTTCATTACAAAATTAAGTGATGTACTAAGGTTTATTTTCTGCTTAACCCGGCATTCTATAAAATAAATTAAAAAGTTAAGCTGTTTTGAGTTCTTAAAATCGCTTAATTCGGCGAACCTTTAGAATCAGCGATTTTTTTCAGCAGAATGTCCCAAGGTTTAATTGAAGTAATTCCATTTTAAAAAATCAAGGAAAATATTTGTGACGAGCTGCCAGGACGTGTTCCGTTTGTTAATCGAGTCAACTCTTTGAATTAGCAAAGTGTTGTTTCGTCCCCTCGGCCTTTTCCGAGGGAAACTATACACACTAATAAACAGAAGAGGAGTCGGATTTTTTTTCCTTTTTATCTCGCTTAAAATAACTCAACCTGATAAAGAGGCAGGGAAAGAAAAACAATGGTAGATTAAATAAAATATTCTGCTCTCTCGCGTGAGCCTCTAAGTTATATTGCGGTTATAAACAACTCTTTGAAAAATTAATCTAAAACGGTCTCGCTGAGTTTTGCCCGTTTCATCAACATCTCGCTTCTCGGAATGAAACTTTCTTCTAGTTTCAACTCCTTGATGAAACAGATGAATTTATGGCGTTCAAACAACGGAATACAATTACGTTGAAGGCTTTCGTTTAAAGCACCGGGAGCAATTTTATTACACGACACGAGACCAGGTCAACTATAACGAGGTTTTAGCCTTTAAAAAATTACTTGTCCAATTAAATGCCTAATTCGACACAAAAATAAACAGGACATAATTTAACTTCACTTACTTGATTATCTTGACACTATTATCCACGAAAAGTACTGAGGCTTTACACTTTGAGATCAACATTTCTAAAAGCTTGTTTGTATAATATTAATTAATTTTATAAGTCCTGATTTTATTTATTGATTCATCTGTACGTTATTTGCTGTTTTTTTTTTTTCAATAAACAACAATTTTTAATTATTATTCATAATTATTTATAGTATTTTCGTCTGACAAAATGATTTTAAAGTTAGGTTTGGAAAATAGCACGCTTCAAACTATAGCAATAGCATTTAATTATTTTTTATTAATTGTCCTCCTTTTTTTTAGTGATATAAGTAATATCTTTTCGTTTGTTTGAAAAATAACTCCTTTTTGATATGGCTTAAAAACCCAACAGTATAGTTACATATGTTTAAGTTTTAACTATATGTAACTAGTTAATAAATACTTAATAATAATATAAAAATATTTTGTAAAGAATATAAACATTTTATAGTTTTATACTCAAAACCAATTGTGGTGAGGCCGATTAGAAAGAAAACGCTTAGTACCTTCGTCGAACTTTTAAGGAATCTCTTCTTCAGGGCGATGAAACTATAATTACTATTTATTACAGTATTATATATATGTATTACAATCTCCTAATTATGATTTATGGATATTTATCATTTTAGGAAGAGCAATGGGGCGTAGACGAGAACATATGTCCTGAGGGGAGTAAATAAATAAAAGCATTACATAGTAGTATTAAATAAAAAATTACTATAATTAAGTCGTAATTTAGACAGCTGAGGGTTAAGAGAAAAAGAGGAGAATGATATATCCCCGCAACATTTTCACTCCAGAGAAGCTATGGAGGTGATGCTGTGGTTTGTGGCAGGCAGTTTTATGGAAAGACGCACAAACTTGATCTTCACCGACGTTTCCCTAATAGCTGTGCGATACATTGAGGATGTGCTATCAGAAGAAGTTGTTCCTTATATGCCACTAATTGCATTTGTTTTTATGCATGACAATGCATGGTCCTACAGAGCTGGGATCGTTGGTTACTGCTTGGAATGGGTTTCAATACAATGCTAAACAAAACGGAGGCTAGCATGTAGTATCTTCTTAAATCCTATGGAACACCTTTGGGAAGAGTTATGAAAGAAAGTAAAAACTCGCCCAGTGATACCAGAGATTTTGTAGGAATTAAACCTAATGCTTTTGGAGGAGTATGCACATATTCATAAAATCGATGCCACTTCGAATGCAAGCGGTGATGAACGCAAGAGGAAGCAATAACCCCAACTGAATTGAATATGTTCTTCATTGTTCTTTAGCACATTTTTGGCAAAATTGTTTCACTTAGTTTAATTTTGAATTTAGCTATATCTTATATTTCTCTTTAAAGGTATCCAGTAAACCACGAAAACTAAAAATTATTACGATTGCAAGTATTTCTAAAAAACAAGGGTGGCTATTAATTTTCCTCTCAGTGTATATAACACAATAACCTGCAAACAGTGTAAGCGATTCCAGTTGCAAGTTTATCAAGGCAAGATACATCAGAACAGTTGGTTCGCAACTTTTAAAACTCATTTTTTAAGCATTGAAGCAAGAAAGGTCGAAATCTCGTGGAATTCCATTGCATTGCCTGAAAAAAAGGTTGTTGAACATATAAAAATACTTTAAAAATGCATTTTGTGGTTCAAAATAGGTTGCTACTCTCTTAAGGTAGTATTTTTGGCCATAAAAAATCAGTTGAGGGATAAAATTCTTAACTGTTCTTACCATATTTCCCTACCGTTGTAAGTTCATAGTTGTAAGGAGTACAACAACTATTTAAGTGATGATGGGATAATAATTTGTAGAAAAATATGAGGCGGAACGTTTACCGTCTTGGTGACAAAATAGCCTCTGCGGTGTAATGGCCAGAGCTCCATCTCACTCTATTTCAGCCTGTCTTTTTCAAGGGTGCATTTCACTGTTCGAAAGGGGGTGGGAAAAGTATAAAACCTCAACTGTTTTCACCGTAGATCGATATGGCGGTGAGTTTGGGGTGAGTGGTTGTAGCGTAGGGTATAAAGAGCAGTTTGGATGTAGCGGGTGCATGTCGTGCAATAAAACCCTGGGACAGGAGGGTCCCGGGACATTAATGAAAGTGATCACGGACCTTAGCGTAAAAAAAGGGACCGGGGAACCCCTGAATCTGACGATTAAACTAAATCAAGACTTATTGGTTCGAAGTAAAAAGTTAAGTTGACTGGCATTGTTTGGAAGAAGTCGTGTCGAGGGTAGGTGGGGTCGGGTAATGGGTTTAATATCATTGTAAGTTGATCCGGGTAGGTACGTGCTTCGACTTCGGCTCACTTGCACAGATGCACTCGCTTCTGCCGCCCTTCCCGGACACTGCGGACCAGACACGAATTTAAATGATTCATTAATGGTGGAGCTTCGAAGCCTTCAAGATATTAATCCTGAACTCCGGGAGCAATTAAGCCTCAGACTCGGGACATCTAGGTGATATATATATATCCGATCCCAATCCACTTTTTCGCCTGTTTTAATTGAAACAATGAGTTAGGACCAATTGAAAGCCAGATACGAGTCTATCGAAATCCAATTGTCTCTTTTTTGCCGGTTGAATCGGTGTACGATTGGTCCATTTTTCCGATTTTCCAAATGTATTCGTATGATTGAATCTAAACGCTAGGTATATAATATGTATTCTATTCACTACATCTGCTACAAAAACATATATATGTATGTCTTTCGATCCTTTCAATTTAATGAAATTACATAAAATTTAAATTAAGAGTACAAGAATTGCTAGTGTGTTGTGCAAATTTGACATACCTCAAGGCAAAGAAAAAGAAAGAGTTTTTTCACAAAAAAAGAGAAAGAGATAGTTCAAATTAACTCATTTTGACTTTTAACTAACCATTTTTAACGCTTTCTTTAAACCATTTAAAACTTTAGAAGATGGTAGTAAATATAAGCATGAAAAACTAATTTGCGTATTGAGTAGAGTAGTAAGTATTTGAGGATTTTTAATATAAAATGATTGAGTTTTTTGAAATTCACATGGAATGTAATTATAGTTCAAATTAAAAATTACATAAAATTAAGTATAACAATAAAAGGATCTTTAATTTGGTATAAAGTGTTATAAAATTAAAAATAAAAATCAATAAGTCGTGTATTAATTCGAGACTTTTTAAAATATAAAATAGTTTATACAAAATATTTATTTCCCATTTAAAAAATCCTTTATATTAGATTTTATTTTACATAACTTTTAATTCTTTCAATTAATTATTCTTTTCTATGTAAGGTCTTGGTTGAGATAAAAAAGTCATCGTCAGGAGTTGGATTCGAACCCACGACTTTCGGCAAAATACGCCACTGCTCTACCACTTTTTTTATCTCTTCCAAGAACATACATAAAAAAAAAATTAATTGAAAGAAGTAACTTGGTCAATCGACCACTAAAACGTAAATAGATTAATAACTTTTAATTTTTACTTAATTTCATTTTCACGTAGTATTTTATATACAAACTCATTTTATATTTTCAAAAATGTTTCAAACGAAATGATGAATTCTTTAATTTTATAATTATATAATTTTTACCATTCTATATTATAAACAATTTCTTTTTTTAATTGTAATTAATTTCCGTATTTCTTTCTAACAGCCTAATTATTTTGTATGAAAAAAAATCAAATATACGGGAATTTCATATTACATGTTTATATTTCATACCATTTTAAGGTTATTTTAATACTTTAAAAAACGGGTTAATATCAAATTAAAAAGGTTTATTGTCAAATTAAAAATCGGTTATTTTAAGTTAAATTAGATTAATTTATAATGAAAAAGAGTTATCAAATTAAAAAGGCTTATTTTCAAATTAAAAATCGGTTATTTTAAGTTAAATTAGATTAATTTATAATGAAAAATAGTTAATTTTAGATTGAAAAGGGCTAATTTGACGGAAAAAGATGATAGTAAATTAAATGAAAACCTATGATTATTTTACTAATTATTTGTTTATTATTTTATTTAATATTTTAAATAAGTATCAATTTGGTTTTTATATTTTTAAATTAAAAGAAAAATACTTTACTTTGATTTATAATCCTGTAATAAGACTTTTAAATTGAATTTTAATTAATTTTTACGATCTATTTTTAAAAATTTCAAATTAATTATCTAGTTTTATATTTAATTTGATGTAATTTTTAGTTGTAATTAATTACAATATGGTCTTCTTAGAGACCTTTATTTTACTTTTTTTTCCTTTTCTGATGGCGTTATGAACTTGCTTATTCGTCAGAGACGATTCCGTTGATTTGTTTCATCGTATATAGTTGTGGGCGAAGGGTGGCGTGAAAAAAATGGCTAGGGGAGACGGTGGGAATCGAACCCACGACCGCAAGTGCTTATATTTCACACTATTTCCTACGTTTGTAGTGCTTTAAACAAAGGGTTAGTTTGAAAATAAAAAAATGTTAATTTGAAGTTAAAAATCGTTTATTTGACTGTATGATAAGAAAACATATTAGCTTCGACTCGGTGAATTGTATAGCTATAACAAATTTACTCGTTTATGAGATGTTTACACCTCGTACGAGTTAGAAAGATTATGTTCGATATTCAACGTGGTGTATAATCAGTGTTGAATCGATCCCATCCATATTGATCGGCTGTTAGTCTTCATGAGCCTTTCATGTTTGGCGCTCGTTCCGTTCTTTCTCTACATAGTTTCCTGACGTGCGTATGGCTGGGTCTTCGCAGCGAAAATAGACCGACTGTAAATGGAAAGTACACTTGTCAGTGATGACTCATAGCGAGTACAAAATGTAAGCTTGCACATTTTTGTTAATAGTTGTTCCCTTCGAGTGTATTTTTTTAATTTTTAAATAAAACCTTTTGTCATTGTTTTTAATTTGTGTGGATTTATCTTTTGTGTTATTTTATGTCATGCTAGTAAAAAAAGACTGGCATAGTTGTGTGGTAGGAAAGTCGGTTGCTTACAGACTAGTAGTCTCAGAAAGTGGAGGTGTTCTCCGCCTGGCAGCCATTGCTATGCGAACCGCAAGTTGTCTCTCCTATGTTCTATAATTAATAAATTCCAAGGGGATCAATGGCTGAGCCTCGAGTAATTAAGTTTGTCCGGGATCCGCCGACCTTCCTCAGCACGTGTCCCTCCTTCGATAAAGAGTCTTTTTTCCCCCTCGACGGCCCGGGGTCATGAGTTACCCTGGAATAAAGAAAAATGAGACAATGAAGGCTTTTGGTTAATTAAACTCCAGTAGAAATAGCATTGTTAAAAAATTATTTTATCCTAATTAGGCGAACGAATATCAGAAGGGACAGATAATTATGAAAAGGGGAACATGAGCGCTTCGGGCGGCATTGTTTAGGTCGAGTTTGGAAAAATTTATTTTTCATTATCAGACTAGCCAAGTTTTATAGGTCTCCATAATTAATTAAATTCACAAAATTGTGCCGCACAAGACTGTAGGTATGCATGAAAACAAAAGCAGATCTTTCTAAAAACAACAAATGAAAATTGCTGACAATAAAAATAATTAAGGATTTTACGAAAGTGAAATTTTAGTTCTACAAAACTAATACAAAGTTTTCCACTTTTCGATACAATTTTTTTCTTTAATTAAACAAAACGTCACTTCTCTTCGGACCTTCACAACAAATATCAATTAAAAGCAACCTGCCGGGTGTCGTGTGTGTGTGTGTACTCTTTGTCTTTATCCTAATTTTTTTATACAGCCCAGGCGAGGTTTTTCGTTCAAATAGAAATGAGTATACAGTGCGTACGGGAAAACAATAATATTATTACAGTACAATAAAACTAATCAATTATGGAATAAATAAGAAGTGGGAAATCATCAAGACATATCAAAGGAAATTATTTTCTTCTACAAATATAAAACCAACATTCTTTTTTTATATATTATATTTATATATTATATATTTTATATTTTAAAAATATAAGCGCATAAATGTATCCATACCGGTATATTTACCTACATCACTCATATATACTTACATATTACCATGAGAGTTTACAGGTTGGATGGCTAAAGAGAAGATTATATCAAAAATCAATGAAAGAAAGAGCAGCGAGATGAATCGGACCACGAGAATTTAATATCTAATTTGCCACATGATTTTCCCCCAAGTAGGGTACATCGGTAAGACAAAAATCGATATTCAGCACTGGTTAAATAAAAATAGAAAGAGTAAATAGTTAAACGACTGGCTATTTAGTGAATTAACGTAATTAATTCTTCTAAAAAATACCAAACCGTATTTATAATTAATTAATATATTTCTTTAAATAACTTTATTTCTTCCTGTTCCCGTCATCAGTCTACAGGCATTAGAATTACAAAAGTTCTTAATGTAATGTAAATTGATTATTGCTTATCAATTTAATATAAACAAAAAAAATTTGTCCAAACATACCAAATTATTATTATTATTAAGATTAATTAAGGTTTTTAGTTGAGATAAAAAAGTCAATGGCACAAGCGGGATTCGCACCCACGATCTTCGGCTAGATACGCCGCTGCTCTACCACTTGAGCTATCATGACCTCGATCCACTCGGACACTAACTTCCCATCTCAACCCCACCTTTTGAATTTTCCCTCCTTTTTGCCATTTTTCACGATAGCTCAAGTGGTAGAGCAGGGGCGTATCTAGCGAAGATCGTGGGTTCAATCCCGCTCGTGCCATTGACTTTTTTATCTCAACTAAAAACCTTTATTAATTGTAATATATTAATTGGTCAAGCGGACCACGAAATTAGTGAATTTAATTATTATTAAGTTTCTTTATTTTTAATTCATATAAACATAATTATACATACTGATTAAAATGAAAATAAATTATCACCTTAACATAATAGGGACTTTTGATAAATAAATGATTACTTCATAAAGGCAAATATCAGGGTCATAGTTCCAAATTATGTATTTCTTTATTGTTTTTCAACATTTATTGAGTTCACAAATTTCTAAAACTGCTTCTGCTATAACCGAAAACACCGAGAAGCACCGAAAACAGTTTTGCTTCCTCTATTGGCCAAGTTTCACTATTTTGAACCAAATATCGTATCAAAATAAATATTTTTATGTCCAATATGCAATAATCTGTTATATGATGCCAGATTTCGTTACTGTAGCCATAAGGGGGGATTACTTATTATATTAAATCTTGCAAGATATGATCTATTTTTACCATAGTTTATCATGGCCATTGTGGATGTGAAGGAATGCTTTATATCTAGTCGAAGACGAGAAGTTACAGTCGAAAAATAGGTTTTGTAATTTTTGCATAATTGGTATTTTTCCATTCTTCTTCCCACTTTTTATGTTCTCCTGCTCCGAACGATTTTTGACGTAGGTTACAGGAACTTCAGTAAAACATATGGGGATTTCTTCATCCTTTGCTGCCCCTTTTGCGGTGAGAACTGCCATCGCATGCCCCACTTCACCATGTGCCTTGATCCAACAAATTGTAATGTCCCAACTGAAATCATGTCGCAATAGTTTTAGTTTTTTCTTGATTTCTTCAATTAATTTATGATGGTTTCTGTGGTCTTGAATCATTGAGATGGAGACTGCACAATCAATATGAATTATCGTTCTTTTTGCACCTCCCGTTTAATTCTCTAGGAACCACTCTCGTGCTTTCAAAATGGCCAGGAGTTGGCTTGTTTGTAGAACACCACGCTGCAATTCTATACTTTGAAGTTTTTTTTTTGTGCAATCAAGACGGCGTATCCAACCATGTTTGTAGTTTTGCTACCATCAATGAAAACTTCATAGTCATAATTCTCATTATGAAATCGTTCTCTCATTAGGAATCAAATTTTAACTCGTCTACGATTGTGGCATTTTCTGCCTCAGTTGGATGAGCCCTGTTTTCTGGGTTTACTAGCTTTTCTATTTCGCATAATGGCGGAAGTCGCCACTTAAGCTTCATAATAAATGTAAACAATTACCCAAGATTTGTCACATCATAGGAGCTCACATGGATCATAAAGAGGAGAAGAGTGGCCAAATATCTGTAAATATGGCCAATATATAGTAAATATCTTGAAAAGTATTGCAAAGGTACAACTATTTTACAGGTGCTTCTCCTTTGGGGTCCGGCATTAAATGATTTTTTTTAAATAAAAACTAATCTTGATCTAATGTATTCTTTACCTTATCATTAGATATTTTCTTATTTTATACCAATAATCGTATTTCTTAGCACAGCGAAATTAATATCGGAGATGGTTGTAGTATTATAATGTATAAACTTGGTATATGAGATTTTCAAAACATGGCTTACTATACAATATAATATCTTTGTACGCACGTTTTTGGATCAATATAAAGTGCAGGGTTTATTTAGATTGAATTTGGTTACCAAATTAAATGATGAGTCATTTGCATCTTATTCGCCCGGGTTGCAGTCATTTTCGGGAGGCTGACTATTTAAAGATGTAAACGAAGACTATTAGAGAGAAGATGAAAGTTGAAGTTGTGAGACCTCCCGGAGATCGAATTGCATCCACGTAATTGAAATTGAATTTTCGAACCGTTTCGACGTTTATCTGTCGCGTCTGCATCCATGCTCGTGGGAGGTCGATCATCCTTTTCCCTCCGGCCGATTTCCTCCGCAATTGCGTTATCGGCGACAAGGGGGAGAAAAATGCGCGACACGCGGAGTTGATAGCCGAATCAACACTGGATTACAACCAGAGAGGGTGTGCAATATGCCAGATTGCACACGTGTTTTCTGTGTATAACCACGTGTCCGCAATTAATCCAGCCGATTCGGCTTTTAGCCAAATTAATATCTCTATAGCAGACTTAGCGACTGCAAGAGAACCTGCTCGTTTAATTAATTAATCTAATATATTTCATAAAGCCCATACTCTTCCTTCCCATGCCACTTCTCTCTCGCACACCAATTCAGCAAATTGAATTCGTTTTCCACGGCTACGAACAATACGCTCGCTATTCCTTCCCTACCTACAAAAAAAGTGAAATTTTGTCTACATAAGTTGTTTTTTTAAATTGTACATTTAAGTTTAAAAACTACTTTCTTTTATGAACTATCTATTATTTTTAAACAGAAGAATTGCATAATAAACATTTCTTTAAAGTAAATAATATTTTACCTTGGATATCCTTTCAGATCAAAATAAAATGTATACAGTTTCATCATTAAAGGAATTCATATGTTTCCAAAAATTCTGTCTGAAAAAACTTTCTTTCAGAACTTAACAAAACAAACAACAAAAAAGTCACACTTCACTTATTTGCCCTTAAAATTGAACCTTACAATAATGACAAAAGGAGGGAAAAAGCCAGTAGAAAGTTTGGACTATTGATCAGAGAGGAAACCAAAGAGAATCCTCAGGGGTAGTCGGATTCCGAATAACAGAGGGTTCCTGTAATTAAAGACCTAAAAGTTTCGTATTTCCAGGCTGGCGTGGGGTCCTCCAACGGCTCAATGGCTTCTTCAACAGTCCTATCAAGGCTTGATTCAGTTTAATGCTGATTAAGCCAGTATATCTTCATTGGAAGACCTCCAGGGGTGAAAAAAAAGGGTGGGGCTGTTTCAGGAAGTTTTAGAAAAAGCTAAAAAGTTCCGGGCTGAAAAACTCTCTCCAATTGGTCTATTTGTCGGAAGAATAAATTATGCCACTTACATATTTATCCCTGGGTCCAGAAACAAGAAGTTAACACAAACGTCGAAAAGAAAATTATACAAAAAAAGAGAAAAAGAGAGAGTGAGGAAAGAAGAGAGAGTGAGAGGAATGAGGAAGAAAGAAGATCGATAGAGAGAACCTGAAAGAGAGAGAGAGAAAGAGATGAAAGTGAGAGACAGACAGAGTAAGAGATTCTCTTTTAGTCTCCCCAGTAGGTTGAACTTTAGAGAATTGACTATTTTGTGCACAGAAAAAGAGAGAAAGAAAGATACAAGGAGACAGAGAGAGAGAGAGAGAGAGAGAGAGAGAGAGAGAGAGAGAGAAAAGCAAGTGGTTGCGAGGGAAAGAGGAGAAAGGGAGAAAGAAACAAAAGGCGATAGATAGAGTAAGAAATAGAAAGATAGATGAAACGAGATCAGAGAGGAAGAGATAGAGATAAAGGAAAAGGATAGAGAGAAACAAAAGGATACAGACAGAAAAAGAAATAAATAGATAGATACATAATGAAAGGAAGTAAGAAAGAAAGAGAGAGAGAGAGAGAGAGAGAGAGAGTGAGTGAGTGAGTGAGAGGGAGTGAGGGAGAAAAAGGGGAGTAGAAAAAATAGAAGAATACAGACAGACAAAGTTAGAGATAAATAAAGAAAACACAGACAACAACAAACAACAAGGAAGAAAGGGAGAGAAAGAGAGAGATATTGAAAAAGCGCGAAAAAGCGCGTTTCGTACAAATTATCTCATATGTAATATTATTTCTATTATATATGCATGTATATTTCTATTTAAACCATGCTTAATTTTCTGAGATTTTTATAAACTGGTTTTGCCAAGAAGAATAGCTCTTTCTGGGGGAAAATCACGTTACAAATTAGATATTAAATTCTCGTGGTCCGATTCATCTCGCTGCTTTTTCTTTCACTGATTATTGATTTAATCTTCTCGTAACTCATCCGACCGAAACCACATGCAAGTAGAACGAAATGGGCAAAAACTTCGATATACCTCAATACATCTACGTTTTATCGTATATGTAAAAAAATTTCTGTAGAATAATCTGTGAATAATAATCTTAATTTTGGATTTTAATATGATTTCGAGTATGACTGAATGTTATCAATTAATATTATGACGATTATTTTTAAAATCAATTTAAGTCGTGATAAAACGACTCTTTCCTGCTGTAGATAGAATTTTGAACTGAGTGTCCTATGCATCATTATCGTCACCACAAGCCGCTCAAACGGGTAACCATTAGCCCAACGTTTGACCACTTATATGTTGTGGCCCTTCCCCCAGAATTCCACTTGTATTTAAAATATAAAGGTTAACACGCAATATAAATAAATACCTGTAATTAAAAATCTAGTCGAATTGTAAACAAAAACAAAAATTTATAAAATTTTGCCTATGGAAATATTAGAATTTACTGATTTACCAAGCTTTTAAAATAATAATTCTTAAACTTAGTTAAGCTCGTGCAATTTCCATTGCAAAACTTTCATGCTGTGATAAACGCCGGGACCATTTCCAAAAATAAAAATACATTAAAGTGTAAAAATAGACATCATTTTGTTCGTCTTGCCAACACTAAGACGAAAAGAAATTGTCCAGCATGACAGTTAAAACTGTTTACAAATATAACATAATTAATGGGAAGATTAGAAGAATAAGCAAACTAAGAGGGTCTAAGTTTAGAAAGTAGCTGACGTCAGGTCAACCCGATAAGAAAATTGAATAAAAATAGTCATTGATAATTTACGAAATAAGTGTTCTACTTCTTCAAATTTAAAAAAAAAACTTTGATTGGGAAAAGTTGTGTGTGTGTGTGTGTGTGTGTGTGTGTGTGTGTGTGTGTGTGTGTGTGTGTGTGTGTGTGTTTTGTAACAGACAGAGACGTAGCTGGAATACGTAGGAGGACAACTACTTCACGGAACAAAGAGACAACGACGAAGATTTTCACCACTAAAGCCTGTTTTGACTGTCAAACTCAACAGCTCTTTACAAGACCTTCCTGCGACCACTTTGGACATACGGAATGGATCTGTTCCGCCTAGCTATCCAATATCCATCGCGTCAATTCCTTCCAATCACAAGTTCTCAAACAATGTTTCAAAACTACGTCGCTAACCTCACTATCCACAACGAGCTCAACATTCTTTTTGACAATGGATTGTTTCGATTCCGTTTCCAATAGGATCATATCAAGCTTAAACCTGCTGCCAGAGTTAGCCGGTTTCTTTTAACATGTGTCCTTTGAGTGCATCCAGTATCGTGACCGAGAGAGAAATGAACAAACACTCCCATATTTTGTACATGGCAAATCCTCAGCTTTCAATTTTTTAAACGTAATAAAATTTTAAACGTCTTCCCTTATATGTAAAGGTAGCGTAATTTAAAGTACATTTTCAAAAATTAACGAGGGTGTGGTGTTCGGGGTTGAGACAAGCCCGGATATGAAAAGTAATTCCAGGTATCGAGTTCCAGCCAACTCCAATCAGCTTTTCCTCCCCAGCCGAAATCATTGTCGACATTGTAGAAGGCCTGCAGATGGGCCAGTAATTTTTCATCAGGCCCGTGCACAAGTGGCTTGTACATTGTTATGAGCCCTTCCCCCGGCCGGGCGGCCCCATTCCTTCCTCCGGGAACACTTGGAATGAAGGGGAGAAAACACCGACTTCGCCCTTTCATAAAAGTTAATGGAGCCGGTGCTCTCCGTTCTCCGTCGATGACAAATGTCCTCGTCAAACAACAGATGTCACCTTCCTCCCTGCTACGTAAATTTTCTTTCTTTAGTCAAAGCTGGATTTTCAACGTTCGCGCAGTCCAAAAGAAAGAGAGAGAAAAACGATAAATCTGCTCTTTTCCAATTAGTAAGACGCCCTTGTAATGGATTATCGGACATAAAATAGCAATTTAAAATAATGATTCAACCCGTTATTGTGTTTTTAACAAAAGCTCCTTCTTAAGAATCTTCCGACACAATGGTATAATTTCTTGCCATAAGTTGTTTTGAGGGAAGCAATAGCGCAAATCCCTTTCTCGAGAGCTCGCCCTGCTTTGATCCCCTTTAAGGACAAATGTTTATAGGACAAAGGTTTTCTTGTGAGGCAACAATAAAGAGTAGGGGGTCGTTTCTCGGCCTAGACTTAGAACCCCCTGAACCACCCTTACCGGCTCTCACGGATCCTTCTAATAAACGGCTTATGGGACTTAATAACTTTAATATTCCTTGCAATACCGTGCAGGGTGGACGATTTGTTGCCCAACTCACGGCTTACCTTATTAAGAAGTCCCATGTGTGAATGGTCGAATAACTAGGATTTACCAGTCGATGGACGATGCCACCTGGGCCCAACTAACTTATGTGGTAAATAAAACCACCCCGTTCGACACAACGGTTCTAAGGCAGAAGGCGTAAATTTCGTTAGTTGCGAGAACCCAACCCTACTACGTCGGTTAAATTACATTAAAAATTAACATCGGTACTTGAAAATTTATTGTTTCATTTTTTCCATATAATTATTTTTTCTCCACTAATCAAATCTTTATTATGCCATTTGTTAGCACCATGATTTGGTGTCGACTGTTTGATTTTGACGTAAATGCGTTGTAATTTGTTTTTATTTGAATACAAAACCCTAAAAAAAGACAGTAATGATGACAGGCAGCTATCGATTAATGAGTCTTCTGTAGATCTTCTCAATATTTTTAAGGTTTCTTCTTCCGCATATATTCAAGGAATTCAAGAAACAAAATATGTAAAAGTGAAAAAAAAATCGATACTCATAACAATTTAGGTACAGGAGGAGTATTACTGAATTGAACCTCACTGCATCGAAGCAACAATATTTATACCAACTAAAACCTTACGATAGCTCTAGACTTAAGAAAATCGAAAAGAAATCCGGAAGAATTTATCAAAAAAAACTTTTAAAAATAAAAACTGTGGATACATTATCAACAAAAAGTTATTAGATTTCTAGATTCCTCTTGGGATCTGCTAGATGAACTGACGTGGTCGTTTCTGATTATTTTTGACTGCATATCCAAGGTCTGAGAGACGATATTTGCGATTTGGTCATCTTCATTTTTCGGATTGTCTTGCTTCATCCTGCTTACACTTCACACCACATACAAAAGCAATAGTCGTTGTGGATCATCCTTGTCTATCCTTGACGTTTTTATCTTTTCATACGTTGTTTCAGCCTTAAGCCAATTTTTTTCATATAAACCCTCTGGGTGCCAGTGCTTTATTCTGTCTCTTTGTCCAGGGCCGCTGGATTCGAACCCGTGACCTTTACCTCACAGTGAAGAGCGCCGTGTCAACGCCTAAACCGTTGCGGCCACCGAGCCCTTCTTAAGCCATGTTCGTTAATAATTTGACAAGATTCTACCGCCCAGATAATTTGTGTTGTCAGGTGTTTATGAAAGGATGATGTTAGCGTGTCATGAATCATGATCATTTGTCGTACAAATAGTGGAATTTCTTGTACAAACTTGTAATTTGGTAATTTCCGGGCATCTTGATCCTTCTACCATTGGGTTTGTAACTTGCCTCAACCTGATTATAACTTTGACCAAATACAAAACCTTAGCAGCAGACAACGCGAACAGGCGGGCTAGGGTGATCAGAGTTGATTTCTGATGCGTTCTTAACATAAATTGTAAAAATAGCACTAGTTAAATTTGTAATTTAACCTTACCTTTCACGATCCGCCTATCTTCATCTGGTTAATTTGTCAGACGTGTTTCGACATCTCACCTTCTTCATACAATGAGTTTGTAGTGGTGAAGGGGTGGCATGGCTTTAAATACTTACTGATCAATAAATGTAAAACAGCAGACTGACCAAAACCCATCCTAAAATTAAAAACTTGCTCGTCAAAATCCTTTTACGCATTAGCTAGCAAAATACAGATTATTAACTTTAAAAATACAGATAGCATCAGGATTTTCTACTCGCTAATAATTCATCTTGCTATCGACATTTTGTTTTATTAGAAAAACGAAATATAATTTTTTTGATAACATTTTGCGTTACTAAATCCAAGCTTTTAGTAGGTAATGAAATAATTATCAGTAGGTATTAAGGATTTCCAGATTTACAATTGAGCCGGTTGAAATTTGCACAAAGCGTTTATTACACAAAATACCAAATGCTGGCTTGTGCCGATTAATTATTAAACGGGCGAATTAAGTCGTAAACCGAATGTGAATATGTTAATGAGGGGACTACATTATGTCAGTCTGTAACATCCTACCGCGATTGAATTTTATGTTTTCTCCCCATTGAATTACACTCCGGTCTGGTTTCGCCCTTTGGGAAACCGGCTTACATGTAAAGCACACGAAGCACGTCCGTCATGTTAGGCACCGCCGGATTGAATATTTTATTACGAGACCGTGCGTGCACAAATCTCAGACCTGCGATTGATCAGATTCATCACGTCAATCATTTCCGCCGTGTAAACAGCATATGAAAAATATACCAAGAGAAAGTTCAAGGTTTGGTACTCAAGAAATTGATAATTTACAATAACTAACAAACAAAATTTTTCTAGAGCTTATAAAGCACACTTAATCAACAATTTCGTTTGACGTTGAGAATCTCAATAAGAACAGACAAGTCGTTAAAAGATGTAACAATTTTTTTTCTGGAAGACAACTTGTCACCACGGGTTGGGTATATTGCCGATTTTTTTTTCCTTTCGTCCCCTCTGTCGGGTTATATAAGAGAGAAGCTGGTTAAGTCTCGATTGAAGGATTTAGGCCAGCTCTGCACCCTGAATACAGAGAGCCTATTCGCTCTTTTACTTCTTTGCTCTTTGTTTCCTTTCCAGGCATAAATTTTGAAATATCTTCCAAGAAAGTTCGTCTCTTCCTTCGTCGAATGTCATTTTTTGCCTGGCACGGCCAATACGGAGTGGAAATTTACGTGCGCTCCCAAAAGTATTTTTATGCTAGGCGCTTTGGTTTAAAATGATTTGAAATATTTTACTTCTTCAATATATATTGATCTCGTTAAGCGTTTCTATACATAAATATGATCTACATTCATCACAAATATAAATTGAGAGTAAAATATTTATACATTTTAATTTTATAATGTAAGAAGAAGGATAAAAAAAAACATAAGACTAATTAAGACGTCTTATAACATTCCAGCTTTTTATAATTTTCCATATTATCAATGGTTTCTCTCTCTCTCTCTCTCTCTCTATATATATATAATNATATATATAAAATGGGAGATTTATTTGTCGACAAACAGTTGAGATCACTGTCGGCCTTCTGTGTGGTTTCCTTCTTGTTCTTTTTCGGGACTTTCACGCGTATTTTGTAACTGCACCATTTGAGCAACTCGATCCGGTTATTGAATCTCTGTTTTTATATGTATATACTACATCCTAAAATGCTAGCCTCTCGTTTGTACCTCAGGTTGTCATATACACCACCAAAAACATACAAGTCTGGTCAAATCAGCTGATATTCGTCGGGGCGGGGTTGAACGACTTCATTCTCTCTAATAACTTTCTAATTAATTTAATAATTCTAATAACTAATAACTTCTCCAGACCTTATTCACCCCCTAGAGTACTCAATTATTCTCGGGGCAGGTTTAAACAACACCTTCCTTTCACTCTAATAAATTATATTCATTCCGATAAATTAACATAAACACAAAACAAACACACTCCGTAATAAAATTACTAATTTGAAAACTGATGGTTTTGAATTTGCAAAACGTTTGTGCGTTTTAGAATGATAATGTTTCCAAGGGAATCAAGTTCTTTGATTCACTTTGTTATGAAAATATACACTAGTGGGGCATAATTATCTGATAAAATGGTAAGTCTTTTTGCCGTTTTACAGCAGGAGTCTCTAACCAGTTCATTACGGGGAGAAATAAAGCTCACCCTCGAGTGTTTGCATTAACGCAATAGAGCTACGAATTTACATTTAATTAATCAAACTTGAATGAAGAGTTGGGCTGAAAGGTTATTACACGACTGTCTGGATACGCCACTAACCGTATAAAGGTTTGTTCAACATTTCTAAGATTACAAGATGAGCCGGGGAAAGTTTTACGAGTCTGGGAACAACATAAATAACGACGCTTAGCAATCAGGCCCTAAAAGTCTAGACGGTTAATTGCCGCCCGTTTAATTACGCCCGGCTGGCTCGGCAACCGTCTATGATTCCCGGGACGGATGGCGTGCAAACTTAAGAATCAGGTGTCCGTCCCGAGTGCGAAGGGGTGGATTTTAAGGGTGGGTTTTTTCGGGAGGGTTTGGTGATGTATTGCGCGGGGGACGCGTTGGCTATATTGTAAATCATTCCATTGAAGAAAGTACGGCGTTTGCGTAGGCTAAACCCTCATGGGAGCAAAGCCGTGCTGTTACTGTAGAATTGTTCCCTTTAAACCCAGCCGCACATATTTTTGCATTCGATCAGAATGTTTTTCTTATGAATACGTGCAAAACGGGAGTTAAAAAGGGTTAAACAAACTGTTTAACTGTTTTACTTAAAAATGTTTAATTACATACGTTTTCAAATTTCTTTTACAGCGAGCGTAGGTACTTCCATGTTTCAAATAAATAACTCTTATTAGAATTAATAAGACAGAACGTTTTGAGAAATATGTATATTCCAAAAATATATACACCAAAAATTGTTCTACTTATATTCGAATAATTATATTCATAATTATAAAACAATAATTAGTATCATTGGATTTTACCTACTAAGGTAACTTATTCCACTTCATTCTTTAACGTTTTATTATTCGTTTCTCAGTCGTGTTATAGGCGGTTTTCATGTCATCACAATAATCGTTTTTTGTCGAACAGAGAAATGAGAATCGATTTTAGATTTACTTGGTTAAGTGAGGCATTTGGGATGCTCATCGTTGTGCGAAAATAACTTAATAAACTTATATTTTTAACAAAAACTGTTTATAAATTGATGTTTGTAGAGTTTTTAACTATTTATGATTTTCATGTCTTACTCTATATGTAGGTTCTATGGTCTAATATTGTATATTACGATACAGGCCTCCCTCTTAGTTTCTGTTTTATTATTTCTAAAGACCAAAGAAGTCGAAATAAAATAAATGTATCAAGTAAAGTGTGGTGTTTAGTGACCGTTAGCCAATGATTATTTGGAGATCGTGAGGTGCGGTCTGGTGTGACGTAGGTTTTAGAAAAACTTTTTCTTTATCGTACCAACATTTTGATCTTTGTTGAGATCATCTTCAGGGCTCAGTGTTTGTATTTCGTGTACATGTTTCATTATCGTATCAAAGTATCAAGTAAATATATTACTAACATTACGTGTAGAGAAAGAGGTCTGACCTAATTTAGCTGATTAAATAAAGCGATCAATCAATCGATCAATCCTTCTCTCAGAGCTCTTACGTTCTCTCATTTTAGTGTATGATTTTTTTTGCCTGTATGATTCTTTCATTTTCTCTTTCTTTTTCCTATCTCTGACCCTGTTTGTCTTTCTGAGCCTCTTGTTTTCTCTTTAGTAGCTTTCTTTCTCTTACTTTCCCTTTTTTCCCGTTTCTAATGTCCCTCCTCTTTCTCTCTCTGCCTCTCTCTCTCTCCTCTCTCCTATCTCCTCTCTCCTATCTCCTCTCCCCTCTCCTCTCTTCTCTCTCTCTCTCTCTCTCTCTCTCTCTCTCTCTCTCTCTCTCTAGCTTTTCTTTCTTCTCTCTTCCGCTTTTCTCGAGGTTTCTACCCGCAGTTTTAGGCAGATTGAGGCGGGCTTTTCCCTAGAGTTTTATTGAAATAAAGTCAGTGGAGTAAAGTGAAAAGTATCTGCTCGAACAATAATAAGATTTTTCTTGTTTGGAAGGCATGACCTAAATCAGTATTTTTTAAATTCATTTACGTTTTAGTGGCCAATTGACTAAGTTACATCTTTCAATTAATTATTCTTTCAATGTAAGGTCTTAGTTGAGATAAAAAGTCTCGAGCGGGATTCGAACCCACGACCTTCGGCTAAATACATCGCTGCTCTACCACTTGAGCTATCGTGACTTCGATCCCCTCAGACGCCAACTCTCCATCTCAACCTACAACCTCCCGAGTTTTCCCTACTTTTTGCCATTTTCAATTTTTTTAAAATAATAAACCGTCTTATTTTATTTGAAATGACTAACACGCATTTCATTTCCTACATAATACAGTGCAAATCTTCAACAAATTAAAAAAAAATATTTTGCAATTGGTTAGATTTTGAATGGACAGAAATAGAAGATATTGGCAGAGGTGGAACACCCTGCATATATAAATGTAAAAATCTACAGAATTGTCAGTTATGATACTATAATAAGGACGTAAAAAACTTAAAACACTTAGATCTTAAAAGTTTAAAAAGATAATAAGCCAAAAGGTAAATACGTTTTGCAATGATATTTATCTTTACCTGTTTTATTATTGAAATGAGTATTAATATGACAAGAACCTATTTTTCTCTTCATGTTCGTAATACAAGGTTTCTGTTTGTAATCGTCCGATGAAATCGATGTATTTTTAATGGACGTCTGCACATGTCGGACCAAGCGTGTAATCTTATGTATCAAGGCACACATCAAAATCACCTCACATTTACATTTAAGCCGTGAAGGGGCAAATTCCCTTAGTCAGCACGGATCAAGGGCGGCTGTTAGGCCCCTCATTCCCTTCGGTGCGGGTATAAAGTGATATCGCCACTTAGAGCTCTTTATCCATCGAGACAAGTGCGGAAGAGAAATTCTGGAATTCGGCCAAACCGTTGAACGTGGCCTTTTCAGAAAGCCAACCTCAGCCCAGGAACGAATTCTCAGTGTGGGGCTGAAGCGTGTATCAAAACTGTCATAACTTCAATTAACGCGAAGCTTCGGTAAGCCTTTTCGCCCTACATCACCCTGATGTGGCAGATATAAAGTAAACACTCGCACTAGTGCACTAGTATGCAAATTAATATAAGAGCCCTTAATATCATCAAAATGAATCCCTTTTAAAATATTTAAGCAGCGTTAGGGTCAGAAAATATTGATATAATTTAATACTACTATTTTCATTTTATAACATTTTCTGAGAAAAGTAATGAAAAGAAAATTCACAAAAACTGGGTGTAGAGATAAAAAGCTACAGAAAATTAATATAACCAAAAATATAAAAATATCGTTTAAATCAAGATAATACATTTATACTGTTTTATCAGTTAAAGTCCATTTAACAAAAAATACTAACATTTTTAGAAATCTCTATATTTTCAAAAATCGATTTCCTTATTGAGCATTCTTTGTAATGTTATCCAGTTTATTTTACGCATTTCATTTCTATTTGTGGACATCTTGATTCATTATTATCTAAAAATTTGTAAAGAAACCAATTTATTTGATTATCTTTTTTTCTCTCGTTCAGTTTGTTTACATGCGTGTTCCTTTCAATTTCTTTAACAGTTTTGGGTCTTTTTTTGTCATTTCTTATTGGACTAGTAGATTCACTATTACATTGCGTTTGTTTTTGTTTATCTGTTTACTACATTAATATAATGATAATTGTTCAAACAACTAAAACTAATTGCTGTTATTTCGTTATTCTACACACGGTTTGAATGTATGTCATTCTCTTTCACTTTCTTTAATTTTCCCTCTCACTCACTCTCTCTCTCTCTCTCTCTCTCTCTCTCTCTCTCTCTCTCTCTCACTCTCTCTTTCTCTCGCTTTTCTATTTTCTTCTCTTCTCTTCCGGCCAGTCAGTAAAGCCCTCCCTTTCTTTCTTCCTCTTCCTGTCTCTACGTCTTTCTTGTTGGTTTTTCTCTTTCTCCCTCTCTTCCACTCTGTCTATACGCCACTCCCTTACATTTCCTCTGTTTCTGTCAGTTTATGTTTTTGCCACTTTTTTCTTCTCTCTGCCAGTCTGCCTGTGTGTCCCTCTGTTTCTTCTCCCTTTCAGTCCTCTATCTCTATATCTTTTTTTCTCTCTTTCAGTTTGTCTATGTGTTTCTCCCTTTCAGTTTCTATAACTTTTTTCTCTGCACTAGTGTTTCTGCAAAACTAGATTTAGGTTTCGAACTATTTCATACCACTAGTTTGTTTTTAATATTACTTTTAGTTAAAAAGCCAGGGGATATGCCAGGATTCGAACTCACAACCGCAAGCGATACAAAACGAGTCGGTTACCCTAACTTCTCGCCCACCGCGCTTCACCCCTGTGCTGGTGTATCCTTTCTTTTTGTCTTTTTCACCCCTCCTCCTCTTTCTATCTATTTATCTAATTTGAATATCTGTAAGACTTTTATTCCTCTGGTCCTCCGACATTATACAATTGAGCTGGCACGTATGTCCGTGCTGTTCTTTCTATCTAAAAACAAAAATGGGAGAATAACGTCGTTCCTTCATTTTTTTTTTGCATCATGATTCTGACATTAAGTTTACCATCCGTCTTCGAAGTTTAGAAAACTTTCAAAACTGAATCGAATACGTATCTACATCATCAATGAGGTTTTACCAAACGTTTTTGAAAGAGCCAACCAGCCAATTTAAGTAAATTGATATTTATCATATAAAAATATTAAAAAATAAACTACAGTAACATAAAAGGTTGTGAATCGATTGTATAGTTTTATTTCTCTCATTCTCTACCAGATTATGTATTTTTTAAAACATTTCTTTCAATTAAAATCACAATTACGTTTGTTATTTTTTGTCTGTGTTTAAATACTTTTATTCTTATAAAATGTTGATCTTTTTCAGGTCTGAGGGAATACAGAGGTCCGAGAATAACGGAGCACCCGGGCAATCTGACAGTGCCGAGACACGAGCCTGCGACCCTCTACTGTAAAGCCGAAGGTCTTCCCGAGCCGACGGTCACATGGTACAAGGACGGCGAAGTGGTCACAACAGGCCAACATAGAGTCCTTCTTCCGGCCGGCAGTCTTTTCTTCCTCAGAGTCTCAAACGGCAGGAAGGACAACGACGCAGGCGTCTACTGGTGCGTGGCCAGCAATTCAGCAGGATCGGCCAGGAGCCGTAACGCCACTTTAGACGTAGCAGGTAAATCGTTAATTCAATAACAAACAATACGGATTTTTCTTTTTATTTATCTATCCGGCCAGTTCGCTGACACAAAATCAAATATGTCTCTGTGTTGTTAATGTTTCCCCGACCCTGTATTCCTTTTGATTATATATTTACGACGGCTGAAAGATTCTTTGAGCACACACGGACTGAATTATGGCCCATCCTACCCCCTTATCCATCGCCATCCCTTGTCAAAATATCATTTAATTCTCTACCCTTTTTCCTTTTTTTCCGTCCGCTTTGCTTGTTTTATAACTATTTAATACAATTCCTTCTCTTTACGTACCATAATAACCAAATTACTTTACTAATAAAACAATTTTTTCTTCTATACGAGAAAAGCAGCCTTATTCATAAGTATTAATTACATGAAAAAGACATTTTGCGACCCTTTTTACATAAAATATTATGTAATTACGCAATTTTCACAGATATAAAAAAAGTCCAAAACTGTAAATTCAACATACATGCTGCACTCCTTTTATTATTTCTATATAATAATAAATATTCTATATAATAATAAATATTCTATATAAATATTCTATATAAATATTCTTCTATATAATAATAATATTCTAAGTACAAATAATAAAAGGAAAAATAATTAAATTGTGTAATCTAACAGTAACATGTGGCATGTACTGGCCACTACTTATAAAATGTATAATTTAATCCAAGGCTAAAAAATATTGTATTATACGGTAAAAGTGCCGTAAAAACAGTATCAGTTTATGTTTACACGTGGCAATTTATGTTTGGTTAGAGAGGTCAGAATGTCCCTTGCTTCTGAGTCTGCGTTGTGGTCGATGACGGATGAGGATAACGTCCTGGATAATTGTATTTACGTGGCACCGTCTGGCCGTGTCCATGAATTTATCGAATCACATTTTCGACTGTACAGTCTGGGAAAACGGTTCTGTTTCTGCAATCATCAAGCATATTGCTCCATCTAATTTTTTTCTACCTGAGGCAAGCCAACTTTATGAAATCCTACAGTGGGGAATAAAACAATTAATAACGCTGTAAAGTGTAGCAATAAAATTTTATTATTTAGGAAAAGGTCGTAAGGTTTTTCTCTCGTACTAGACGGTATAATCGTCCAATTTAAATGCAAATTGACCTAACCTAGTCCGCCCAGGCAAAAATATATATCTTGCGTTTTATAACGAACAGAGTTGTAAAATCTTTAATGCACTTCTCCATTATGACTAATTGAATAACAATTATAATTAAATAAATAATTACACATCTGCTAATAGAAAATAGAATTATATGCAAACAAGTAAAACACATTAAACTGAACAAAAAACACATCATAATTTATTAAAAAAGTATTGTAAGATTATAATAAATGACTATAATAAGCTCAGCTGGATTTTGAAGAAGGTTGGTATACATTTGGCGTCAGAACTGCACAAGTCAGACAATATTTTCACATGAAGGTGACCTTTTTAAGTCTTCTAGCCCTCTTTGCCAGAAATTCCCCAGCATTCCTGCAGTCTTAAGTGTGTTTTTTTTATTGTTTTGTTTTAAAAAATCCATTTAAAATTAAAAAGATCAAATCAAACATAAAATCTTTTGATTTATAACTTTTAAGAATTCGTATATTTTTATGTAACATACAAATTATAAATCACTGGATAGTTGCTCTGGTTCAGCAATAGGACCAGTTAAAACATAAGAAAATCTTCTTGTAATATAAGCCAGAAGAACTTGGGTATATAAAAAATGGTGCGAAAACGTACTTCAATATTATTTAAACAGCTTGAAAGAGTTGTTGTCTCTCTCTCTCTCTCTCTCTCTCTCTCTCTCTCTCTCTCTCTCTCTCTCTCACACACACACACACACACACACACACACATACACACACTTTATTTGTCTTTTATATATGTATCATCTTCAAATGTCTTAAGAAAAGATATTTTATTATCCGGTGGGGTAGCCGTATGGATAGGACGTGTGATTCGTATTTACCACGCTAGAGGGTTATGACTTCATGAGTTCGAGTCCCTCCATAGTACGTACATTTTAATTGTAAATAATATGAAGCAAATGTGAATAAGAGGTTTGACTTATCTCTCCATTGGACGTGTGTGAATTGTTCTTTGAGTTATTGAAAGACATCCACCCTGAATTGGTTGAAGTCATTCACTTTGCAACACTTAGTGTTATGTTGTTCATGCTCACAATTCAACTGTAGTAATGTGTTTCTTGGATCAGTCCTGGTGAATACGCACCTTGTCTAATCCTTTGGCCGCCACTTTCACCTGATTTAATCCCTTTTTTAAGTTTATAGAAATTTACTGCCAAAAATAGCCGGCAGGAATTGCCAGGAAGGATCAAGGAAGCAAGTAGTGCAAATGAGAAAAGGTCAACAGTAAGAGATTTTTCGAGAGAATAGAAAAAAACACGGATGTGTGACTACGAAAGCGGAAGGCAGTTCAAAGTTTGCCCTTAATTTTTTAATTTCCTAGTTTATACATATTTCGTTGTTTATTGACTTTGTTAATTCATCTTTTTTATTGTTTAATTATTTTTCCTTTTCTTAACTGTGTTAACTTTTCCTCAAGCCTGGTTGAAAATGAAAGAGGGGAAAAGTCAAAAACACCGAATCTCGATATAATTGTTTTGTGTATGTCGGTTTTTATTTGTATTGATTTAGTTTATTTTTTAACGAAGGTACTGAAGAGAAGGTATCGACCATTTGAAGTTTCAATTGATGTCTGAACTGTATAAGGGTCAAGGGGTAGAATAAAAAACAAAATTCCAACTTCGCCAAGATTTTGACCCGGGCCTCATCAGGGCCTATATTTTCCAATAAATTAACGGTTATTTTACAAAAACAAACAACTATCAATTTTTGGCAGAGGTAAATACTTACTATATTGGGTTTTTTACAATAAAATTTGTAGTAAAAAGACATTACAAAACGAGGAATGGTAACTCTTAATATTTTATACATACACATTCGAAAAACCTAACGAAACAATTACCTCAACTATAAGATTGAAGGACACGTGATAACATAATCACACCTGTGAGGTCCTCTCCCTTGTAACAAACCCGAATAAGCAGGACTGATTTTTATGAAAATCATTCTGCACATTACAAGAGTTCTTTTCCACGTTAATGTACAAAGTCATTTTTACTTTTCTTCTTAACTCTGAAGATTCTTTTTACAACACGTCAACGCTATCAAATTCAAAATTGTTCCCGGTGTTGTGACAACCCGGTTAACAATTCGCATTGATCTTTACAGTCATGTTTATGTCCATAAACTCTTTTTTTAGCCTTTGCATGGCCTGGTCAATGTATTTGTCAGGGCATCCCATACAGGATACTCTATAAATAATAACGTTAGAAGTGTTACACAAATCATGTTTATCTTTTACCTTTGTGAAGAATTTATCCAACTTATTTGAATACTTAAAACAAATATTTGTATCAGGTACATTGTTTTTTATGAGTATCCTCACTTTATTGCTAACACCAGGTACAAATGTTAAGCTTTTATAAATCCTATATTATTCCAAAGCATGGCAAAGTTGGACTTTTGTTTTTTATTCTACCCCTTGACCATGTACTGATCGTACATCAAATTTAACGAGGGTATTTCACCTACTAGGTTATGAACACTCGGAGTGCCAGTGATTTGGGAAAAAAGCCCATTTGTAAGTATGTCGGATTCGAATGGAGGGCCGCTGGATTCGAACCCGGGACTTTTACCTTACAGTGATGAGCGCCGTGTCAACACCCAAACCGTTGCGGCCACTGACTCCACTATGTACCTCGGGGCAACTTTGCTAGATTTCAATGAAAAAAATCCATTTTCATACAAAACAATGTATTTTAAAAATGCACTGCAAGAAAACATGTTGTATTAAAAAAATTTGATTGTGATAAAAAAAAACGTACAAAAGTTTTTTTATGTAAAAATAGTTTAAGTAAAAAAAATTAAAGGGGTTACAATTTAACTTTTCACATTTGTATGCACAGATTATTTTACTGTAAAAGCAACTGATCCGTATAAAAAAAAACACGTATTTTAAAACGTTGTTAAAAACAAAATCTGTATTTTCATTAATTTTTTCTGATTTTAAAAATTAATTAAAAGGTGTAAAAGTTATTTTATCTCTTTCAGATAAAAAGTAGTTATCTTTTTACCGATCCGGTTTAAATGTTATTTGTTTTTAATATTAGGTTTAACGACCACGTATTGTTTGCAATCGGTACAACCACGCGACTATTATCGTCAAAGGGATGTTAAACACGCTATTACGTTTGTTAACAGACTTAAGCCAAATGCGCCCTCGAACGGTCCCGGAATAAAATCTGGCGGCGTAAGTGTAATCCATGCAAAAGTTTGGGATGGAATTAACCCGTTGGGAAACGGGGGATTTACACTTGTAATCCCCGTTGGGCCGGAATTCCTTTTTTAATTGGGAAACACTGTCCGAATGTCGGAGGAGGGATAGCCGGAGGGTCCCAACTTGTAGGAAATGAGGCTGGGCCCGGCTCCGGGCACTTGTATTAATTCCCGGTAATGGAGGGTGAGATAAATGATTGGGGAAGAGCCGGCCGAAGGGAGGATCGAAAGAAGGATTTACATCGGATTCCCGGACTCAAATCCTTGATTAATTGCCCGGGTTCTTGTCATTCTCAGAATTTTATCGCCTTTCCTAGTACAAAACACGTTTAAATCCTTAATAGGACCCTTGTACCATCACGGGTATGTTTACAAATTCTTTAAAACAATCCTATTTTTAATCATTAAGATAGACAAATATTGGTCTAACGTCTATTCGAAAACTTATTTATTTACGTTTATTTTCTGTTTTTTTACAACAAGTATTATATTCTTTAAAAAATTACCTTAGGGTTTGGGCGCGTATATTGGCTTCATCTTTCTTGCTGAGGTGGATTAATTCTAGGATATTTGATTGTTCCGTTAGGTGCTTTGTTATATTTCGGTATTTCGTAATCTTCAGTGTGTAAGCATAAAACAGCACTGAAGACCACGAACACAATCAGAAAAATAAGACAAAACAAAAATAGACGCCATAACAATCGAATTCAGAGACAAATACATCGGATAGACAGGATGAAAAATGATACAATAGATAAATCAAAACACATATAATTCAGACAGAAAATCCAACTGCTCGTCACTTGAAAATACTTTGAAAAACACTACCCGTAACACAAAACCACACATAAATACTCAAATTAATATTAACTATTTACTCATCAGACAGTTATACTAATTAAAAAAAGGACCGACGATCCCAAAGACCGACCGGAACAATAAAAACCTAGACTTAATCCATCAAGGGCACCGACACCCCAACCCTCACGACATTAAAAAAAGATTAAAAAAGGAACTTGACTTCCAACAAACAAGAAAGACATCAAACTGAAGATGATGGAAATCCGAAATGCGTCTTAACAACAAACTCAGCGATGTAGTCAAACCAAAATTATAGGTAACCAATAAATTTCAGGTTCATCACTCCGCAGAACATAGAATAATTTTGAAACTTAAAATAAAATATTTCACACTGCAAAAAAATAGCAGGATTGCAAAAAATTGTTATTTAGAATGATATCACATGGAAAAACAGCCATCACTAAACGCCATCAGCTTGTAAGTTAAGAGAAGAAAAGATCGGCAAATAAGTTACAAACTAACCCTTGTGCATGAGTTGACCAATAGACTTCAAGAAACAAAACAACTTAGAATGCTACACGAATAAAATAAAATCTCATCAGTCAGGATTATCTTGCGGAATAGAAATAGCGTTCCAAATTGATTTCACACTGCATCTCAGAAGGCCCTGCAATTTGATTTTATTTTATTCATGGCCCTCTATGTTTTTGTTTTTATTCATTTTATTAGTGATAAAAATATTTGTTTCTTTGGATGTTCATAATTTCTTAAACCAATTAGAGTTAGTAATCCGATTGATCAATGAAATTTCTTCCAGTAATTAATCTTTATGTAAGGTATTGGTTGAGATCAAAAAGTTAGGTCACGAGCGGGATTCGAACCCACAACATTCCTCTAAATACGCCGCTGCTCTACCACTTGAGCTATCCATGAATTCTATTCACTCGGACACCAACTCATCTCAACCTACAACCTTTCGAATTTTCCCTCCTTTTTTCAAATGTCGTGTAATCTATTCGATTCTCGGCGACAAATGAAATGTCCACACTTTAGTGAAGATATACTTCATTTTTACTTATTAAATCCATTGGAGTTCGTGGTCCGATTGAACAAATAACTTTTTTCAATTAGTTAATCTTTATGTAAGGTAGTGGTTGAGATAAAATTTGAAAAATGGCAAAAAGGAGAGAAAATTCGAAAGGTTGGTTAAGATGGGAAATTGGTGTCGCATTGGATCGAAATCACGGTAGCTCAAGTGTTTGAGCAGCGGCGTATTTAGCCGAAGGTCGTAGGTTCGAAGCCCGCTCGTGACGCTGACTTTTTTACCTCAACCAATACCTTACATAAAGATTAATTAATGGAATTTCTTAAAACGTTTTTCTTAAGTTTCATGTCCTTCGATTTTTTATCCAAGTGGTCTTGCTTGACAAACAAACTCTTTTGTTGCCTTTTTTCATATTAAAACTATGATGAGGAAATGTAAAATGTGTTTTTTTATAGGCCTAGAATAATAGGGTATATCAGAGTTATTGAATAAAACAAAGCTGTCATATAGTTTCAAGGAATAATTTTGTTTCTTTGTAGATAATGCTTTTGTTGCGTGCATTCCTTAGGGAACATGTGAAGTCTCGGTGAATTATCCATAGTATTGTTTTCCCTCATTCACGCCGGCTTCTGCGGATAATGGCTCTAGGTATCTCTCCATTGTTCCCTTCAACAATAAACTTCGAGTCGTTCGAATTTATCAGGGGCGGACGGAAAGGTCGTGCGTGAACCTGGAGGGAGGAGGGCGAGAAGTTTCAATTCCCCCCCTGAAGAATTTATGTGCACTTAACTTCCGCCTTGTCCCGTCTTATTAAAGAAGGGTGAATGTCTAATGCCGAGGTATCGGCCACTCTTGACTGGATTAACCGCCGAATGCGCTTTCAGGATGCGAAAATTGCCTTCCACGGCCGGAAAATTAGATTAAACTTTAGGAATGAGATGCTGCACTTGATACAATGCATAAAAATGCACATTAAACGTGACGGCCTGTCTTCGCCTCTTTTCTTTTTTAATCTTGAGGTTTTCTTTTAATAATGAAACAATTTCTATGAGAAGGGGGTTGAAAACAGGTCTCTTTCAGTACAGTATACCTTTTTATTTTAATGAATTGACTGTTCAATTCAAAACAAAACTTTTAAGCACCACAAAGTTTTCCTTCCCTTAATTAAGGTGTATGTTTTTTATCAAACTTTTTCATTCTCTCTAACTCACCCTCTTTTCTACTTTGTTCTAAGAACTGACCAACTGATTAGAAAACTCAACTGACAAAGATTTCTTAAAGGTATAATATTCTGATCTATAATACTAATAATCTGATCTACCGATCCGTCGTCTTGAGTTTTTTTGTTTAGCCCGTAATAAAGTTCAACAAAGTTATTATAATGGAGGGTAAAATATTTAAGATTATTCAATGAAATTCGTTTTGAGAGAATTTAAAGGGTGGAATTAACAAAATTTAATGAAAAATGATAACATTTTCTTCTTTTAATGTATTTTCCCTAACAACGAAAACATTTTCTTTTTTAATGTTTAGCCACGGATTTTTTTATTAAATCAAAAGTGAACAAATTGTGATATGATTATTTTGATAAAATATGTATAATTTTGCCAAAATATTCTATATTAAAATAACGCATAAAAATATTATTTCTATATTAAACCATATTTGCTTAGTGGTCATAATTGACCATATTAATTATTCCAATTAATTATTCTTTTTATTTGAGGTTTTTGGTTGATATTTGATATGGAAAATTAGTTTCACGGGCGGGATTCGACCCTACTCCCTTCGGCTCAATACTCCACTGAAATAACCACTTGAGCTAGTTGAAGTCAAGATAGCCAAAGTGATTAGAGCAACGGATTATGGAGACAAAGGTTGTGGGTTCGAATCCCGCTTGTGACACTTAATTTTTTATCTCAACCAAAAACCTTAGACAATAATTAATTAGAATTAAGTCTACATTTAACTTGTCATGATGAATAATTACTAACAAGAGGAGGCGACAAGGGACGTGTGGTATCAATTCTGTATTGAAAAAGAATAAGTGAATTAAAATTAAGTTTTTCCAGAATATATCACATTTATCAGGACTTGGAAACAATCATTACAGGACTGGACATTTGTGGTTTCAAACGTATTAAAAATAATAAAGTTGACTACGTCGTTCAGTCACCAATTTCAACGATCTAAAATCCATGATACCCATGACTAGCGAAGAAATATGATTTACATACGTAGATTAAAATGTTTGTTTTAGATAAAATAAAGTGTATATTCAATTTTTTCATCTTATAAACCCCTAACTACATACTTTGGCTAAAAACCTTTTTCTAATTTACTATTTTATTACAGCCTTCAATTTCTAACTACAACATGTTATTGCGGATATATATATCGNGTATATATATATATATATATTTATTTATTTATTTACATTGGAAAATTGAAGAGAGCAAAACATTCACTAATGAAACTACACTACCTAATTCTGAGAAAGGGGCCATTTCCTCATGAGATGCCTTATTCTATTGGGTTCATATATTGGGCAAATTATTTGGGTAATAGATGAGTTTATTCTGGAATTTGGTTAATTTTTGAGGATGCAATATTTGGATAAATGGAATTTTAAGGTCGTTGACAGTAGAATTAAAAACATAATACGTAGCTTTTATAACTGATCTGAGGACTTAAGATTAAAGATTGGAGGGGTTGGATACTGAAAGGTTTATCGGTTTGCCACAGATTTATTCCGTATGTCCAAATTGGCTATTGTATCGTTTTGTATACTCTTAGTTTGTTTTTCATAGATAGGCTGGATTGTCGTCCTATAAGTTTGTAAGATAAAATGTATCGCTGTTTATGTTGTCTGTTTAGTCGTGAGTGCCGATTCGATGAGTCTAGAAAGAATCCAAGGTAACGAACTCAGTTGGATTTGTAGACAGAAATATATATAATATAATATATTGTAGTAGAAGAGTATAACATTGTGAGAAGAGATTTCATTAAGAGAAAATGTGACGTGGACGCGCTTGCTTTCATTTATCTTCATTTTCCATTCTCTACACCAATCTAATAAAAATAATTTAGTTCCAAAAATGTATATTTTTTATTTCTATAAAAATTTGTATTTAAAGGCTTTGAACTGGGCTCAAAACAAATTTTGATTATTTCATTTTGTTTAGAATTTTTTGCCTAATAAACTGAAAAGGTCTTTTTGATTTTTGAACTGGAAGTATAAAACAAAACATTACGATAGTCATCTTCATTTCCTTCACTTACAACGATATAAAATTTAAACATTGTAAGCATAATCTGAGAAGAAATGTTCTGCTCTCTAATGGTTTTATTAAATTTCAATTTAGATAAAATGCGTAGGATTTATGCAACTTTGTGTGAAACGCTGAAAGCACAAATGAACCCCAAAAATGTTTTTATTGTTATTTTTTGTTTGGTATGATATTTTCGGTAAAAAGTATCGTTCTTTTGTTTAAAGATAGTGGCCCAAGATTTTCTCAGTGAGTGACGCACGATGAGATTTCAGTGTAAAAGAGTGTTATGTTGGACTGGACAAATTCAGTAATCAAGAAATTATAGAAAATATTTTCTTTATACAATATTTTCATTGTGAATAACTAATATAATTTAAAACACAAGATATCACACTTTGTATTTAAGGGTTTGAAATAATATTCAAAACGAACTGACGAAACCCAAATTGGGTTTTTTCCAATAAATAAATTTGGCCTGGTCCACTGCAGACGTCATTGTTTTTTTTTTGCAAACTTGTATATCTCATTTTATTTAACACAGTCCTCGTAATTATTGTATTAAGTATGTAAACACTCGACCGATATATAGTAAAACCTTGAAATAGGTACACAAAAATGACAGAAAACAGCATTACAAAAAATAATTAAATTGCTTTTTTTTATTTCTCGGCTCCTTGCCCCCTTTGGCAAATCCCGTCCAGACACGTGCCCTAAAAATTTTTGATCTAATATCAACAAAAAAAGTTTTATTAAAATCGTTGTTCCCATTCCCTTACTTTTCCCCATGCAAGCAAATAACATTATTATTTAGGCCTGTTACTTTAAAACTTTCAAAACGTCCCGGGTTAAAAGTGATTATAACGCCATAATTGGATTCTTTCTAATCAATAACCGGTAACGTAGTAAACAAAAACGTCTTCTGTGAATATTTTATGTCACAATGTAAGACGGATGTTGAATTTTTGAAAAGAATCAATCCTACAAGTGTCCCCATCGTTTGGAAATTACATTGTGAACCATCCGAGAAAACACTTTGCAACACTATAATTTCTTTAATGACCACAATTTTCTCTGACACCGTCTTTTTTCATTAAACTTTTACAATGTTGACACAAGTGTGAATGGTGATTGTTGACTTTTCTTAGAATTGGTCAATCAGGCTTAATACCACGAATACAAATTGAAGCTTTCAGTCGAAAAAAGTGGTTATTTATTGTACCCTAATGTCAAACTAATACAACAATTCAAAATACAATAGAAGCATAGAATCCCCTTTAACTCTCGATACAGAAAAACCTGTATTATTTTATAAACGTGACGTTTATAAATTAATAAAAAAATATTTTTGGGTTCGACAGATTTATTTATAGTAATTACAAACTTGTCGCAATGNTAAATATATAGGTTATACATATAGGTTATATATATATAGGTTCCTTTGATTTTGAAATGTTCTTAAACATTTAAATACACGATGGCATATTTGCTAATGCTCATGCTAAATTTTAGTGGACAGTATTCTTGTTCTTTTGGCGTTGTATTTGTCTCTTTGTCTCGCAATCTAAATCATTCGATCTGTCTGATGATTAAATATTTGCCTTTAGCTTTTCTTTTTTCTATGAATAGGTGGACTTTAATATAGTTCGACAATAGAAAATCTTAGCTGATTCACAACAGTTAATCAAGATGAATGTATGACTGTGGAATTGTTAATTAGTGGCATTAATCTGCCTTTCTCAAAGATAATGAGTCGCTTCTCGCTATTTGCAACTAGTCGGTCTCGCTATAAATCCGAAACGAGCTAGGGGATTGCAACCCGGAATCACCTCGCTACTTCGAACGGCCCGAGCGCCCTCGAAACTTCGCCGACACCGGAAATTCGTTACTTACAATTAATCGACCTATCCCTGCAGGACTACGGTTTACCCCGTTAAGCCTGGCACTGTTTTGTAATTAAATTCTGCTAAGTCTCGAACATTTTCTTCAGGAGTAGTAATTTTCCAGTACAAGCGTGGGCTTAACAAGCAGGCGTGGTAAATCTAGCTTAAACCTGTGCACGCGTAATAGACGCGAGCTATTTAATTGGACGAACGCTTTGAGTAAAGTGATTAAAACATAAATTTTCTATAAACGAGTACCGGACCGACTGCCGACCTGTAAACCTGGTCCGTGCCCGAGATAAGCCCGGTCAGTCCTGGCACTTAGGGTTTAAGCCCCTATCTCATCCGACTAAATTAAACGGCCATCGACTAGAACAAGCCAACCTATAAAGATAGCCTAAACCATTTTATAAACAGAAAACTATCTTTTACACTTTCCCACGGGCTTTTAACGGAAAAATCCTCTCTTGGCTATTACAAGGTTCTTTACTCCGATATCGCTGGAATGAGCCGGACCTCATTTGTCACGGACCGTTCTGCCCCGCTTTTATTTAATGAACTCCAACCCCCTTTTTTTTCTCTTTTTGTAGATCTAGGGCGCTAAGTGACGACATTAAGGGCTACTACCTGTAAGATACGTCTCGCTCCTTTTAGGACCTTTATCTGAAATAATGTCGTCCTTTGAGATCCGATAATGTTAAGGGTCGGTAAATTAAATGACCCTGATGAAAAAAGCCTCTAGAATCTCTATTCTCAGCGTTCAATTTTTTCTTCATCAAAAAATACACACTAACTTAGAATATATTTCTATAGTACGTCCTCTGGAGTAAGCAATTACGCCAAAATGCTTAAAAAAATTACTACTAAATAAACTGGTGAGATACATTCAGTGGCACGAATGTGATTATACTTATTTCTTGACATTCTTGAATAACGCTGGTTTTTAGCAATAAATGGCGCAACTTTTATCATCAAAAATTTAAATGTAACACTTTTATTTTATTCAATATACCGCCATACAAGAAAATAATTGAAAAAAAACTATTTTCTTAATTATTTTTTCCTGCAAGTCTGACGACGTTTAGCCAAAATCGCTTATCGCCTTGACACAATTCAGCGGTTTCTGACGAAGTGGAACAATTTCGACCGATTCAAACAGATTAGGGAAGTTAATTAGTGAAACCGACGCTGCCAATTAGCGGAGTGGAAGTAGAACCAAGGTTTGCACACCTGTTGAAGACGTCATTCCAGCTGTCAGATCTCAATGTGTGCCGCTGGAGAACTGCTGTTCCCGTGGAATTCCTCCGGCAAATATCTCAGATAATTTCCACTCGTACCCCGCATGCCTTCTTCTCTAATGGAGAACGTCGGGCAAGTGCAATTGAGTAGGACATGTGCACTTTTTGTCGAAGAGTTTTTGAAATGTAGATAAGAGATTCTGTATAGAAAATGGATGTTTTTGATTGGCTACCGGAAACTGCACAGAACTTTCATAAAAAATTAAGAACTTTAGCGGGTCAACATGAAAATAGACTAAAATCGCTTTGATTTTACATTATTCGCACCACTTAGAATTGAATAATTTAAAAACTATAAAACTAGTTAAAAAATATTGTTCAATTTCTTGCAAGTTTATGTAGCCCAGGTGATCATTAGCACACGATATTTAGACTGGACTTTATTTTCATGTCTTTCAGTTGGGTTTGGCTCCAGTAATCTCATTTTGGATTCGTTTATTTATGTAAAATTTAAAAAAAAAATTAATATATTTTATCTACATATTTCCACGATTGAGTGTGCAATTTAAAAAGTAAGATATTCTGGTAAGTCATGTTTTTAGGGTGATATGTTGATTGATAACATTCACGTTTGACATGAATAAACCTTGAATAATTAATTAGTTTTTTTAAACAAAAAACTATTCTTAATTATACCCTGACAGTCATATATTTTTCAACTCTCCAAATATCAGATTTGCCATTTCTTTTATACCAATTTAAAAAGAATTGCGCGGGTTCGTGAAAACCCTCAATTTTGTTAATTGAATACCTGCTAAAAATACACTCGCCTTTGGACAAAGTCCGCTTTCATCTCGTTTGTTAATCTTGTTCGCGTTAACAAACGCTGAAATGCCGGCAGTGAATCACGCAGATACGCGAGCTCGGGATTTATGCCGCTCAAAAAAAAAAAAAAAATGTAAACCATTCTTATCAGCCCTATCTTTTACGGGTGATTTCAAACCCCCAAAGCACGTAGGGCTTGTTGTCCTCTTTATAAGAGCACGTCGTTTTGGTATGTTATGAGCAGAGTAATATAAGCATTTCAATGAGTAATAATTACTTTTAAATTTTGTATATATTCAACTTGGAAAGAGTATCAAGTATAGCAGATTAAAAGTGCCGCTTATAAGGCAGAATTACATCGATTGACTCATTATTTTTATGCTTAAAATACTAATATTTTGAATATTGTGAAAAATATAATCATTGAAATGTCATATTTTGGTTATAGTGAACAGGTAACCATGTGATACCACAATGTATTGTGTTGGAAAGCAAATATTTCCAACTTTGAGTGTACTGACCAAGATAACTATCAATCTTTCATATGTGATTGCTCCAAGTGTAACCAGCTATATTTCACAGTTTTATTGATTGATTGAAATATATATGATCCGAACATATTTTTACACACATAAAGAGAACTGAGTTTATAACTGCTCATTTTTACCTACTTAATTATTTTGACAAGGGCTGTTAACAGCTGGGTCTTTCAGCCCCAAGATGTGCAGTTTTTCAAAGACCTTCACTTAGTCCCGTTTATCCTTAAACCTTTTTTTCTATTAAAATAGTGTGGTGGAGTACTCGATCTTCTACCTCCTCTGGCCTTTCACGCTATACATTCTCGCTAATAAATACATTCAATCTCAATATTCAGATCAGAAACATGAAATGCGATATCGACCACTACTAATCACTATAAAACAGCCATGTTTTCTCCAAAATTCGGAACAGGAGACCCAAATCCTGGATGTTGTGCACAATACTTTTATCAGGTGACATTCCTATACGCTCCATTCCTACGGAGCCAAGGAAAGTTCTCTTCAATTCAGTGGGTCATATCGAACAAACTTTCTCTATATGCTGGACTCATATGCGAACTTTGGCCCAAACGTAGGTGACCTCGCGTTAGTTCGGTTACGATTCCCTTCCGAAGGCTACCTATTCTCTTGATACATAAAAGCTTCTTTGCCGCTTCGGTCCACGGACGCTGACATCTCCTTATAATAATATTTTTTATTGTATTTACACTAACAGAATGATGGATTAGGGTGGATAGGTTCGGAGGTCCTTAGCTACCTCGTTACTCCCTAGACCTGTACGTCTGAGGACCAGACCATGAAGTTTTAACTTGACTCTCCAGTTCAGTGTATTTGTCCAACATGAGCACGACGAGACGGTCTTCGGAGGACCTATCATGAACAACAGTAATCGCGCTCAGGGAGTCGGTGCGGATACCCACGTATTCTCGAATCACCATTCATTCAAAGCTGTACATAATTGCATCGTAAAAATCCTGTAGTGTGGTGGATCGATCATACTCTCACCGATCCTAGTACTCGACCTAAGGCCAAAAGTTATAAAGGTATAGTGGAGTGGACCAAAGTCAAACACGGCGAGATCGTCCCGAACGAGTACCAAATAGCGTTCGTACTGTCAGCACGGCTAAGGAATATCCGAAGCGTATACCCAGGGTTTTCTGGGTACGAAGTTGTTCTGTTATAGTCGGCTGTTCTGGCATCTGAAGGTCGCGGATGTCCAGATTGTGACAAGAACCCCGTCTAATTAAGCTGCATTTTCAATATTGTGCAAAGTCTCTCTAATTTTTTTCATATTTTGAACGGTATGACAACGGTTAGAGTTTATTCATATTTTGAATATTAAATATAATAGGTTTAATATAAAAAGCTCTGTTTCGTTCCCTTTATTAATGGATGGATAATTTTATCAAAACCGTATGCTATTAAAATAAGTCTTACCGGGTTTTTTGTGGCCCAGGATTCGTGAAAATGGGGCGAGAAAAACGGCCCCACTTCATTAGATATTAAACTTTAATCTCGGGGCCAGGCGGAGCCTGGAAGAGTCGCCGTTTACGAGGGGGTTGTCTCGCCTTATACCCTCCCCGATCAAATATGCAAACAACTTGCGGGAGAAAAGGCCGAATACAGTTTTTTATACCATCCCTTCAAACCAGAAGGGTCATAAAGTCAATGGCAAGTTGGTGGACGCTGGAACCATCAAACAAGGGATTTATCGGTCGATATGCAATAAATACCCTCCTTCGTTTACGCACCCTGACAAGTGGAATATCAATGCAAATATTTATACTTTTCTTTCATTATATTTTTAACATAGAAAAATATTCAACCTGTGGTCAATACTTAAAACTTCAATGACATATACGTCACCCTTAACCCTTTTGTCAACAATAGAACAGTTTTCTCTGTCAATACAGTTTGTTCTCCTGATACTGTTAACGAAAATTTATTTGTTTCTTAATTAAAACTATAGTCGTAAAGCTAAGAGGAGACTGGGAACGGCAGTACCGAGTTTACTGTTAATCCAGACAATTTTTCCCCAGAGGAAGATGGCAAGCGTGGGATGAGAGCACACACTGGGGTATCACCTACATCTCTGGCACAATTAAACAAGGGAAAACAGAGCCGGCTTAATTAGTGGATGAGCCCTTGAGATAACAACATGCCCTTTGTCTCCCTGGGCCAAGACTCAGGGACCTCTTGTGACCAACAACAAGGGCCTCACAGGCGATTCCCTCCCACATTATGGTTTCACATAAAATTTTAGGTTCCCCTTATTTATCTAGCGAAGTGTGAGCACATCGTGACTGTTTAGGAGGTCTCTTGGCAATCATCTCTTTAGTCTGCGGACGTTTGCAATAATAATAAGAATTTTTGTTAAAATTGGGGTAACGGGATTTACTTACTGAACAAAGAGAATATTTCAATCTTTGTATGTGGTAGTTTGTACATGAAGGGTGTTTAAGCATTTGACTAAATTAACTAATTAAAAACTTATTAAATCCATTACATTTCGTGGTCCATTTGACCAAATAACTCCTTTCAATTAATTAATCTTTATGTAAAATATTGGTTGAAATGAAAAAGTTAGTGTCACGAGGGGATTCGAACCCACGACCTTCCGGTAGTAATTACATCAAAATTGATTATCTCTCGCAATTTCTTGTTGGTCTTTCTAACTTAAATTTCGCTTCGACGTCCTTCGGGAATATGCCGTTTTGTCTCTCTACATTTTCTATAACTTCTGTAATCTAAACTTTAAAAAAAAAAAACAAAAAAAAACGACTAAATTTGTTGAAGGAAATGTTAGCAATAACTTCTTTCAATGAATTGATCTTTATGTAAGGTATTGCATGAAATGAAAAAGTTAGTGTCACGAGCGGGATTCGAACCAATACCTTACATAAAAATTAATTGGGTTCGAATCCCGCTCGTAGCGTTCCCAGGAGTACCTTAGAAGAACAGGATAATTTCATTAGCTAAATAGATAGAAGCCACAGCACTAAAATATTTTTTTTTAAAAACCTGTATACACAAAAAGTATTCAAATACTACTGTTAAAGAATAGCAGCAAAATTATTTTTTTCCACATTCGGAATTATAAAAGTAAAGTAAAATAAAGTTAAGCAGGAGGGCTTAACGTCCATCTAAACGTTGTTGTCGCGGACGAGAGATCAAACAACTTTAAAATAATTTCTCTATATTATTCACGCTTACAAATCCATGAGCTAGGCCGGGATTCGAACCCAGGTCCCCATTCAAAATTATACAAGGTGACTAGAAAATGTTGTAGGTTTTTTATTTGTTATTATTTTAATTCGGTTAATTAACAGTTCTGTTTATATCGGAAGACGAGCTGTTTATATCACGTAATAACGAGAGGATAAAGCGCCAGTTCATAAAGAAAAAATGTTATGAACAGTTCACTACAAATTATAAAATATTTTCTTTCTCATGGCTTTAAAACACAGAATTCCTGTGTGCTTATTGCATGAATTTTAATTCGTATTATGGCGGGCAGTCAACTGCATTCGGTGATGAAACAATAAATGAGCACACTATGCAAAAATGGTTCGAAAGGTTTGCTTCTGGGAATGAGGGGATTGATGATGAACAACGGTCCGGTAGGCCATCTGCCTTTAATGACGACGAATTGTGACGAAATGTGGGAAGCTATGAAAATTCGAGTCAAACATCAGTAGCTTGTCAGAGAATTGAACGTAAGCTATGAAAACATTCGCTCCAGTTTACATCTACTTGGGAAGACGTGGAAGCTGAGCAAATTGGTTCATCACAAATTGACCGACGGTGACAAGCCTTTCATTCAATACCAGGTAGTCGTAGCATTGGCTGTCACCAAATGACTCTATTCCAATGACACAAAAACCGAATATTCAACCACAAAAGGAGAACCAAAAACACACAACCACCATTGTGCACTACCAATCCTGCCACATCACAAGACCATCACAGTAGAAATCTACTCAAGCAAACTGCCAAAACCAGAAACAACTTTTTTTCGTAAACAGAAAATGTGTAATCTTTCAGCAGGACGACGAAAACCTCATACAGCCAGAATGAGAAAGTAAGTGATAATGGAGCTTAGTTGGGAAGAACCTTGGTACTCTTACTGGCCCATCTGACTTTCGCATTTTCTTAGAAATGGATACTCATATGCGAAATGGGTTGGATAATCGCCAACGCCGGAAGATGAGCCGTTTATTTTTCATTTTATTTTTTTTTTTTTTTAAGTTCAAGGATTCAAATTTTTATAGAAGGGCACAACTGGGCAGGTAAAACAAGTTGGGTAAGGTTAAAGGTAGCACTGGCGACTATTACCCCGAATAACATATTTCTAAACTAATTTATTCTTTTTAATTATGATAATTATTAAATTCTTTAAACCCGCATGAACTTTTCTGACTATCTGGTAGAATATGAACATCAAAAATAATCAAAAGTAAGTAAGCTGGTAACATTTCTAATCAATGCGAGAATTGAATGGAAAGAAAGAAAGGTAGAGAATTTCCCAAAACAATTTGAACAGCCTGATTTATTATTAAGCATTAACTTAAGAACTTAAGTTCTTCTTGTTGTGTTTTTAATTATTTAAATTTTTAAATTGATTATTTGTGATATACATAACTAATTTATCAGCTTGCTATCTGATTAAATATTGTAAAATTGTTTAGTCTGTCCCCCTAAACAAAATATAACACTAAATATTTAAAACAAGGGTAATAATAAAACGAATGATTATAATATATGCATACATATATAAATGACAAGTGGTTGCATTGCTAACCAAAGAATTGACTGCCCTACTTGAAATTCTTAACAAAGCTTAATTTTCCAATATTTTGATTGATGAATCTGAGGGTTCTGAACGCACAAACAGCACTTAATCAATCATAATGATTGATAGAGTAAGATGTCGAGTAAATACTTAATGCTTTAAAACAAAACATTGCCAATTTTTTATGCTTTTTCTCGATTTATATGGTATATAATTAACGTGACGATTGCTCTTGTTTCATCTGATTCTTTCAATATATCGAATAAATTAAATATGACAGCTTGATATGCAAATTTATTATGCTGATCATGAAATATAATCAATTTTATTATTGGTTGCTTAATAAAAATATAGAATGTGGGCAGATGAAGTAGGTTTTTTTTGCCATTTACCTTTTAAAGGAAAAAGCCCTTTCATTGTATGATCGTGAGAGATATATAGAGACGTTATTGCCTTCTCCGGGCGATAGATCACCTCCTATACCTCGGTATTTAGCAATGAATAGCCCCGGGGATTTTCCGGTGGCCTACAGTTTTTTTGCTCTCTCGCTTTCTCACAATTTTCCTTCTTCCCTTTTTCAGCCGGCGTAATAAGTACAAATGGTTCGATCCGACGAGGGAGGAAAGGGCTGGCTGGCATTTTCGCGGATTGTGAAGCAATGTCGGCTCGTAGAGCTATCGGGTTCTTCTGTATCAAAAACTGGAACGCATCGGCAAACATTGGATTTGCATATCTCTCCCACTAAAGGAAGGAAGAAAAACAAATGTTATCCGGTGGCGCCTCGACTCCTGGTTCGCCCTCATGAAAAATACCGAAATGAATATCGCTCGAGTTTTGGGGAAAAATGGGTAGCATTATTTAGAAAGTAAAGCCGGAAAAAATGTATAGGATTGTCCATTCTTAAGTCTACCGCATACACAATAACAAAAGTCAATGTTAATACTCTTTTCTGTTGTAAAAGATTAAACATCCCTATAGTTGAATTGATATGTCTAATCAAAGGAATAAGCAACATCAGAGTTAATTTTACATAGAACCGTTTTCTTTGAAGTGAGAATAAATGGGAGGAAGAATTACGAAGTTAGGGTAAAAGAAGAGAAACTAAAAATAGTACAGCTAGAAAAGAAGCCAAGAAACAATTTTAACGTTTTAGGAAGGACTACAAACAATAACTTAACTCAAATTAGACGTATTAACAAGACATACGATTAGAAAATAATGAAATAAATGAAGTACAGAGACATATAGAAATTATATGACAAGAGGCTTGACAAATAAAGCATGGATGATTTAAAATAATTCGATAATATAGAAAATCATACAAGCGCAGAAGAATCCATTAATTACTCCCCAACGCAAATTCATTTAGAGATAAAATCACGAGGCCATTGTATGATTCTTAGAAGACCTGAACGGTCCAGAATAAAAGGTGTTGAATTCTCAGGGTTGAGATGAGGGTTCAGGTTTTACAGAAGTCGTCTGTAACGATTTCGTGCGGTTTCGAGGACAAATGGGATTTGACGGTCTGTGTGGGTAGTAAGGCCGGATAAGTAGTAGTTTCGGCCATGGTTTGAAAACTTTTCTTCTGGTCTTCTTTGGACGATGGAACGCTTAGTTAAACCACACAGTTCAATTCCTTCTAAATTGGTTATATACTGATGTAGATGACGCGTTCATTATGCATTGATTTGATCTATTTGAAAGTAATCTTTTGAATAATTTATATCGTCTGTTCAGATTTATTCCTTTTAGACGAATGGGAGTTGGAAAAAAGTTTTTATTTATTGATGTATATTCCCAATTCGCAAGGTTGTCGGGTGAAGAACAGAGTTCTAGTTGATTAGAGGAAAGGTGATACGACAAAAAGTGAATGTTATTTTTAGGGATGCTGTTTCGTTAAGTCTGATGAGGCATTCCTTCTGACAGAAGAGAAGGTCCATGAGGTTTCTAAAGGCCATGGAAAGAAAAGCTCGCAGAAAGGATGGTGGTTTCGTCTTCACGTGTGTATCAAATTGACAGAAATGTCTGCAGTGTACACTGAATATAAAATGGGATGAAGGACAACCCTTGCAGAACTCCCGCTTGGGCGAAGTGGATGAGAAGGTTTAGGGTATCTAACAGAAACTATTTCAGGATGAGGTTATAAGTGAATTAAAGATGCTCTTGTGTTTTCAGAGCAAACCCTGCACCTTCGATCGAACCTACCTTACGTCTGGGAAAACGCCGAGAAGTATTCCGTAAGCTGTCCAAGCGCGTTGATGCGATGGTTTTTACCTCAGCTCTGTTAATAAATTAGAACATTTTAGAATAGAGCCGAAATTAACACAAATAATAGCAAGGCATAACTAAAAAACACACTTTTTCTTATAACATTATTCATAGATTTCTTATAATAGACATACCTTGGAAGAGATGGAACATTATCAACATCTTGGAATGACAATAAACCACCAAATGACAATAGTGGCCATGGCATTTACTAATTCAATAAGCATTTAAAATCCTTTATCTTGATTCATTTAAACAAAATTAAATTGCGTAATTTTATTGTTTCAGATATCATTGTAAATCTTTTTTTAGATAATTATTTAAATGGAAAAGGGATAAAGAGGAAAATTTTAATTATTTATTCAAAATTATGCCCACTTCCCTGTTTATAAAATGACTACTATGCCAAATGATGAAAAGAGTCTTGGTTTCTCAAAGTACATATAAAAGAAATGTCTCTTACATTCATATATATTGAAATATACATTAAGTTTTCAGTTTTTATATCGAATAATACATTTTTTAATGTTTACGTTGATCTTATCTCATCTAAAAGTTATAATTTTATATAGAATTATCATATTTTGTTTTATTTTCCATCCAAATCCCAAAAGATTTCCTTAAACGAAGGGAACAAAGTTTTTATTTTAGGCTGTCCCAATGATAACTTATATGACCTTTAAATTAAATAAATAATATTGCCCTGATAAGGAACAACTGAAAGTCTGTTGGATAATTTTGTAGTGCATATATGCTGTTGAATCAAAATGAGATTTTTTGAAAATATTTTTCCCATTAACATTTCCTTAGTAAAATATATTTTTTAATCAAAGTGATTTGCAATTAGTAACAAGTGAAAAACAAAACAGGATTTATTGTAGGGTATGAGACAGTTGTACATTTGCTATTCAGCACTTATGTCCCGGTGATTTATAGTGTTATTTCCTTAGAGCTCTCGCAAGTTTCCAGGATTCTCACTTGGTTGTCCGGTATTAAACTGCTTAGGAGTTCTCCTTCGGTTGGTAAAGCGGAGGAAGGGTAACTACAAGGTTGGAAACATGGGACAAGACAATTCTGGGAGATTTATGAACCCAAAACTAATCCTTTCTCTTCCTAAGCCTATTAATTAAAAGTAGAATTTTTATTCACCGACTTATTTCAGCAACAATTAAAATATATAAAACGAAATATTTTAAAAGTAAATTATTCAGAATAACAGGTAATTTTGAAACAATATCTAATGGAGTAAATTGTAATTTTTGAAACAGTTTGTACACAGAACCATTTTTTTCTTTTAAATTAAAAGCTTCTTTTTTTAAGAAAACAGTGTTTCAATAATACATAAGTCTATATGTGTGAGATATAATTATCATATAATATCTATATAAATAAAAAGAAAAGTAAAGCATTTCTCAGTTACACAGGACGGCTTAACGTCGTTGTTGGGTGATCCAGAAGAGGGTCAAATCACTTTGTAATATTGTTCATCCCATTATCAATTAAAAGCTTATGAGTTCTTCCGGGATTCGAACCCAGAACCGCTAGCGTGACAAATACGATCGGGCACCCTAACCACTCGACTCCGCGGTCACCTTAATACGTAGTAGTAATAGTGTTTCCCCACTGCGGGGTAATGTGAGTTTTAAGGGGGGTAATTTTGAAAATAATTCGTTTAGATGTTTAGTCAACTAAGCGCCAATTGTATTTGTAATTTAGTTGAAAAATAATCGAATATAGTAGCTTTTGTTCGCCATGAAATAGCTGAATTTATTTGTCGGACCTCGGGTTATTCCGATCCTTAGCGTTTCATGCTATTTTTCAATATCCCGTAATAATTATTGTATCATATTTTCTCTGCGTTTCAAGTAAGGTTTATCGTCATCAATGCAGTAATTTATTGTTTAGGGATTGTTTGGGTTAAAATTGTTGTAAAGTATCGCTTTTCCATAATTCAGTATATTTTATCTAAGTGTCAACTAAATGGTCTGTAATAAAATGTATAAAATGGTATGTATATTAAATTGTCAAGTTATTAATTTAGTTTTTAAAGGTCCTAATTCTAGAATAATAACAAGCGATTTTTTTAATCCTTGGGTAAATTTAGTATTAATATTTATTTAGAAATCGTGAGATGCGGTCTGGTGTGATGTAGGTTTCTGAAAAACATTTTCTTTATCGTGCCAACGTTTCGATCTTTATTGAGATCATCTTCAGGGCTCAAAGTGTTTGTCTTCTGTGCCCCTCTCCCTGCACGACACACAAGAATGGCACAATTACACAGAAGACAAACACTTTGAGCCCTGAAGATGATCTCAATAAAGATCGAAACGTTGGCACGATAAAGAAAATGTTTTTCTGAAACCTACATCACACCAGACCGCATCTCACGATTTCTAAATAAATATCGATTAACGGTCACTAATCACCACACACTTTAGTATTAATATTAATATAGATAGATATAAGCTATTTGCGTTTTTATGAAAAGGGAAAAAATAAAAATAAAATTTGAATAAATATTAAATAAAACCATAAATGTAATCTGATAGGGTTATATAATTTGTTACCAACACCTGTAAAGTTTACTCCAAAATAAAATGTGGCGTTTCGATTTTTATATACAAACAATACTTTGCAATTTATAATCCATATCTTTCTGCATCATAATTATTAAACATCATATTATGTTAAACGAAATTTATGAACCCGAGCCTCATAATTTAAGAAACAGACCTATTTATACGCACACTTGATAATCGAGATCAATTTAAGTGATAATTTTCCTTCTGAAAAAACGCTGCAATATTTTACATGAAATAATATTAAATAGTATTTTGCTATTGCTGACTAATATGACTGATTTATCAGGTGAAGAAAAATAAATATAATGAAATACATTCCGAGAATCCTATTACTTTCTAAAATTATAATTTACAATGATTATTTGAAACATTTGAAATTTACATGAGAAAAACGACATTTTATCTAATATTCTGTTAAATTTGGAAATTTCTACCAAATCTATGGGAAATCTTTCTCTTTTCGAGAAAATAAGGTTTCATCAGATCTACAAATTTTGCTAAACTTGATTATTTTTTACTTTAGCTGGATATTAATTAGTGTCTGACAAATATTTTTCAGCGATGCACTTATTACAGTGCGTAAAGTGAACTATTTTGCGACGAAGCATAATATGGATCTACTAGATACTCTTTTTAAAAGTTCTTTGGACTCGAATCTCACGTGTCGTGATCCAACAAACTCTTTACTCCGCCAATAATGCTATTTAAAAAAAAATACTAATGCGTCTTATCATGTTTGGTCGCAGTCTCTTTACATTGGTGCATTAAAGCAGTATAATTTATTTTAAAAATTGAAGAACATCGCAAAATGAGTTCGAAATCAAATAATTTATTAACTCTCATATTCGTTCTAACGCCCTAGACGCGGAACATGGTTTTCGGGTTTTATAAAAATCTGCTTATTATGTTTTATCAATAATTCTACAGTGATTTTCCCAATATTTTTTTTAAATTTATGCCGTGGGTATTTAAATGGGTGAGGGGTGGGGCAGAAGGGATTTGAAAAAGTTTATGTGAGACATGACACAAAATAGATTGGGGAAACACTGCTTTAATATCTATATCTCTGTTAATAATTAAAACAAATTAAAATCATTATACATAATAAAAATAATAAATCCATTAGAGTTCGTGGACTGATTGTAACCAAATAACTTTTTCAATTAATTGATCTTTATATATTGGCTGAGATAAAATTTGAAAAATGACAAAAATGAGGAAAAATCCGAAAGGTTGATTGAGATGGGGAGTGGCTCGAACTCACGATAGGTCAAGTGGTTAGAGCAGCGGCTTATTTAGCGGAACGTCGTGGGTTCGAATCCCGCTCGTGACACTGACTTTTTTATCTCAACCAAGACCTTACATAAAAATTAATTAATTGAATAAAAATAATTATAACATTTGTTTAGATATGGAATTAGTAGTAATGAAAAGTCGGTGTTAAGCATCAAAAAAACATTTCATTTATCAGATACTCTCAGCCATAATTAATCACGTACAAAATTGTATTCAATTTCTTGTTGATTACTGTTGTATATTCAGAATCTGTAGCTTCGTGATTAACAGTGCGAAGCGAATATCTTACGGCCCAGTGGTGTATGCTGGCCAACGGCGTCAATTACCAATTTTCCGGTCGAGCTGAAACTGTTTAGATTCAATTAGCAATGCGGTCAAAGCACGGATCGCACCTTCAAGCTGGCTTTCGTAGAAAATAACAAAAGGTTCAGCGTATCACAAGGGTATTTTACTACGCGTTAGTAGCCGTGATAGTTTAAATTTAAGGAGGGTTTTTATGGACCGCCTGCCGGATAGAGGGGACGGTTTTACGACTGTAATTATACAAAGGCCCGATAAAGTGCAGAGCCGGAGGTGGTTAATGCCAACCTACATATACACGGACGGTCCCGAGTCGGAAATTGTATTCAATCGAACTTTCCTCGAGGAAAAGAGCTCTCTCTCCCACTCGACAAATACGTGGATTAAATTACAAACACAATAGTTTTATTTCTATTTATTGGCGACTGGAAAAAAATTTCTTATTCGATCTCGTGTATTACAGGCCGTTGCGGTATATATTTTCTTGTCAAAGGAATTGTTTGAAAGTCCGCCTGCGTACGTGCTCCAAGACTTTTATGTAACTTTGAAGAGCACTTCAAATAACAGGCAGAACGACTCTTATATCCCTCTTTGCCATTGTTGACACGTTCAGAAGTATTTAATTGTGTGGCACTGGTGAACAATGAATCGTGAAAATTATTGTGCCACTTTATACTGCAGAATAGCTTTTTCCTTATTGTGAACTCCCTTCATGTACTTTTTGCAATAATTTATACCAAATACACTTTCCTCTGAATAAGTAACGAAATCTAAAAGCAATTACGGTAAATTCTGTGTGGTTTTATAAAAATACTTTTTTATTTCTAATCATAATATAATAGTCATAATAAATCATAATAATATAATTATTCTATAAATAATGTAATCTTTAATATTTACTCTAATATAAATAAGTTACGTCAAAGTAATAATTTAGTTAACAATAAATATCGCAGCACTTAATTGAATTAAATCAAATAAGAATTATAACTATATGTTAGGGCGTGAAATGACCTTAGCCGTTAAAACGCCCTTAAAAATTAATAATAATAATAATAATAATTATAACTATAGATTTTTAGTATAATATATTAAATAGTTATCTAAATGGTTCCAAAGGTAACAATTTTAATTAAAGTGGTTCCATTCTTTTAAAGAAGCATTACTTTTTCGACGTTCAAAACCTAAAAAACAAACCACTCCATATCATTTCGAAACAAAAGAAAAAAGAAGTAAATACATGAATCGCCAAATTAAAATGTCGCTAACGTGACATGAAGTACACACAAAATGAAGTAAGCATACAAAATTAAAATGTTATGCAAATTGAGCTAAACAGAAAAAAAAAACCTTATCAACTTACTCTTCTAGTCTTTTCTTCTCTCTCACCTCTCACTCTCTCTCTCTCTCTCTATCTATCTATCTATCTATCACACAAACTATCTATCTATCTCTCTATCTCTCTCTCACTCCCTCTCTCTCTCTCTCTCTCTCTCTCTCTCTCTCTCTCTCTCTCTCTCTCCACATACTGATGACATACTTAAAAAAATATACACAAATATGTTCGCTATAAAAGCAATATTACCCTACAAAAAGGCCGATATCACCTTAACATTAATTAATTGTTTAGTACATACATACATTACAGCATAGTCGTCATGAGTGATTTCAACTACACTTTTACAAAACCAACTTCCAAAAGCACAAAATACGTGGACCCGTAATATCTTTAAACTAAAAAATAATTCTAGAATATATGATAATTTTTTGTTATTAAAACTATTAACAATTGAATACCTATAAATCTATTCCATAACAAACTTTTTATACAAAGTACTACCAACTAAAAACTCTTCCTACATGTCTCATAATTTTAAATTTCAATGCAATATCCATAACATTAATACCAGAACAGCTAATTACTTAATTTTTCTACCGAAACACAGACCAAAACCACTTAACAATTCATTTAAAATAAAAGCTTGAAAAAACTTTAATTCTATTCCGAAACATATAGTTCAAATAAAAAGCATAAAATCATTTAAAGTAAGACTTAAAAAATTCTTATTAATTAAATATGTTAAATATGGTACTACAACTTAGCATTTACCTTATTTAATATTTACATAGTTAACAGCACATCATACAGTTATATCTTTTATTTGTTACTTTTATTATTCTCCTTTTTATTAATACTTTTATATTAACTTGTAAAACGTTAAAAATCATTTCATTAATATTTTATTTCATTTTTAAATTGCAAAATTATGTTCCGATTTAGAAGGTTCTAATCTGGTTTTTAAAATCTTACGAAAATTGTATTTATAATTTTGTTACTCAACAATAATATGCTTCGTATAAAAATTTAACTAATAAATCCAACTTACACTTTTATTCATTTACTTCATTGTTGATTTTACAATAATTTGTTATTTCTATTTTATTTCTGTTGTGAATATGAAGAAATATATTTGTAATTACACGTTAAGTGTAAGAAAGGTCCTAGAGACCTAACTTTTCCGTGTATTTTAATAAATAAATCGTTAATCTGTCAATCAATCGATCAAACCTTCTTTCTCTTTGTCTCTCAGTAGCTCTCTCTCTCTCTCTCTCTCAGTAGCTCTCTCTCTCTCTCTCTCTCTCTCTCTCTCTCTCTCTCTCTCTCTCTNATGTCTAATATTGTGGTTTATTCTGGCCCTGGGAAAGGCTAAATCTCTCTCTCTCTCTCTCTCTCTCTCTCTCTCTCTCTCTCTCTCTCTCTCTCTCTCTCTCCCTCTCTCTCTCTCTCCTCTCTCTCTCTCTTTCTATCTATCTATCTGTCTATCTCTCCCTCCTTCCATTCCCTCTCTCTCACTTTCTCTCTTTATCTATTTATATACTTATCTACCTTTCTATCAAATCTACCTATTTGTTTCATGCTCTCTCTCTCTCTCTCTCTCTCTCTCTCTCTCTCTCTCTCTCTCTCTTTCTCTCTCTCTCTCTCTATCTATCTATCTATCTATCTATCTATCTATCTCTCTATCTATCTATCTTTCTCTTTCTCTCATTCTCGATCTTCTTTTAAATCTGTCTTCTTTTACTATTTTTCTCTCTAACTTTCTAATGATAATAACGAACATTTAATCTATGAATCGATACACCCATTAGTATTGTACCATTCTGAACCTGAAACTGATACGTAATTTAACACTGGGAGTTCTTAACAACACCAATTTATGTTACCGTAATTGAATTCAGCGGTTGAACATGATGGCATAGGCTGTAGGAGATTTTAGACAAATTGTTACAGCAGTACAGTTCTATAGGTATTGATTTATAACTTTTAATTTAAACAATATCATTAACGTTTGTACTCATTTATGATTGTAATGAGATAAAAGGTGAACAGTACAGATGAACAATGAGATGTAGGAAAAATCACACTGCGTGGGAGATGGCGGGCGTTGAACTTTCGGTAGTAATTACGTTGAAATTGATTATCTCTCGTAAATCTTTTCTTGTTGGTCTTTCTAACTTAAAATTCGCTTCGACGTCCTTCGGGAATATGCCGCTTTGTCTCTATATATTTTGTATAACTCCTGTAATCTTAAAATTTTTTTTTTAAGAAAAAACATGACTAAATTTGTTGATGGAAATGTTAACACTAACTAGTGCCACGAGCGGAATTGAGCAAATAACTTCTTTCAATTAATTAATCTTTTTATGTAAGGTATTTGTTGAAAAATGGCAAAAAGAAGGGAAAATTGGGAAGGTGAGATGGGGATTTAGTGTCCGAGTGGATCGAAGTCACCATAGCTCCAGTGGTAGAGCAGCGGCGTATTTAGCCGAAAGACGTGGGTTCGAATCCCGCTCGTGGCACTAGCTTTATCATTTCAACCGAAACCTTCCATAAAAAGATTTATTAATTGAAAGAAGAAATTTGGTCACTAGACCACTAAATATAATGGATTTAGTTAGCAATAACGTTGATGAATTGTTAACGGGGAATATTCATCTCTACGAATGTTCGACGATCGTTTTGAGCAATATAAATATAATGGACTTTTGAATTTTCGATTTATTTTAAAGCTGTTTTATCAGAAATAACTTTTACCTTAGTGTTGCCATTAAACATGAAGACCCAAATGAAACCCATTCCCTTTGAAGAAAGCTCTATCAATATTTGTACCAACGGTACATTAGACTAATGGGATTACAGGTCCTTTCAGATATTTTCTGTTCGTTTTGACAATTTGTACCAGTTTGGTAATAATTCGGCCAATGTGTCAACCAGCTAGAAACATCAGTCGATCTTATAACTGGTTAAATAAGGGAATCTTGAGATCAATCCGTTTATAGACTGTTCAGTAATTCACCGTGTGTCATTAGCCCTTGCTCGGGAAATCCGCTTAAAGGGATTACCAGCTACCCCTTCGAAACGGCTACAGCCCTATGAAATAATAATAGCGTCCGAACGGTGAAGAACGATTCGGCTTCTAACTAACTTTTCCTATTGTGCCCTGTTTCTCCCTTTATGGTTTATTCCTCTCATTGTTCGTCCGCCCCAGGTTTCCCTCGGGGGTTCGTGGTCGTCGGAGATAACTCGCCAATAATGAAGGTAATTTTCAAAAAGAAATAACCTTTCGTTAAGGGTTGAAACGGGCTTTTCAAAATTAACATTATTAAGGGTGAATATAGAGTTCGATACAAAAGGTACAGAATTTGCTTTTTATGAATCAGTACTTCACCAATACTAAAATAATTGAATCCTCGAGCAAACATGTTGTTTTAATGTACAAACAAGGAAGATAAATACGATTATTAAAACAGGACAAAAATAAAATAAACACAAAAATGAAATGGGCAGTCGGGACAATCTCTGGGCTTGGGGGCTTTCATCTTTCCATTTTAATTTTGATTTGAGCATTTCCGTTTGATCTTCTATTGTACTTTGCTTATGTTATGATCAAACAGCTCTTTAAAGTAACTGTCATGAATTGACTTTGAATACTACGAAAAGATAGGCTAAAAATGAAAAAATAGGCCGAGCTACTGATTTTAATAAAGAATAATTTTAGTTTAAAACAATTTGTTCAAAACAAAAAATTCACTTTCCGTTCACAAAAAATCAGGAGTCAACAGAAGATAATTCTGTAATATCTTAACAAATAAACTACGAGATGGTAATTGTCCACGGTACATATAAATAATGATTATTTGGAGATCATGAGGTGCGGTCTGGTGTGAAGTAGGTTTTAGAAAAGCATTTTCTTTACCATGCTAACGTTTCGATCTTTATTGAGATCATCTTCAGGGCATGGAATTTATAAACATTTTTGAACTTTTACAAATACATGTAGGATGTGAAAAAATGAATTTATACAATGCTAGAAAATTTTAGATAACAAAATGAATTTGTACAATGCTAGAAATTTTTAGATTTAAAAAAAAAAAGAATGAATTTATACAATGCTAGAACATTTTAGATTTAGAAAAAGAATGAATTTATGCTTTCCTAGAAAATTTTAGAATAAAAAAGTGAATTTTTGCCATGTTAGAAAATTTTAGATTAAAAAAGAATGAATTTGTACAATGCTAGAAAATTTTAGATTAAAAAAAGAATGCATTTGTACAATGCTAGAAAATTTTAGATAAAAAAAAACAATTTATCCAATGCTAGAAATTTTATATTCAATCAAAATATTTCTATTCGCTCAAATTGTTTGTTTTACGTGTAGATGTGTCATTATTGTGTCGTATTGAGAATGCCAGTGAGATATTTTTTATTTTTTACGTTGGCTTTTGAAGGGTGCGGAACGAAGTCGGGAATAGAAAGACATTTTTATACGAGGAGTCGGTTTCTTTGAGGCGAAAGGAGCCGACAATGGGAAAAACGTGGGTAATGGTTCGGCCTGATTATCCTTTCAGGATTATATAGACTGGGATAATTAGGGATAAATAATAAGCAAAAATGGTGTGTTTTTGCCTCGAGAAATAGGATGAATTGAAGATATTATTTTCCCCAGCTGTAATTGAGATATAAGTTCGGTTGAATGCGAGAGCATTACCTCTGTCTCCCTCATTAGTAGAAGGCTTGATTAAAAAGTTAGAAGTCGCCAACTCGGGGATTAAAATAGTAAGGAATCAAATTAAAAAGTTTATTAGAAAAGGGTGGGAAATGAATTGGAATTAAGAAAGGGTTTTGTCGCCGAGAAAGGGAACTGGGCGAGATTAGATTATATTCGAACTTCCTTCACAGGCGATGTGTCTTAATAAAAGAAATGTATTACACGGCCTTTTACCCGATTATACATTAACGCGCCCTTCGAACTTTTGGACCTGTTTTCTCTTCTTTAATTCTCATAATGCTGTGATTTATTTGGTTGCATTCCCGTTAATGGCAGGTGAATTGGAACTCGGCACGCCAACCCCGTCCCGACTCATTTCAACGATGCGTCCCCACTTATGGACAATAATTTATATCCACCCTCCCAATTCATCTAAAATGAATGTTCTATTCAAGGCGTTAACGTTTGTCGTTTGGTCAATAAAGCTACCAATAATTCAGTAAATAGCAACATTACCCACACTCACATTTCTACAATAAAGACAATCTTACAAATAATTAATTTTAACTAGCTCCTTAGACTACTATTGTAGACAGCCGTTTCAGATTATGTCGCTCTTCCTACATTCGCTGATGTTGAGCTTGATTCTCATTCTCCTCATTTGTGGGTCTGAGTTGTCAATCATGTCATGTAAGTTAATAAATGATTTTAACTTACGAAAAGCCAACACTCGCCAAGGAAAACGAAACGAACAAGGATAAGCTACAGGTTCATTGCTATAAAAGTTTTTAAAATAAATCTCATTTCAAATAATTAGTCTTTTTGTATCAGGTATTGGTTGAAATGAAAAACCCCTTGCCACGAGCGGGATTCGAACCCACGACCCTCGGCTCAATACGCCGCTGCTCTAACCACTTGAGCTATCGTTACTTCGATCCAGTCGGACACAACTCCCCATCTTACCTACCTTTCGAATTTTCCCTTCTTTTTTCAATTTTTCACATTATCAAGTAGAGTATCTTAATTTAGACATATTTATTAAAAGCAATTTCGTCAGCATCACCGATTACACCAAATTCAAACATAAATATGACACAGAATTCATAAAAATATCTATTTTGAAATTGTGTTAAGAATCATTTCCATTTTATGTTTTGTATACGCGAAACAACCCTATCAAATCAACAGAAATCCAACCTTAAACCCGATAAAAAATTATAAACCTAAAAAACTGTCATACTGTTTTGATGTTTATAAAAACCTAATTTCGAGTTTTTTCATCAATTTATAATTTTTTAACAATTTGGATATCTGTAATTTCGTCGTTAGCAATTATTGTATCCTTGGGCTGGTCTGTAATTTCGATGTATTTCTCATTTTCAGGCTGTTTTGATACCTAATTTGATATGAATATAAACCATTTATGGACGGTAGCATTATCTAATGATTTTCTATTTTAACAAGGCCTTCGATACAGTTGATGGCTTCCCTTGATTTCTCCAGCTCATGCTACATTGGTTCGTGCCTTACCTGTCGGGACAGGCGATCATAGGTAAACAAAATGAGATCTCCACGTCGCCAATAAAGTGGGATGTTCCTCAGGGCTCCGTCCTTAGTTCCATTCTTTTCTATCTTTAGCTTTATGACTTAGCACATAAAATAAGTTCTTGAAACCACCTTTAGTGTTGCAACGCTTAAGTGACATCAAAAAATGCTTTCGAATTATTATTAAGGTTATTGTGAAGATTGTTAGATTGTTCAATGGACTGATGGTAATAAACTCAACGTGCTGATAAAACCAAATCCACCATACTTGCTCATTAATTAAAAAGCAGCTCACCCATATTGACCTTTCGCAAATCCATAAAATAAAAATAAATCGTGCAGAATTTCAATTTTCAAAATCAGAAGCAGGAGTGCTAGTCTAGACTGGTTTCTCAAGACGGGAGCAGGGCTGATCCTAGTGGCAGGGTAAAATCGAAAGATTAACTAGGTAATAACATTTAAAACTAGTAGTGGCACTTCCTTCTATTGAAGGTGATAAACTTTAACAAAATATTAATTTGATACAGCGAAAATTCAAAATTTAAAAATTGATTTTAAAAGAAAAGTAAAAACAATTATTAATTTCTGCATACAGAAGAGTTAACGTCGATTTGCAGCTGAATATTGCGATCGAGCTATCCAGAATCACTTTACAATACTTTTCTTTGCAAATTAATCTCAAATAAAATTCTGGGGTTCGAACCCCGAACCGATAGCGTGGCAAATGGATTCCCTAGTCACTCGCCCAGTGTGGTCCCCAGTATATCAAGATATTACAACCTTATTAAACATTATTTAGTATAAATATAAACTAATTACACAAATATTAGATAAACAAAGACATAATAAGTTTGCCGATCATTGTACGAGTGTTTAACAAAAATTGCATATTAAATTTCCATTTGCTCATAAAGATTTTCCATCGAAATCCAAACAGGTTTTATCAGAGTGAGGAAAAACGCCAAGACAAATTTCACATATAATTATTCATACTAGGACGGCTTTTCTTCAAGCCGACCCAATTCTCTCCGCTAAGAAGCCTCGGAGGAATCGTTGTTTGAGTTGGCTAGTCAGCGACCGAAAGGCCTCTCTTAGCCAGCAGTATACTATCTCGTGTGCACAGAGAAAGGGAATTTACATAATCTCAGATCGGCAAGTTAAACATTATAACGCTTTCCTTCGAAGGATTTCCCGATTTCCGCTGCAAATGCCTCACTCGCACTATCTGTTGACACAGTAAATCCCCCTCGTCTTGTTGTCCTAAAACTGGCCAACTCTTTTCTCTTTATGTATAATTTATATTGAGGAATTGTTGAATAATGGATAGTGTTGGATTAAGGGACCTTCGGGCAGTTCATATATTTATATTGCTTACATTTAGAATTAACATTATTTATTTATGCCCATGACGTTTTTATTTTTGCAATTTTTTTTCCACGTCATTTTCTTTTCTGTGTCCCTGTTGGTTTGGTCATCAGCATTGATCTACATAAGCTACCTTCAGACTTTTTAGTTCTTCGAAAGGTTTCAATGCTGTTTCTTTAAAAAATATTTTCTCTACATAAACACCACTACTTACATGGAAAATATTGAAACCTTCGTTGAACCCATTTTCTTTTTTACAATTACGCCTTTTTAAATTTTGTTCGAGGGTGTGTCACTTCCCGGATAAAGGATATAGCCATGGAGGTGTAAGGCGTAAGGCTCTCTGGTTTGAATTCTGGCGTATCTTACGTTGCCATTTCTGTTGTGAGCTTTCTATAAACAATAAGCCCCAGAGAAATTCTCAGCTTTCCTCACTTTTACAAAGTATAGAAATGATTCATCGGGAGGAGTTTGTGGGGAGGGCTACGCAGTCTGATCACTTTTTCGTAAATGATTCTTTTAGATTCAAATATGTAATTTAGTGTTTTTGGCTGGACTTTGGATTTGGATCGAAATTACATTACTGAATGAGACACGCATGAGCCACCCCAAAAAGTGGATTTTTCCGATGTCCAGAACGTCTACGAGTCAGAAAAATGCTCGTTCTTTTACACGTAGAGAAAGATAAAGGAGGGACGTTTTTGAAAAAGGAGAACACATCAACACCTTAAAGTAAAGATTGAACGAGAATTGCTCAAATAATCAGGAAGATTTTTTTTTATTTTGAACGCGCTACGATGGGGGGATTGCATATTGTAAACGAAATGTAAAATATATAATTAAATTTTCGATAATTATGTAAAATCAACTTATCATATGATTAAGAAACACATGTAATCAAAAGTGCAACATGTTTAAATAAAGGGGAGAAGGTAATTGCTATTTCTCAATTATTTGGCCTTATTGAGGAAGTACCCGTACAAGGAAAGATGTTCTATATGCAATTTAAATGCCAGGGAGGTCCTTCATCATTTCCTTTGTGAAAGCCCGTGATGACCGAATTTCGCGAGCTGTACAAGGGAAGTAGATCCCTTCTTGTCCAGCAATTGTCAGCGATTTGACTTGCCCATTAATTGCTTTAAAGAAGGTCTGGGAATTCAGGCACAGCATAATAAGAGAGTGTAACTGAACTGCTCGAAAGTGAATAGGGATTTGTAATTTATTCTTAATCTATTAATTTTAATTAAATTAACCGATATATTATTGTAAGTTGGATAAAAAAAAATATAATGTACAAACCAAAAACAAACAAACATTATTCCCCAGTTTTAATAACGGATTTAATTAAGAATTGTAAACATGAAGATTATTCATTTTGTAAACACACACCTTTTCTCCGGTTTAATCCAGTTGTATTCTCTTTAACCATGGAGAATGGGTCATAGAGGTCACCAGCAAGCTGCAATCTCAGAGGTTTTAGCCCGAGGTTTAGCCCGACACTGGAAATGCCGGTAGGAGGCCTGGTAGTGTATCTCAGCCCATTAAGACGCAAAGGGAGGACAGAAATTTCTGAAAAACGAAACCCTTTCATTAGTGCACGCAGGATCCTAAATGAAGTATAAGATGTTTTGGCAAGGCCTTTATCAACATAAACGATTCGTAATGGTTTGTGGGAAGTTGGCCTCACATCGTATGCCCCTTTGAGATGACCTGCAGCTACAGCCCGCCACCAACAACTACGGAGAATATGGAACATTCTTTCACAATCTTGCTCGACTTCTGAAAAGAACGTTAGGATCTTTAAGACCGCGCCTAGCCCTAGGGCTATATCCGTCTCCCGTGCTCGCACGGGAGTTTCTCAAGAAGGGAGCGATACGCTTCCGTCTACGGTTGGATGTGCAATACCGTAGATTTTCACGTAGAGCCTTGAAAAAGGCCCGCTTGGCCCTCCTGCAGGGCTGGGTCAGCAGACCGCCCGACCAGGGTCGCAGCCGAAGCTACTCCAGATCGATAGAGAAGGCAGCTCTATCGAAACCCCGAGGAGAGGCGCACCCTTAGAGTAGGTACTTCCGACAGACGGGCCGGCACCGATTTTCGTTTAAGTGGAATTCTAACCACCGTCCAGACGGTAAGATATACCCCCTGGGCTACTCTCAAGAAGTCTCGCCAGGTACCACTTCGAGTCCGATCTCAATTGCAAGCAGTTATGCTTGGAAAGTGCTTGTGCCCGTAGGTCAGTAATTCTCGCATATAGGACTCCCATAGTGCTGTCCGCGAAGTGTAACTGATTTCAAACCCGACAGTTAATTGTGGCATGAATCTTTTCAGGGGTTCGCAAAACTGTCTACTGATTTAGAATGCTTGCCGGGCACTCAAAGCTACAGAAAGCCTAGTTGTCCACTTGCATCCAACAGGAGGGAGTGGGATCTGGGAAGTGGGTGGGAATGGATCGAGTGCGAATTATAGTTTAGGCTGTTTGCAAGGTCTGTCGGCCTTGGGGGAAGGGATGGCCTAGAAGCGAACATCAATTGGAATGCTGTTATGTATACTTATGAGTCGCGTTTCTGTCAGTATAGCGATACCAGGCGCCGAAGAGTCTACAGAGAATAGGGGATGCGTACAATGCCCCAGTTCGTGCTCCCTTCAGTGCAGTTTGGACAAGGTGATGTAATGGCCTGGGCTGGAATTTACACTGGAGGATGAACTGGACTCCATATCGTTGAAGGAAACCTGAAATTCTTTATTGACAGTGTCCTTAGTGACAACTCTATTAGCAGTATACCAAACAGGTTCACAGAGTTTTTAGCCCACAGAAGACATTTTAAACGATATAAATTGTTTTAAAATATTATTGCATCCAATAAACAAAATTATGGAATTAAAACCCTTTATTTTTTTATTTTTCTAAATCCCTAAATTAAATTTTCCTTCTGAAAAGCATAATAATTTCTAACAAATGTTAATGCAATTTATAATAGAAAGAAAAGAAAATTGCTACGGAAAGTAAATATTACAAAATTGGCAATATACCTATTCATTTTTGAACAGTTTATTAATTATTTTCTGGTGTTAAATTAATTTATTAGTTGTAAATAGCCTTGGGTTCGTAAACATAGGTATCTACCTATGAGCGCCGTGTCAATGCCTAAGTCGTCGCGGCCACCGACGCCCCCCAATTGAACAATTGTAAAATAAATTAGTGGTTAAAGGAATTTCCAACTCCGGCAGACGGATTTTTGCCACGCTTGAAATTTACCAGAACTATTTTGTAAGCCATTATTTTTATTAACAATCGATGTTTCCTTCTATTTTTCTCTATAGAGGTAGTGCATCTAGAACAGTCTGTAAACGGTCCTTTAATGGGGTTGTGGATTGTTATCATTACAACCTAGCACATTTATTTGTAATAATGCGGATAATTTTATCTTTCAAAATATTAAATATGTCACATATTCCCTCCTACCTAACCAAAATGAAAGATATAGATAAAGAAAAATATAAAGCAACACTGCCGAAATCACGATACCAGTAAGGTACCAATATTTTTTCCACATCCCCTATTGTCAACACATTTTCAGTAAACAGCTCAAGGGGAAAATTGTTACTTTGGCGCCAGTATGAAATGCGGCTGAACCAAGGACATAAACGAGAATAGACAGACATGATTCACATAAATCAATAGCTGCACTACGCATGAACAATTTGACGAAGATTTTGTCCCTTTAACAAAGATTAAAATATAATATCGTGTTGCGTCAGAATTTAACCCTGATATGAAAAGGAACAAAGCCCAGATTAACAAGTCGTGGTTCGTCGTTAGGCATATTTCTCCGGGAAACATTTGCAAATAGGAGTCGGTTTAAGAAATGTCGCGATCGTGGCTGCTCACCCCCTTTCCTCCGCACGACTAGAGTAAATGCCAAGTAGGCTGCCTCCATTGTCATGGTTAGACGAGGCTTATCAATTATTCATGAACACCCAATTTGTCTCTCTCTATCTCTCTTTCTCTCACTCTCAATCTCTTTACTCTACTTAGTTTTCCCGCTAACAAACATCTCACGAAAATTTCCTTCTAATGTATACCATGATTGCCCCTTCTGGGGTTTAATTTAATACTTTTGTTTGTTAAAGCCCTGATTGCCGGACGATCATGTCTAAGCATCACGGGGAAACATGCAAACCTTAGGCAGAAAACAGATAAACGGGGTTGCATTATCTCTCGCGATCAGGCAGACATTTCACCTGATGTACAACACTAAGTTAACGTCATGGTAATAGAGAAACACAAAATAATGCCATGACGTTGTTTAAACTATTTACAAGATAATAAGCCGACATGCTAAACCAGTTCATTGACTCCTTTAGTAAATCAGCAAATAACCCAGAAATAATAATAAATTGATAAGTCTGCAAATTAGGTGTTCAATGATTTTTTTTCTATAAGCAGAATTTTTTACAGGGAAAAATAACACGATTACTTTACGAGTTTTTCCTGATACAGCTTTGCTGAGTTCACAACGTGATAAAAATTAATAATCAAAATAATTCATTATAATTAATTAAGGTTTTTTATTTGAGATAAAAAAGTCAATGGCACGAGCGGGATTCGAACCCACGATCTTCGGCTAGATACGCCGCTGCTCTACCACTTGAGCTATTGTGACCTCGATCCACTCGGACACTAACTTCCCATCTCAACCGCACCTATTGAATTTTCCGTCCTTTTTGCCATTTTTCATTATATTCACTATTCATGAAATTCATTATATAATTTTTGTAAAAGAAGTTTTGATATTCACGTTTAGTATTTTGACAAACAAATACAATCTTTGGGGACCTTTAAATTAAAGAAACGTTTAAAGGGTATAATGACGAGAAATTCCACATCGTTTTCAGATATTCCTGGAGTTATTAAAATTAAGAAAACAAAGCCGAAAACTAAACAGTTTATTCCTTCAGAATTCAAATTAAACTGAATAAATATTTTAAATTCCGTAAAAATTAAACATTGAAAAATCATTTATCCTTGGTTTGGATTAAGGATTAATAGTGTATTATATGGTTCAATGAAAAATATATAATAAGAATCTGAATGGAATAGATTCTTTTCGAATTGGACACAATAAGATTAAAATTAGATCATTATCATAAGACTTGTAGTTTAAATATTATTCTATTCTATATTGTTCTATTATCAACAGTTCTTTAATTTTAGATGCCAGATAGACAAAAGTTGAAGAGTAAAGAGAGATGTTACAAAAAAAGAGCAGAGGGTTTAAAAGAAAAAAGAAAGCCTGTGTAGTAGCAAAGGTCGCTTCCTTTCTATATTTCCTCTTTCGACATTTTCCCCAGCATGTTTTATTCAAATCCGGATTGAAAGGAAAGGCTTAAATATTTCTCCATCATCCCGACAGATTTTTCGAACAACGCCTTAATACAAATACAGAGGCTATTCCGTAGATACTGGCCGTCAAGGCACTAACGAGCAGTCCCAACATCTCACCTCCTAATTGAACGCCCGGAGCCATCATCATCATCAGACAATCTTGTCATTAAATAAGTCCTCGGGCCATCTTTAACCGGGATATCGAAAATGTACCATATATTCATCTAAGGGTCGTCAGTAATTGCTAGTTCATTGGAAAATTAATCCCTTCGTAAATCTTGATTTTTAACAATTTTTGTTTAAATGTACGAATTTATACAAAGTTGGACGTTAATGCGATTTATTTTTGATTTTCACACTTGTTTTTAGGATTCTCTATCATTTGCCGGTTATAACTAATTCAATTTTAAAATTGCAACATCAAACGAATATCAAAATTGTTCGATGACTTAGTATTTATCATCGAAAGCAAGAAAATATTTTCCCTGAAAAACACAATCCGGTCAAGGTATAAATTATTGCTCAAAACGTTTCGCAGAATCGGAAAAACAATACTGAGCGAAACGTAATTAACTCTTTTTCTCGGTTGTTCCTCCTCTCCGGTTTTATTATATCGGGATTTAATAACCGGCCCTCCCTTTTGTCAGGGAGATTCTTGGGATAATTGTTTATTTAATATATTTTATTAGTCCGAGTTATGCGGATATCAAGCTCAAGAGAAAAAATCGTCCGTTATGTCTAAAGAATGAATAAGAATCGGACGTAAATAAGCGATAGACTGTAAGGCACAGAGAAACCAGGCTGTGGAGGTAAGCTAAAGCCATTAAGGAGCTATCGAGCTTCCAACTTTTAAAAGCTTCTCTTTTCTCCCCTTTTCTTAACTTCTCGTTAATTAGATCTCATCGGCCATCGCAATCTTATTATGAATATTTCAAATCCAGGAAAGGATTTTTAAAACCTATTGCCGTTTTCGACATTTATTATTCACGTTGGAAAAGTGAAATAAAGTGTCAGGTATTTAAACCAAACAAAAATGCAGCCGAGGAAACGTTTAACAATCACACCAGTTTAAACTTGACGAAATAATAGGGGTATTCATGTGCTTTGTGTTAACCCTGTTTAGTCTGTTAGGTCTTGTTAAATCAAGCAAAATGTTGACGTAGACTTGTAAGAGTCGGCTAGTTAACATTGCTCGATTTAAAAGGCCAGGGCCAATGTTAGATGTTAGGTCGGAAATGTAGTCATATTGCTATCCGTTAGGGCATAGGTCACCAACATGGCAGCCATGAATATAACATCTGTTTTTTGTTTACACGTATTTTTATTCTCAAATATGCATTAATTACATCAGATTTATACATTTCTTTTGTTAATTTCTGATCTGTCCTTATATTCTCATTCATAATAGATGCATTCCCTATCCTATAAAGTAGTAGGCTGTTAGACTAACGTTAGTATACAAGTTAAGTATACACGAATTGAAGCGTGTCATTTGTTAGTACTTGTCGAGTGCTTAGGTAGTGTATTGGTCTGATTTAATTAATGCGCATATAAGAATAAAAATATGTGTAAACAAAAAACAGCTGTTAGATTCATGGCTGCCATGTTGGTTACCTACGCCCTAACGGATAGCAAAGTTACTACATTTTCGACCTAACACTTAACATTGACTCTGGCCTGTTAGATCGAGCAATGTTAACTAGCCGATTCTTACAAATCTACGTTATCATTTTGCTCGATCTAACAAGACCTAACAGACTAAACAGGGTTAACACAAAGATCGTGAATACTCATAGCATTTTGAATAAACAAGTTGATTAATTTTCCTTTTTTATTAACTTCTAGCATCTTACAATTTAACACAAAAGAAAACCAAAACAAACAACAACAAGCCTTCAAGGACTGTTATAGCTTTATTTTTCGTTCTGCCAATCGCCGCGCGCAGCATTGCGGGACAACTAACCTTTAACTTGCTAAGAAAAGAGGGGGCGTTCACGATCTTACTGGACATTTCTCTATTCGAATTTACACGAGTTAACATCTTACAAACATCCTGAATACCCCTAATATTAAATTTAATAAATAAACTGTTTTTAATACTGGGGGTCGATCTGCCAGTCGGTGTACTTATACTGTACCGGCATTGGGTTACGTACTTATTGCGTCTATTTTCGCTCTGGTTTGTTCAACTACTCAAACCGAGTTCTTCGATGAAGATGACGCAATGCTGAAACGCGTTTGAGTAGTTAGCAAACCCGGCAGGCATGACAGACCCTTTAAGTGACCCAATGCCGGCTCATCTTCAATTGTTTTTATTATGACAATACTGATATTTATTAGTATATTCTTGTTATAACCAATTCATGCGCATAAGTAATGGGCTTTCTTTTAAATGTAGTATCTTGAATACGACACAGTAACAACCAATCTGAACGATAATAGTTATAAATAGTTATTTGCAGTAATCAGTAAGACTTTTGCAAATAAATAACAAAAATAAAGCCAGCTTTGGATAGCCGAGTAAAGGCGTCAGACTCTCGGTTAGTAGATCTCGCGGTCGTGGGTTCGATTCCCACCGTCGACTATGTTTTTTTCTGATGCTTAAGGAGACTTGGCCTCAAAATTTACACGTCACTCATGTCTGTGGTCTCCCGAATGCCCGAATGGAAGGACATCGCCACACCGGGGGCTCAGTGCAAACACGTGTTGCTAGCTCCCGAAAATGGAGCCAGAAGGAATACAATAAGTTGTACAGAACTGCAGAGCTCAAGGTAAACTCCTCAGTTCCTGGTATTCATCACAATTAAAAAAAGCCATCTTTTAATATATCCGCCAAATTGAATACATTCAATTGATAGTGGATTTGTTGTTTGAAAACTATTAGCAGACAGGATAAGGAACTTTAGGGAATCAAAGGGTCCAAGGATTATTGCCAAGGGAATTTAAACAGTTGGCGTGCCTCGAGACCATAGGACTTCTAGCGTATAATTCGACGATATAAATGTAAAAGGAAGAGCCAACGATTAACTGCTCCTTGGAGGAAATTTATTACTAAATCCACTTCTTCAAATGTCATTCTTCATTTTTCATGCGTTATAATTTCTTTTTCGACAAAAAAAAGGAATATATTCTTTTATAATAATATAACACAGCTTGAAAAACTCGGGCCGTTACCAGACCGCGACTGTAAAAACAGGATTTATTTCAACGCTGCGGTTCCCTTTTAACGGTCATTTTATGACCCCTTCCTTACGATCCTGGTTAAAGAGTGTTTGGTTACAATTTTAAAGTCGTCAACGTCAACTAGGTCCGTCCTTCCTTTTTGTCCTGTTATTAAAATTTTGACTATGACAATAACTTATAACCAAGTTTTCAGTATTAAAAGATATCTGTTTTCTGGATTATAGTTGTAGTTTTCAGCATTATGTGCCTATATGAACACACGTCTGAAGAATATAAAAGCTCTTTTATGTGATGCGTAAAAACTTTTAGAGCATAGCACATTCTCTACTCAAAAAAAATTACAATCAAATTTTAACATTTTTATATCAAAAATAAAACTCGATATTAATTACTAATAATTATTAATTTATGTTTTATAACAATTTTAGCATGGTTTTTGTAATAATTAAACGCAGAGTTGAGACAAATATACAATGTATCAAAATTAAAGTTAACCTGACATCTCACATGACGTTAGATATATAATTAATTTGTAAAAAGAAATTCAGTGCTATATACACCACAAATTGTGGAATAGTTATTAACATGTTAGTAATAATTAGCTTATCATTACAGTCATAATGAGCACTATGTCAACGCCTAAACCGTTGTGGCCACCTACCCCTTAAAAAAATCTTAATCTGTAAATGCTACAGGTACAACAAGTAAATATTACAATTATTTACAGCTTGGAAACATTCATTCTGTCAGCCTCAGATTGACCTATTAAAAAAAAAATTTCTTCTTTTTCTCTTTTCTCCATATTTGAAAATGTTTTGTATAAAAAAGAAAAAAAGATCGAGCGGGATAAACAAAGCATGAGAGAAACAGAGGACACAAAGTTACAAAAGTTAAAGTTAAATATAACAAAATATAACTAACCAAAAATACAAATACCGGAGAAAGAAAAAAGAGCAAAAGAAGGAGAACAAATCTAATAAAACCAATTTTTGAGAACAAGTGTTATATATAATAATGTGTTAAAAATCTCTTTGCTTTTATCGGTTATTTAAGACATTCTCTTTAAGGCTAAATATTTTGAATCGTCAAAAGATAACAGCGCTAAATCGTCCAAATTTACTTTACCTCTCATTTCTGTAATCTTCCAAAGTTATTTGTGCTGTGAATGGATTTATTCTCCCTAACATCATAGAATTTACGCTAATAAAGAGAAAAAAAGAAAGCAAGAGAGAAGGAGAATAGATAGATGAGGTTAGACAGGTACATAAATAGATAGAGAGAGACAGAGAGAGAGGGAGAGGGAGAGAGAGAGAGAGAGAGAGAGAGAGAGTGAGAGAGAGGAGAAAAGAAAGAGAGAGAAGATAAAAACAAAAGAGAGAGAGAATGAGAGAGAGGATAAAAGAAAGGTATAGATAGGGTGTGAGAGAGAAAAGAAAGGCAAAAATTTACAATGTAGACTTTCAGATATAACTAATCAGAGATACAAATTTTCGAGAAATAAATATGTAAAAAAAGAGAAAGAAAATAAATAAAATTAGAATAATTGTTGAAAACAAGTTGCATATTTTAAAATTGAAAACATCTATGATAACATGCATTGAATGTTAATTGCAAGGGTTGTCGAGCAATGGAATGCGCTGGGATTCAGTAAACTTGGAAGTACCCAGGCACTGTACCCGGTTCTGCCCTCTTAATTTGAATAGCAATCTATTATTATTTATTTTTTGCGTGAGTATTTCAACTACGAGGTTATACGAACCCTCAGGGTGCCGGTGTTTTTGAAGAAAAAAAAATTGTAAGTATTATTCAGAGATCGTGAGATGCGGTCTGGCGTGACGTATGTTTTAGAAAAACATTTTCTTTATCGTGCCAACGTTTCGATCTTTTACAATTAATTAAGGTTTTTAGTTGAGATAAAAAAGTCAATAGCACGAGCGGGATTCGAACCCACGGTCTTCGGCTAGATACGCCGCTGCTCTACCACTTGAGCTATTGTGCCCTCGATCCACTCGGACACTAACTTCCCATCTCAACCCCACATTTTGAATTTTCCCTCCTTTTTGCCATTTTTCGTGTCCGAGTGGATCGAAGTCACGATAGCTCAAGTGGTAGAGCAGCGGCGTATCTAGCCGAAGATCGTGGGTTCGAATCCCGCTCGTGCCATTGACTTTTTTATCTCAACTAAAAACCTTAATTAATTGTAATATATTAATTGGTCAAGCGGATTTAATGAAGTGTCGATCTTTATTGAGATCATCTTCAGGGCTCAATGTGTTTGTTTTCTGTGTAGATGTGTCATTCTTGTCTGTCGTGTTGAGAATGCCGAGTAACGGTCACTAAACACCACATACTTGTATGTATGTCGGGTTCGAATGCAGGGCCACTATATTCGAACCCGGAACTTTTGACTTTACAGTGATGAGCGCCGGGTCAACTCCTTGACCGTTGTGGCCACCGAGGCCTCCTGAATAGCCATCCAACGATACATAAAAATGTCAGTAAACAAGTTTCAAACGAAGTAAATTATTTGTTGGACGTTGAAACCCATCTGTGTGCCAATATAAACCATATGATATAATTTTCGTCCTGAAGCCTTGTATTTACATTGAATTGAACTGTCTATAAGAGAACATGCAGGAAATTAAAACGCCTAATTTAACCGTTGGATTTATATTTTGCTCTTTTCTATTCATTACATTTTTGGCTTCCAGGTAGTAAATTCGCAATTTTCAAAAGGAAATTGAGCGCATTCATTAGCCGCGACTAGGATGAAGGTTTTTTTCAGTATAATAACGTATTCAGAAATGTGTATACATATAAAGATTAAAAAAGGACGAGTCTCATTGTCGGGTAAATTAAAAAAAAAAAAAAATAACGCCCCCGTCAGGATCAGTTTAATTAGCCATGTGAAAAACTGTCCCCGTTTGAACAAAAGAGTTTTGTGAAATTTGTGAAAGAAAGGAGTGAGCGGCTGTGACAGAAGGGTGTTTAATATGTGATCTTCATAGGTGATGTAGTGGGTGAGAGTGCTGCTGCCAGCAATGGCCACACTTCATTACACGCCCTTGCTGGCCCTTTTTTTAATCAGTGCCCCTAATCACGCACACGATCCCTTTTGTCTTCGGATCCATTCAGACATCCATCGCAGGTGCAGTGACTCCGGGGAATTGACGAGTCCAGCGGCAACTTCTCATTACCTCCTTTGACTGATTCCTTTTCCAATTACTGGCCCGGGTTCGAAGGTTGGGCGATAATCACTGGCAACTATTACCCCATTACAAGCCGTTTTTTTGTATCCAGCAATCGATCAGCACTAATGAAGAAATATCTCTTTCTATTTAATTCTAGTGCTGAAGACGTTATCCTCTCGGTTTGTTGAAAATCATCAGGGAGTTACACAATCTTGTTTTAATTTTCTAATTGAACTGGAGGTGTCGGGAGGAATATGAAACCGTCAGAACCGACCATCAATCTTGCCCACCAGTTTCCATCTGTACCCTTCACTCACATTAAACAATGGCCCTGACTTATTATTTTCTTCCTGGCCACAAATTGTAATAGCATTTGTACTCTGCACTAATTACTTTTATAAAAAGAGTGTGAAATCAACAAAACCAAACCGCGAACTTGATGCAGCAAAAATGTACACATTATCCAAATAAATTTAAAAAAAAAACGAAAATCAAGAATCGAATTTTCTCTCTCATCAACTAAACTAAGTAATTAGTGTTGAGAAGTGTTGAAATTGATGTTGACTAATGTTAACAGTTGACAATGCTGTTGCCTAAGGTTCATTAAATTAAATCCATCAAACAAACTAGCATTTTTTCCCCTTTATATTATTTATTTTCGTTATCTTTCTTTTTATATTCTTCTTTTTTTCTAGTGTTCACCACTCCTAGCCCTTACACTTAATAATCTGATGTGTGTGATATTTCTGTCTAATTTTGTATGTTATATTTTAATAAATGCGTTTTTCTTAGATATACAATAGATAGGAGTTTGATATCGAATTTTTCTATTAATTGTTTCTTTTTTTATACCCACTCCTCCTAAATGTTTTATTAACATTCGATTGTTGTTGTTTTTTCGTTGGCTAAGGACTAAATAATTATGTATTTTTCGAGTAAACTGGGATATATTATTTCTTGTTTTTGTTCTTATATTAGTAAAACATATGTAGTGTATACCCTTCACCCACTAAACCCTTGTTTATTATATCAGAGGTCAAATTTATCATCAATGTGTGGTGATTAGTGACCGTTAGTCGATGATTATTCAGAAATCGTGAGATGCGGTTTGGTGAGATGTAGGTTTCAGAAAAACATTTTCTTTATTGGCACGATAAAGAAAATGTTTTTCTGAAACCTACATCACACCCGACCGCATCTCACGATTTCTGAATAATTTATCATCAATCACCTCTCAGCAAAAATTACCCGTTTTTGACATTATCGATACAAACCTCCACCGAAATCTTCGTAAAAACTATAATATTCCTTACTACTATTTACAACTCATTCTTTATAAATAACTACCTACTTCCAATCCAAAGGAAATTAACCAAGCAAACACCTCAACATATCCTGCATCATCAGTTTGCTGCCGTTACTTTAAAAAATCCTCTTTTTTTAAAATCGCATCCTTGAAAGCTCCAATGTCATTCCAACCCATCAATTCGGGTTCAAGAGACATCACCTTATTATTCAACATTGCCACAGCGTGGTAGACAATACCACATTCTTCTCCATCGTGAGGGCTGCTGCTCGGGTTCTTTCTTAGATGAGGCAAACCTTCGATTGAGGTAGCCACTCGGTTTTCTTCTGAAAACTCAAGGGCATTCTTCCATCCATTTATTACCTCATCCTAAAGTCCAATCTATCCAATAGATATTACAAGAATCGCAACATTCTCCCCCCATGCACTCTTTCGAAATGAATGTTTCGCAAGGTAGCATCCTTGGTCCTATTCTCCATGCAGTATACTATGCCTATCAGTCGAAATATTCTTTACAAATATAGACAATACCGCTATCCTTTGGCAGGCAAACCTTGACCCAGTTAGTGGCCTTAGAAACTTCCGCCCTCAAGAAATTGTGGAAGAGACTTAACGCAACCAAATCTCAGCACATAACCTTCAGACATCTACTAAATCTACTAAAATTCTGTTCTCTTCAAGCAAACAATTTCGTCCGCTATTTGTAACTTCACATCAACAAAAGACTTACTTGGAACCCTCACACTCGACTAAAAAAATAGAACGGTACAGACGATAGAAATTACTCAAAAGATTACTTTCTAATAGATCAAAATTATCACTGCAAAATAAATGCGTCATCTACATCAGTATGCAACCAATCTAGACGGAATTGAACTGTGGACTTTAACTATACGTTCCATCCTCCAAAGAATACCAGCCCAAAATTTTTGGAACCATTGCCCTACCTGCATCGTACATCCGCAGAGACCGTCAAATCCCATTTGGCCCCAAACCGACTACAATCTGGACATAAGATATCGAACGTTGGGGTTCACCCAAGCGTTCCAACGTCCAAAGAATCCAGTTTATAATTCTTCTATAATCGAACCATTGCCTAACCTATTCAACCTTGCTATTCACACAGATCTTCAAATCAACTCTGACTCCGAAACCGATGAAGTCTCCATAAAACGCTTGACCCTCTCCAAACCCCTAGTCCATCTTCTTTCTTCTGAACTCATCCTGGCAATCCTAACACGCTAATGGCCTAAACACAAAATTTCTAAAAGCAAGTTGTTTGTAGCACTCTAATATTTATACAAATAATAAGTAATATTAATACAAAATAATAAAACAAAGATATAGTTACCCCTTTTTTTAATTAATATCTCATGTATTAAATTTTTGCCCATCCTTATGTCAGCTACCATTCAAACTGTACAAAAGCACTATTGTTAGATACAGAAACAACATATACTGTACTTTTTGTAGTAATTTTTTCTTCACTTATTTTCATCGCCTCTACTATTGCTCCGTCGGATTTTTAGTTTATTTGGTTATACTTTTATTTAAAAAATACGTTTTAAACTGTAGAAAAGGTTGTTATTACACATAGAAACAACTTGATATATATAAAATCGTCGATAGAATCGTCTGCAATGATGAATCTTTTTTTTCAGGTAAGATCACCATTCGTGATTTCTTCAAAGGTACTCTATTGTGTGAGTATAACAATAAATTATAAATTATATGTAAAACACAACTGCAATATTCAATCTTGTATTGGATTGGAAGGAAATAGAAACATTGTTATGAATATGAAAGTGACAATTCGAAAATAGCAAAAATGAGAACATGAAAGTGGGCTGTGGCAATCACCTCTCTTTCGTTGGTTTTTGTATCTCTATCTCTCTCAGAAAGTAAAATCAGTGCTATGCTAAGTAGAATTCCGTTCTACGACACCTCTGGGCCCAGTTCCGCGTCCCCGCGTGCCACCGGGAATTTCAATATTTATGAAACCGGCCATTGTTTCAATTTCAGCCGGAATCACTTTATTTTAACGTTTATTTAGCTGAAAACTTTTTAACCATAGAGTGAACGGTCAGCTGGGAACAGTAAAGAGAATTGAACTCAAAAGAGTCCGTCGAAAAAGTATTGGATTAAATAAAAAGCACCGCCTCGCCTACGACCTTTGAAAAGAATCCCATGGCAAGCGATGAAATACTCGAGAAGGTTTTTTTTTAATATAAAAAAAGTAATAACTCGTTTGTGCTCACTTCCCTTTCAGATTCCGTCCGAAACATTCAATAAAATAATTACACCATGATCGGATATTGAAATGTCATATTCAATTCTTCAACGGTGATTTTCCTCGCTGGCTTTTCGACGGTAAATTTTTATAAATCAAAATTAAATTTGAAATTCTTATTTTACACAAATTTTAAAAGAAATCGTTAAAACAAGTAATTCAGTATTCTCTTTGTTACTTTAGCATAATACAAAATTCATAAGCCTTTCCTCTCGACAAATACAAACAAAAAATCCCGAAACTCCGTCAAAAAATGGACACCCCTTATATTAATTACAACATACTTGTTTTAATGTAAACAATACTTAATTGGGTAAATTTAATTGGGTGGGTTAAGATAGGTTACGAGGCCATCGTAGGTATTGTAAGGGTGAGACGTTGAGGAAAGGGTTACGGTAGTGGGTTAGGGTGGAGGGATAGTTTAGAGTGGAAAATGAAGAAGCCTTGTTCGGACAAGAACTTTCACGAAACGTATTTTAAGATCTTTATGGTTCGTTTGGTTGATGAAATATAAGAGAGCACTGAGGATACAGCGAAGAACTTTAGATTGAAAAGATTGAATTCGTTGGATATTTGATACGATTTGGCCGAGCTCCACAGTTCGACTCCGTAGGTCAAAATAGGTCTGATGAGTGTTTGGTAAGAGGTTAGTTTGTATGCTTACTATCGATTTTGGTCCCAGTAGGTGTCTGTGTAGTCCTTATATTTTGTTAAGTTTTGTTTTAATCTTGTATGTGGGTTCCATAAGTCTACTATCTAAGTAAAGCCCAAGGTAGCGGGCTTAGTTCGATAGAGATAGTAACTTTTTCTTAATGTGCACTGGTGGGAAGGTTTGACGTTTGAGCGTAACTTGTTGGCTTTTTGTTAGGTGTGGGTATGTCAGCACTGTAGATGGTGTAGAGGATTGGGCCTAGGATACTTCCTTGTGGAACGCCAGCTTTAAATGGCGTGATGGATGAAAAATTGGCGCCGATTTTCACTTTAAACTGTCCATCCGAGAGGAAGGATTTCAGCATAAGATAGTAGGAATGACGGAGGATACGATTTAACTTATAATGGAGATCGGGGTTGGTCATATGGTTCCGAAAATCCTGAATTATGATTCTAGTTTTTTTACCTTCACCATAAATATTTAGCAAAATTCTTTTCTTACAAAAAATAAAATGTTACTTTTTTTGTATATTTCATTTTAATTATTTATGATAAAGGATACTGTTTTTTACACCCCTTGTCTGAATCATCCCTTCAAGTGTAGCTGTATTTTCCCTGTTGTCTTTTCTTCCTTTTATCGGGATTAAGAAGATTAACTTTCTCTACTGTTTCGAATTAAACACTGTGATAATCAGACCCGGAGAGCCGTGCCTCCAGAGGAAAAGTTCCCCTCCGTCCTTCCACATGGTTAGCCCGAGGATTGATAAAGGTGTGTTTAAAGGGGGGTTTGCAAGTTGCCGCCCGGCTGAAAAGTCGCCCGGGGAAGTCTCCCACCTGATTCAGTGTTGATCCTCAGAAGGACAACAACTCCCAATCAAATTAAGAAGACAAGGGTCCTTCAACAACGGTCTCCTCAGTTTGCTTACCATCATCCTTCCTTTCCGACTCAATCACTCTTCTACCCTTTATTCAACAATGAAACACCAGAAGAAGTCTGTTTGATCATTTTCTCTCCATTTTACGGAAATTTTTACAAACTTTTATAAAATGAGATGAAAGAATATGATATTTGTGAGATAAACGATTTTTTTTACAACAAACTATTTAGGTATTTAAGACGTATCCGAATCGGTTGTCTTTCCATACAAAAACGACCAAACACCAAACTAACCTCATGGCTGAAAATAAAGACGTCAAGAAATTAATTTATTTCTTCCATTATGTTACCCCGGTCGGCGATAAGACGGCTCAAAGTGCAAATAAACAAACAGTGGCATTTGCTGTTGTATCCTAATTTAGAGAGATGTCCGGTGGAAAAGAATTTATCAAAACAAAAACGCCAGCCTGCCAAATGTAAATTTGGCCGTAAAGCCCCTGGGGCGCCAAACAGCCCAGACCAGGCGCCTTTCTCTTCCACAGTTCGGACACTATAAACATAAAATAAAATCGTACGACCAATAAAAAAAAAGAACGAAGTTTATTGAAAAGCGAATTACAATTCATTCGTAACCAACGCTTTGGAATAGTATTTCACTATGTACAAAATATTATAAAATATAAATATAAATTTTAGGCAATATAACCATATACAGAATTAAAATTTTCCTTAATAAACATAAACTACCGAATAACGAATAGGAAAATATTTTACTAATTGCTTCGTCAGACGTTTCAGCATTCATACAGTTTTGTGGTACAAACAAACTTATTAGTTCAGAAACTTTTTTAAGTAAAACACGTACATTTTTAGTACGAAAATACATATAAAACATTTAAAAACAACTGGACCTAGATGATTAAATAAATTTTGTTAGTTTTAGTTTACATGTGGAGTAATTTCACAAATATGTATTAGTAGGTACATCCAGTTAGGCAATTAGATGATTTTGCAACTATTACGTATATTATACTAGTACGTACAATTAGGCCATTAGATATTGTAAAATAAAGACAGAATGTTAACCCATGAGATATTTTCACAAATATTGTGACAAATAATTGTTGAGATGATTTTACATAGCTTTTGTATATAGCTATCAAGTGAGATTTTTAAAAAAAAGTGTATACAGTTAACTCATGTGATGTTTTCATAAATATTGCAAAATACCGTTAACTCAAGAGATGATTTCAAAATGATAGTTGCACCTTAGGATATGTTTTGTATGAAGAAAATCTACAGTGTACGCACAGATATTTTAACATTTATCTTATGAGATGTTTTGTATGAAAAATATATACATTTAACCCACAGATATTTTCACAAATATTGTGAAAAATAGTTAACTCATGGGATTTTTCCAATATGATTTATCTTATGAGATGTTTTGTATGAAAAATATGTACAGTTAACCAGAAGATATTTTCACAAATATTGTGAAAAATAGTTAACTCATGGGATTTGTCCAATATGATTTATCTTATGAGATGTTTTGTATGAAAAATATGTACAGTTAACCCGAAGATATTTTCACAAATATTGTGAAATACAGTTAATTCATGAGATTTTTCCAAAATGATTGTTGCGTACGTTTATCTTATGAGATGTTTTTTATGAAAAATACATACAATCAACGCACAGATGTTTAAACAAAAGATGGTGAAATGAAGATAACTCATGATAATTCACAAATTGTTATGTATAGCTTTCATGTTTTTATAAAAATACATGTTAACAAATAAGATGTCTTACCAATATTGTGAAATACTGTTAACCTACGAGATGTTTTCATAAATATTGTAAAATACAGTTAACTCATCCGATAATTCCACATAGATTTTTTGCATAAATATGTGAGAGGAATGTTTTATGAAAATCATGTCTAGTTAACTCATGAGATGTTTTCACAAATATAGTATGTGAGATGATTTTTTATGAATACTGTTATATACGGTTGATCCATGAGATTTTTTCACGGATTTCTGAGATGATTTCACGTAGGCTATTGTGGACAGTTATCATATGAGATGAACAAACTGGAAGGATAAACCTGTAAAATTATGTACCAGATTTCCATGTAACTCATCACACGATTCAACAAAATTTGTTTTGTACAGTTTTCACCAATTTTTCAATCTATCTCAACTCAGGGATGATCTCCTAAACAACAATACGTACGGTTAACTCATTAGATAATTTCATAAATATTTTTAAATATCGTTAACTCTTGAGTTAATTACACAAAGACCCTTATATACAGTTAACTCGTAAGACGATTCCGATCAAATACACAGACTCAACGTGTAATAGGATTATCAATCAATACCGAACTTTGACGCATGAAATTATTGTTTTCAAAGGGGAAGGAGATGAATAGGCCTTTAGGGATCTGTCGACTAGGCCCAAGTCTTCCCTATTTGACTTTCTCCCCTTGATTTTCATTTCAAGAGTTCTACACAAGATGCCGCTTGACTTTCGTCTTAAGTATTGCTATTTAGAGTATATCTATATATTTATAATTTGTGGATCTTATAAGAAACAAAAAACAATCTTATAAGTCGGAGTGAATCATAAATGCTTTAAACAAAGCCACACATAATAATGAAAGTATCACCTAATCGTCCCACCTAGCGTTGGCTCGATCTCTCTTATAACTTTTAACAAGACAAACAGATTTAAAGAGAACGGATGACTATTCATAGTCCAACCTATCCACGCCTTCGGTCTCCTTGATAAACTGCCCCAGGTTATTTACTGTTGACTAAAAACTCGCGTCTACCGTGTATTGCGACAATTTATAGTTCCCTATCTTCAACACTCTATCACGCTTAAAAATATTTTATCGCCCTTTAAATCGCTCCTTGCTCCTTTATCTCCCAGGAAGATATTGTTGGCCTATTTTGGTTTTTTATTGATCGATTGAATTATTCCCAACGAATTATCAGAAGACAAACCTTCTTTAACCAAACCTCTTATTATGGTTTTTCTTAATAATAAACAGTGTTATAGCATCAAGGCATCATCTCCAGGCCCAAAAATTCCACTTACGACATCGCCTCTTTCGGAACGTTCAGAGAGAAGTGGGCATGAAAAGGGCGAAAGATCGGTAATGATGTCGGTGGATGGGGGTGAGATATTTCTCCCAGAGGCGTCTCGAAGCACGTAAGGGCCATGTATCAGAACAGCTTCTGAGGTATTTACAACCCTTGCCTACCCATCCAATCATACCTCTCCACAAATACACTCGTGTCCCCGCAACATCGCGTTTGATTTTAACCGGCGAGAGTTACGAGCCGTCGTTATTCAAAAAACCATTCAAAAGCCGAGCTAATTTTATTTATAAAAAATATCTCGAGAAAGATATTTGAGTAAAGGAGAGTTGTGGGGTAATAAACTCTAACCAATATTTGTATAAAATTATCCCCATCATATATATTTTTATTTATTAATAAAAGTAAATGAATAAATGAACAATTTTGCCACACTTTTTTAAGTGTTCTGTAAAATATCGATGGTTATATAGCAGCATACAAGAAATTTATCCGATTGAGGTGAGAGTTTTGTTTAGATCTCTGTGCAGTTTTTGAAGTAACTACTTGAGCCCATTGTTCTGTGAAATTTTAAGGCTCAGTATAAACGTTAAATCTAACATTTTCGTTGTAAGATCGAAATTTTCCTTTTTTGCTTTGTGATAGCGCCAGTTCCAGCTACTTTATTAATAAAGCCATTATATTTCGTGGTCCGATTGAAAAAATAACTTCTTTCAATTAATTAATCTTTACGTAAGGTATTGGTTGAAATGAAAAAGTTAGTGTCACGAGAGGGATTCGAACCCACGACCTTCGGCTAAATTCGCCGCTGCTCTACCATCTGAGCTATCGTGACTTCGGTCCACTCGGTTACCAGCTGGTGAAAAATGGCAAAAAGGAGGGAAAATTCGAAAGGTAGGTTGAAGTGGGACTTGGTGTCCGAGTGGATCGAAGTCACGATGTCGAATCCCGCTCATGACACTAGCTTTTTCATTTCAACCAATACCTTACATAATATTAATAAGCTTCTTGTTTATTTTTATTATGCTTCTCATTGGTATGCTTATTAAATTAAATTGTTATAATGTATTGTTATAAAATAAATTAAATTGCTTTCTTTAAATTTACCAAACGGCGAATTTATCATTCTCGACTTTTTTTCATGGGTTTGGCCTGCATAATATACTAAAGAAAAATACATTTGCCCTTACATTTGAAAATATAAGTAGATGATATATGTTCCCGAAGAATACTCAGTTAAAACAGTCTCCTTTTACCAAAAACAAACTTCATAATTTTAATATTTTAAACCTTTTTTTTTTCAAAGACATTTTCTGTGAAATCTAATATAGGATCTGAGATTTACGCACGCTTAGAGACCAATTGAGAATTAAATCTTTCTAACATTATCGTTATAATGTGCCAGTGACAGGATTATTGTTTGGACAATGTTTAGCAACACAAACATATTTATAATTTAAAACAAATTATATTATGAAAATTCTCAAAAATAATGTAATATCATCACATTCTTCTTCGTTTGAAATTTTTCCTGAGTTAAAACAGCAACATGACTAATGGAGAGAACAGGTTCAAGTAAATTCAACACAACCAAAGGCTAGGACACAACTAAGATAAAGACAATTAATAAATTTTTCCTCCAAAATAAGGTAAAATTGTGAAACTAGACTAAAAACTATTAAACGCTTATTTTTCGGTTTTTCGATAACGTTTTCGGATCAAAAGAAGTTAAGCCGGTCCATCTAAAAAGGACATCCCGTGTAAGTATTTTATATACTTTTTCTTTTCCTCTTCCTAAAAAGTGGTTTTAAATGAGGGTAATTCCAAGAAGCAAATGGTTTGCCATAGATTTTTTTTGTTAGTTTATTTCAGAAACATTTTTCTTTTTTCGCTCTACGTTTGAGTTATTTCTCTACATCAGAAACTCCCTGAGCCTCTTCTTTACTCCCCCATAAGGGTTTTAATATGTTAAAATCTGCAATTGTCTCTCCTGAAAAAGGGAAATTTCACGAGAAAAGTGAAAATTAATTCACTCCGTCCATGCCGGCCTTTTTTGATTGGTGTGTGAAATTTGTGGAACTGTTTGGTTTTATGCGGGCACGAATTAGTTGAAATTGAGTATTTCTTGCTTATACTTATTTTTGTTTAAATTAAATGAAAAGTATTTTTATTTAGTAATTTGTTTATTTTAGTTTTATTTTGCATTTTTCAAGCGTATATCTAATACTTTTAATTTAGCTATGTAATTATTTAATTTACTATTTTAAAACAACCAACAACACCATAGATTGCAATGCGATTGCGTATGCTTTTTTGAATGAAAGTGGCCGGATGTTATAATTTATTTTATTTCTGTATATGTATATCACAATGAAAGATTTAATCTATCTACCTAGTCATGGTTTGTAGAATATTTCGACTTTAGGACGTTTGTCTGTGTAAATATTTCACAGTTTATTATGAATATGTAATACGGGTTGGTAAATTTCATCTCGCAAAAACCGGCCCTTAAGAGAGGTAGTTCTCATATCCAGCCAAAATAAAATTCAAAGTTATGGACTATGTTGGCGTTTATTTGTTCCCGCGAGGGATCCGGCGGCTTTTCTTAAAAAATTCACTTTAATAGGTCTCTTAAAAAAATTAACCCTTCTGGGAACAAAAAAAAACTTTGCACAAATTATCTCGGGAGTCGAGAGGCAAACGGCGATAACAGGACCGTAAAACGACGAAAGCTCAGAATGGGAAGCAGGGACGAAAAAGGAAATTAACCGTTCCCAGGCTAAAAACGTTGTAAATATAGATGAGACGCCCGAATTGTTGCAATCGTAAAGCAAAACAAATGGAAATAAAATTACTCGGAGAATATTGTCGAAAGTGGGACGAGGAAGGGTGGCGGCTTGAAGAGGAATGCCTTGGTTTGAGTTGAGGCCAGGTTAAATATTTGCCGAGGGTTGAGTAGGACCTTCTTGCCCTTTCCCTTCTGTATAATCCAACTATCCCTTCATTGCCTTCTCGAGGGTTCGCAGTCCACGACTTCTCAATTCCCTTTATCCATCGGCAAATAGTACCGCTCGGAGGCGATTCTCTTTTGTTGAAATGTTGTTGTTCTTCTCCCTTACCGACCGATTGAGGTTTGTTCAAGTAAAAATATAAGCTTTATTAATTAATTACATTGTTTTTTTATCCTGAAAGTTTCCTTAAAGGTTAGATTATTTCTCCATCAAACTCAATTGTTTTTGATATCAAGGAGATTTCTCCGTGAGATCTGTGAGATGATGAACTTGTGACTTCGTCCTTTTCGATAAATTTTGGCATATCGGTTTTGAACTGTTCAAAACTCCAATTTTTAGAAACATTCCATATAATTTTGATAAATTAATCTAATTTTATTACGTATGTCGTAAATGATGAGCAATTAATTTCTAATTTATCTTTTTATTAGACTGCACAAGGATAAAAGAGCCGTTCTTTGTCGACCCAGATCGGGTCAAAGGCCGTGGCCCGTCATCGTATATCCCGGATCGTTTTCCGACGACGAGGACAGGTACAACGAGGGCAAAACTCGGAACACAGGGCCTGTAAAGTTATGAGACACGCGACATCTGTTTCCGCCGATATACAGCTCCAAGAGTCGGCCATCTCGGTATATCAAAGCTAGAAGAGGGCCTTGTTCGCCTCCGGTGTTAACCCTGGTTTGCCCTGCGAGTTACGACCTCTTATTTCACGATTCGCTTTTTTTCCGTTTTAAATCACTCCACTTTTCAGACGATGTCGCCAAATAGTAAATCGTCGAAAATAGTCTTTTGCCTTGAAATTGATTGCTCTTGAGATATTTTAGTAAGGTGTACAATAGTACACGATATAAAATTTCGTTCCTCGTCGTTATTCACATACTAAGTTTAAACATATAGCAAGCCAACAACCGTTTCCTATATCCAATTCTCAACGGTATGCATTTTAATATATATCATATCCGAGAAATAATCTGTATCGATTTCTTTTTCCTGTGACTTCAATAGGCAAGGGGTTGTGACCAAGGACGACAACTTTGCACCAAATTCTCTCAGTTATCAACCTTATAATACATATTGATTGATGTTTGGTGTATTAGTTGAACATACGGTCTAGTTTACCTTACCTTAAACAACAATGTACTGTAAAAATTGTAAAATTAAAAAGGTGGATAGAGTGTGTGTGGTGATTAGTGACCGTTAATCGATATTTATTTAGAAATCGTGAGATGCGGTCTGGTGTGATGTAGGTTTCAGAAAAACATTTTCTTTATCGTG